>NC_066873.1:15714902-16058652 GCF_022985175.1 Labeo rohita
TCAACTTTTCTCCATTTTAACTGATTGCAAGTGTGATTACTATATTGCTCACACCTGTTACTTGCCACAGGTGTGTCTAAATACATGCTTCACATGCTTGAAAAGCAACTATTTCTTACAGTTTGACATGGTGCAAATAATTTTGCCCAGTCCTTTTGAGCTCTGTGTGAAATTTTATCTTGTGTAATTTACTTTTCTTCTCTGTTTTTTTTTTTGTGTTGTTGCAGTACAAACAAAAACAACAAGCACATGAATACCACAACATTTGCAACTGGAACAATTTTCTGAGAGAAGTGTTGAATTTTTTGAAAGAATTGCAAGGGTGCCAATATTTTTGGCCATGACTGTATGTCAGAATATTTTCACTTCTTTTTTTTGTAACAAAATAGCTGAACAAACAAAACTTGGTTCTCACGAGGCTAGCATATTCATACCACAGCTTACGTTACGCCCACATTCTATGTCATCTGCTAGAACGTCACTCTACTGTGAACGCATGTACGACAGTTAGCAGAACCTAGAGATTACAGTTGATAAAGTTTTAAAAATCTTGAACCCCATTCACTCCCTTTATAAAGCTTGGAAGAGCTGGGACATTTTTTATATAACTCCAATTGTATTTGTCTGAAAGAAGAAAGTCATATACACCTAGTATGGCATGAGGATGATTAAGTCATTTCGCCCAATTATGAAATTATCACTTTAATCTTGCTTTGGTTAAACCATTAAGGGTTTCATCATAGTATGTCAGTGGATCAGAAAATGTCATCATGTTTGAGCTAAAAAATGAACTAATCTTCTCCTGTTTCTCATGACACCCACATGACACTAACCCGTGAGTCAGGCCTGAACTCTCTTTTCCTTCTGATCCGTTTGAAGATCTCTGTCAGTTCATCTTGTTTGGCCTCTTCTAGGCTGGCCTGGGAGGACAGACGGGCCCGGGCTCCTAATGCAGTGGCAGAGGGAGCTGGGGAAGGGGCTGCAGCTGCAGCAGCCGTCGCCCCTGGGGTGTCCTGTCCAGGCAGAGGCGTGTCAACCATGGGGTCATCCACATGCTCAATCAGCCATTCCATAGCCTGTGTCACAGACATGCTGCAGAAAGAGCGATTAGTTATTAATGAACTTGATTTAATCAACTGAGAGTTGGGTCACATTAATGTTGCTATTCAGCACCAAAACCCAAAACAACACATTTGTGACCCTGGACCACAAAACCAAACATAACGGTCAATTTAAAATAAAACTGAGATTTATACTTCATCTAAAAGCAGAATTAATAAGCTTTCCATTGATGGATGTATGGATGTATGATGTTCGTTAGGATAGAACAATATTTGGCCGAGATACAACTATTTGAAAATCTGGAATCTGAGGGTGCCAAAAAAATCAAAATATTGAGAAAATCACCTTTAGAGTGTCCAAAAGAAGACTAGTAAAATGACATCTCTGAATGATATAGCACCTTGAAAATAGTTTTTTTTTTCCAAAAGAAAAGAGCTAATATATAAAATCATTGCGTATCTTTAATACTTCTTGAGTTACAAGAATACATATCTAGTTTCAACATTTCATTTGGTTTTTGACCACTGAAAATGTATGCAATTTAAGAGTTTACTCCTGGAACCATACTGAAATTGCAATATCTCTGGAACTGAACCATACAAGGCCTTAAAAATGAAGATGCCAATAAGAAAGTTGGTTAAAACCCTATATCTAGACGGACATCAAGATATCTTTAATATTTCTTGAGTTACAGGCATGCAACCTTTAAAGAAAAAACCTGAAAGGCACTTTTTTCCCCATTTTTGAATGGTCACCATTGGCACATAATGTAACAAAGACTGCTAAAGTCAACAGATTTTACAAACAGACCTACCAATCTCTGTCTAAAAATAACATGATGATGCTGCCATCTTTCTAAAGTCATTCTTACCCCCCAGTAATTTGGCTAAAGTGAAAATTCTCATTTGACCCACCTCTACAAAATAGTGGATTACTCAGTAAATATACATCCATGACATTTAATATTTTGACTTTCCTATTCATTTAGGTATTTCTTTTACCAGAAAGAATATAAACAAAAACAAAAATTTGAACCTCTGGTTGACAAGGAATGACTCAGCCGATAAATACTGCCTCCTCTCTACCTACTAACCTAGCTCTTAAACATTACAGAGTGTTGTTAAATTTAAATTTTAGATTTCAGTTTTGCTGGATGAAACTGTACGTTTGGTTTGAAGGAGACAAAACATGAAAAGCACAATGTTCTCACACAAAGTACCATTCATGATTCTAACACGAACCCCTAGCGTTCGGTGTATGTTGAGGCTATCAGAGTAGACAAAAGCGGATGCTTTCGATATCATTTTCCATTGTCTCCTTTTATGTTCACAAATAAATAGCACAAGTTTTTTTTACAATACTAAATTGAAAGATCACATAAAGCCCATACACACAACAGCCCTTACACAAGTAACCAGGAAAGTGGTTGAAAGTGGACAAAAGAGACAGATTAAAACAGCAGGTGTAAACGGACACACCCTTGTCTACTTGTGATTCGATCAAGCAAAGAGTGCACAAAATGTATTATTATTGTTTTTTGAGTGTTTTAAGTTTTTTTTTTTTTACTTACTGGTTTAAACGCAGAGCCTTTACAGCACGACTCTCAGGAAAACCCATCTCAGTCAGCTGCTGCAGGGCCGTTTCATCCACACGGTCCTCCTCATCCTCATCCAGCATGGCTGCCAGAGAGGGGAGACACAAAAAATAATCACTCACCATCATTTGCTAAGAGAGCAAAATGACATTTAGACCTGCACACCAGCTAGTCACCCATGGCCTGTAAGAACAGTATTGATTGATTATCAGAGATGAAAAAAATAGGTTAATAGCAGCCTCTTGCAAATAAAAGTACTATTGTACAGCAATGTTACTCAATAAATAATATGTCCAAAAAAAACATAGTATTACCATGGTAGATATCGGTTAATTGTTTCACCAAGGCTTAAATTGATTGAATCCATTCAGGTCTCTGTCCATACATCCATTGCTTACCATTTGCCTTTTTGAAGAGCTCAACAGCATCTGGATTCAGAGCCAGCAACTTCTGAGCCACCTCAATAAGTGAGACCAGAATCTTCCTCAGCTCTGTTTGAAACTGATGGAGACAAAAAAAAAAATAAAAAACATATATTCTGAATGACTGCAATGCAGAAAGGTCTAAGTGAACAAACTGCAGGCACCCACATCTCTAATATTGTGTTGAGTAACAGTACGGTCAGTGTTGCGAGTGGCCAAGCTTGCTGTTGCTTTGAGGATGGCGTCCTTATCTGGCGCTTTGTTCTCTTGCTTCTTCTGTCAACAAGCACAAAGACTGTTCAAATTTGCAGAATCAAAAAGCTTTGAAGTGGAACGCGTAGTATTAAAAAAGAACAGTCCACCCAAAAAGAAAACTGTCACCAGATACCTTCTCTTCAGAAGATATGTCAGCCATTTTTGGTGGAGCTGGTGGAGGTCTTTTCTTTATCAATAATAAGCAGTCTAGAAAACAAACAATACTGAAATCAGGATTCATGACTGTTAGAATTTGATTTTAAATACAAAGAACATATGCAAAACATGACTACATCCTAGATCAGTGGTTCTTAAAGGCACAGTTCATCCAAAAATTTTAATTTAGTTATTAATTATTCACCCATGTCATTCCAGACCCATAAGACCATCTTCAAAACACAATTTAAGATATTTTGCACAATTTAAGACCCTGCATAAAGCAATGAAACTGACACATTCAAGGCCAAAAACGACAATAAGGACATTGCTAAAATAGTCCATGTGACTCCAGTGGTTCAACCATAATTTCTTCAAGTTACAAGAGTATTTTGTGTGCAAAGAAAACAAAAATAATGACTTTATTCAACAACGAAGTTCTTACGGGTTACAGAATTTTAATTTTTCTGTAACTATCCCTTTAACCAGGGGCTGGGACCCAATATGGGCATTAGCAAACTTCCAAAAGGGCCTTAAAATGACTAATGATTTAAATTCAGCCTGAAAGGAAATTGCAATCTTTTTTTCTACATTGTGACATATATCTTTTCTACTCAGACAGGAAAAAAGTTAATGCATTTTATTTAAAATTACAATACCACACAGATTAAATGACATGATGTGAACGGATAAAAAATGTAGAATAAAAACTGTAATATTCCATTTAAAAAAAAAATGTCCATTTAAATTTAAAAGTCACTTTAAAATAAGACAAAAGAAAATATTAAAATCAGCTAAAAAAATAAAAATAAAGATATTTCTTAGTTCAATTAACTCCCTCAACAATATATTTTGAAGAAACAGGGTTACCACTGTCTGGAAAAACCTGGATATATGAGAAGGTCAAATTAATTATTAAATTCTTATAACTCTATGAGAATTTTAGTAATGAATATTATACATGCAGTCCGACAGAAACTGTGAGGGAAAAAAATTAAATACTTATCATTACATCCTTATCCAGAAAAATAACACACAACTGTAAACATTAATGGGGGGGCTTCTGAATATTGGTTTGGAAAATGCAAGAACCACCAAATGCAGCAGAAACTTCAAATACCTTTGTCTTTAAGATTTTCCTCAGCAACTGTTCTGGATTCAGTCAGAATTCTCTCAGTGGCAGCGTGAATGAGTTTGTGATGGGTAAGAGTTTTAGGATCCTCTACACTTCCATGGACATACTGTAAGAGAAGAAAACACAAATAAAGCAAACCCATTTTTATATTAAGTTTCTTTAACTACTATGTACCAAAACTGAAATATATAATCAACAGATACGATATACTTGTTGCGTACATACGTGTTTTAAACAGCATCAGTTTTTTTTAAATACTTGCATGTAGATACATGTAACACAGAAATTAATTCCACTGTCAGCCCAACCCTTAAAACAACCCACTTTTAAACCTAACCGTGCCAACAAACCTGTCCTTAACCTTAATCAGATTACGACCTGAAACTTTTGAACAGTATTGTAGATTTTCCCCATAAAAATCACAATCATGAGCTCAGCACACTTACAGTGGGGTCCAGTACTGTGGTAGTACTACGGTACAGTTGGTGTCAACTGTTACCATGGTACTTTGATATACACCCTGGTACTAAATAATTAATGTATCCTGCTTTTTACATGATACTCCAAGGTACTTCAAAGAACACTACGGTATTGTCACTATACAGTGTATGTCCATAAAACTTGGTATAACTGTGACATTATGCCATTAGGCACAGAGTAATACCATAGTACCTTTTTAGCCTGTATTGCATCTTGTAGCTAGAACATGGCTTGACTTACAGTCTGTGGCGATGCCACCCTGCTAAAGTGATTACTGTCAAGTTCACAACCTTAAAGCCATAAAGTGTGCAAATCAAATCCTCAGAAAATATTAATGGGTGTCAAGTTGCGTTGAGCTGCACAGATCAGAGTACTTGACAGATAAATTGTGTACAAAAAGAGGCTGTCAACAAGTTAATGTCAGCTCAGCACTGTAAACCAACCAGTATGACAGTGGTAGTTACAGCACAGCCACAGAGACGGAGGTGACGGACCAGCTTGCTAAATTATAAATAGCACCGTCGACTCGTCTGCTAGTTACTAAAAATACTTGGCAATGACTCTGAGAATCCAACGGGCCTGTCCTGTCCGGGTTGGCTAACAGTGCCAGCTAACCGATGGCAGACCTACATGCTTTAAGCATTTCTCCTTGAGTTTCTCTATAGTGGTGTCTTCCGTAACTTCCTCCAGCCACTCAGTACCCTCCATGGTACAGACGTGGACCTTCAGGACTTTGCCCGCAAAGATCTTCTCCTCCTGCACGAACATTGTAGCAGCAGCAGCAGTGACGGCGGCGGCGGCAGGACCGCAGCGCTCCCCGCCGAAGACGCTCCGCGAGCCCGCTGTCTACAGCCCGGAAAGCCGCCCTCTTCCCCACTTAAACCTGCCCTGGCAACAGACACGAGTTCACGGTCTCATTCGAACATTTTCAGGCCGTCCGATCTGTACTGCCCGCGCGCTCCGTTGGACTGGTATATTTTCGATGGGACAGATAGGTTTCCTCACTCGCAGCTGCAGCAGAGACGCTCCGTTGACACCTGCGATGCGAGAGCGACAGCAGTCGGTACGGGGCAGCGGTGCGCATGCGTGAGGTTGCGGAATGTGATTGGTGGAAGTGCGCATACATGCAGACGCGTCGTGCTGCAGACTCTCAAAACAGCCTCGGATGGGAGCGGCTATCTCTAAAGCTGGAGCACAAGCTCTGCCATTGAAAACAACATTAAAAAAAATCCTGAAAATTCAGATTTCTTCAAAACTTGAAATTGCCAGATTTCTACCTACGTACTACACGCTTACAAACAGTAAATGTCAAACTGTGATTATAAAACACATAATATACAAAAAATCTGACTGTATAAAATCTGAAAAACACAGATAATTATTTTAATGAATAAGAAAGTAAACGTAACTTTTCAAATTCTCATACAAGTTTTAAAAGAACTGAATTGCATAAGAAGATGACCAATATTATTTGCATTTAGGTATAATAATATTTATCTTGAGTCAGTTAAGTCATTTTTCATGTTGTATGAGGGTATGCAAAATCTTGCTGCATTTACATTACAATGTTAAATATATCCATCAGGTTTTTAGGATTTTCATTTAAGTTATTTTTTAATTAATATTACACTACCAGTCAAAAGTTTTTATTTTTAATTTTTTTAAAGTTAATTTTTAAAGTTTTTAATGTTTTTTTTTAACAGTCTATTCTGCTCACTAAGCCTTTATTTGATTCAAAATACAGCAAAAGCAGTGATACTGTGAAATATTTTTACTATTTAAAATAACTTCTTTCTATTTGAATATATTTTAAAATGCAATGTACATTTTCTGTGTATTTCTGTGTATTTCTGTGATCAAAGCTACATTTTCAGCATCATTATACCAGTCTTCAGTGTCACATGATTCTTTAGAAATCATTCTGATATGCTGATTTGCTGTTCATTATTATTATCAGTATTTAACAGTTGAGTTTTTCAGGAATCTTTGATGAATAGAAAGGTTCAAAGATCAGCATTAATCTGAAATAAAAAGCTTTTGATTTTGGAGTCAGATTTATTTTTTTTTTTTTACAGAAATTAATACTTTTATTTAGCAAGGATGCTTTGATTGATCAACAAATATGATAAAGACATTTATGATGTTACAAAAGATTTCTACTTCAGATAAATGCTGTCTTTTGAACTTTCTGTTCATCAAAGAACCTGAAAAAATTCTAATAGCAGTTTTCTTAACTGCTGTTTTAATTAACATAATAATAAATAAATAAATAAAAAATAATAATAATAAAATGTTTTTTGAGCAGCAAATCAGGTTCTAATGTGAGTAATGATGCTAAATATTCAGCCTTGAAATCACAGGAATATATTATATTTTACAATATGTTCAAATAGAAAACAGTCACATTAAATAGTAAAAAGATTTCTAATTTTACTGTTTTTGCTGTACATTTGATCAAATAAATGCAGGCTTGGTGAGCAGAAGAGACTATTTAAAAAAAAAAACATTAAAAATAAAAATAAATTTTAAATAAAAACTTTTGACTGGTAGTATCTGTTGGTTTAAAAACAATATACATGTTATTAATATTTTTATATTTATTTGTATTTTAATATACAACAGTCAGCATTCTCGCAGCCTAACTACACATCAACCATTTCGACATCTGTAAACTTGTATCTTCCACATCAATAGGTGGCGATATTATACATGTTCCCTAAAAAACTGCTCTCTGCCATACAGAAGGAGAGACATCAGAGCTGCAGGAGATTAGTAGGTTACTATTTGTAAGATACAGTAGTGAATTATAGTTTATGACATAATATTTGACACGAAACATTTTTAAACGAAACATTTATTGGGAATACATTTTATGTTCAGCAGTAATTCATCGCTGTTCCTCTCCTACAGTAATGTTGAGCTGGATAGGATAGTTTACGTCTCTGGTCAAGTTAGCTGTGTAAGTTAACATGTCTAAAAACAGGACGAAAAAGCTCATCATTGAAGAAGGTACGTGTCAGCCTGCTTGTCTTTTGCTCTTTCTGTAATTCAATAATAATAATGCAGCACTAGCTGCCTGTCTTGAGTATTCAGTGCTTTATACTGTGATTTTTAATGTCTTTTGTGGGCATGTACAATTTTTTACTTTCAGATGAGCCAAAGCAAGATGAGCTAAATCCGTTTTCTTTCAAGGAGTTCATCAGAAACAAAAACCAGCAGTCCTGCCCTACAGAAGCCAAAGAGGTGAGAAACAACTTGAGAAAGATTATTTAGTAGATTATGTCATTTTTGGTACTTTAATGTCGCTTTAAAGATGTTAAAGTAGGGTTTTTGTGTATTTACATATGTGACCCAGGATCACAAAACCAGTCATAAGGGTCAGTTTTTCAAAATTGAGATTTATACATCATCTAAAAGTTGAATAAATAAGCTTTCCATTGATGTATAGTAGACAATATTTGGTTGAGATATAACTATTTGAAAACCTGGAACCTGAGGGTGCAAAAAAATCTAAATATTGAGAAAATTGCCTTTAAAGTTGTCCAAATATAATATACAACAATGTATATTGCGTTTTCATTCATATTTACAGTAGGAATTTTACAAAATATCTTCATGGAACATGATCTTTACTTAATTTCCTAATGATTTTTGCCATAAAAGAAAAATCAATCATTTTGGCTATTGCTACAAATAAACCCCAGCGACTTAAGACTGGTTTTGTGGTCCAGGGTGACATATATGAACGTAAAATTAGCAATAAACAAAAGTAAGTTTATGCAGAATTTAATTGCTGGTAGATTATTCAATTTTTCATGTGTCTTTGATTTTTCTAAAGGTCTGTGGTGGAGCATGCCACGTCGAGCAGGACTATAACACCTCCATAGATTATGTCACGAAGGGGCCTTTCTTCACAGACCCCTCTGTGCTCGGTCAGCCTTCTGAAAATGAACCTGAGGAGCCATGGATCGAAAGCTGCCACCCATCAGCCCTTGATGCTTCTCATGACTTCGAACTATGTGATACTTTAGACCTCGGTGCTTACTCTGAGCAATCATCTCTGTGCAGTGATGAGAGGGAAGCAAATGTAACTGAATGGGAGTTGGGTCATTCTGACTTCCTGCCGCAGAACCACTTAGCTAGAAGAAGCACAGGAAGCTATGAGGGTGATGAAGAGACTTCAGTGATTGACATTTCCTTCCATCCTAAGAGAAGTAATGCTGAAAATGGCGCAAAGAATCCCCAACAGGTATGTTGGGTGAATTGTGTATAGGGTGAGGTTTTGCATAAACATGATTCAGTTGGTATATTGATGCAGTCCTGCTTTTCAAAAATGAACATTTTTCAAAATGTTTTTATGTTTCATACATTTAGTTGAGAGAAGAGAATTCTCTATTAAGAAAACAAGTCAAAGAACTCCTTAGAAGGTCAGAATCTGACTCCAAAAGGTAGGTTATTTACACAAAATAACAAATGAATTACAATTCTTTTTCAGTAATTATAGAAAAAGCTTACCCAAAAATGAAACTTTACTCACCCTCAGGCCATCCAAGATTTAGATGAGTTTGTTCCTTCATCGGAACAGATATGGAGTAATTTAGCATTACATCACTTCCTCTGCAGCGAATGGGTGCCGCCAGAATGAGAGTCCAAACAGCTGATAAAAACATCACAATAATGCACACAACTCCAGTCCATGAAGAAACAAACTCATTTACATCTTGTATTTTTCATTTTTGGTTGAACTATTTCTTTATTGAACTGAAGTGTATTCATATTGCTGCTGTGTATTTTAAACTCATTGTTAAACTTTCCAATTGTAATAGGATTAAACAATTGACAGATGAGTTGCATAACAAGAAATTACAAGAGGAGAGAGAGGCTAAGGCTTTGGAGACAATGGTGCAATCAGTAGAACAAAACCTTCAGTTAATGACGGTATTAAGCATTGAATTTTTAATAAGGTTTAATAAATTTAACCATTTGTTTTAGTGTCTTTTTTAGTGTAAAGGTCTTTAAAATGGTTTATTTACTGCATTTAAGACATTAAAATTATGTTTTATTCAACAGAAGCGAGCAGTCAAAGCTGAAAATAGTATTTCAAAATTGAAACAAGAGATCCATCAACTCCAGGTTTGACGTCTTTTCATATGCACAATCACACTGACAAAACACAGCATGTATAATGGTACATACATTATGTAATAAAGCTATATACTATGTATAATATGTTTGTGAATTTGTGATCAAAATAACTATTTCAGATTAAAACTCCATCACAATTATTTTTAATGTTTTCTTCTCAGGGCCAGCTTGAAGGATGTAAAAGTGAAAATGAGAGACTAAGATATGGAGAAACTACAGCCTTAGCTACAATGAGACACAATGCACAAGTGGCTTCTGAGTACCTTAATAAAGCAGCTCAAGATGCAGAGACTTCTATTAAGTATGGATAACTATGACCATTACTTTTACTTTTCAGCACTTACATCAGAAATGTAAATATTATAAAACTGATATATCATTGTATGGATGTGTTTTGTATTTTTACAGGCAGCTGCTGTCAGGAAGAGACACTCTCTGTTTTGTTTCCCAGTTATTGACATCTATTGACAAGATCACTGAGATTCATGATTAATTTTTCTTCAATCATCATGTTCTTGTACACTACAGACTTACTGCATTTAGAGCGTGGCACATCATTGTTTATTATGTTCATCCACTTTATTAACATCATGTTTAGGTTTTATGAAATAACAAAATGAAGTATGATGGATCAAAAGATAAGCTCTAGCAGGAGCTTAAGTATATAAATACTTAAGTGTACCAGTGCCTTGGATTCTCTCGCCAAAATCTATAAAACTGTAATAGTGAATGTTGAAGCAATATTTTCAAAAACATTTTGCACTTTTGTTAAACAATGAGCCAAATCACTTTTTAAGATTAGATTGCATATTATTTACCAGATTCTTCATAGTATTTTGCATATTTTATATTTCTGTGGTTTTAAATTACACCATTTTAAGTATTTGTTTATTTAAAAACACTTTACTAATCAGCTTTGGATGATGTGCTTTATATTCACAATGCTCTTTATTGACTTAATAAAGAAGATTATTTCAGTAATTTAGTCCTGTTGTTCTTTGAGAATCCAGCAACTACCCTTGGTTTCATAGACGAGGTTTAAACCCTAGTCCCAGACTAAAATGTAAGTCTGAAAGAAACTTGCACTGCTTGATCTTAAAATACGTCAATGCCCTTGTTTTGTCTGAAGATGCACACCATTAATGGCATGTTTATAATTACCCAAATGCCCTAATTGAGCTATTGTCTAATCCTGGTTTAGTCTGTGAAACCAGGCCTTAGTATCCTGTAAGTTTGTTTAACAGATCCTAAATTATGAAACCATTTTATTATGTACCGTTTTGTGTATATATATATGTATATATATATTTGAACATATACAACATCTATTCTAAATTCTAAAGCAGTAAGTATAAACTGAATACTAAAACATATTTCTGGTTGATTGCTGTAAGTTGTTGGGACTTTTATTATGAAGCGTCAGAGAGTATGACGCACTATTGACGCGCGCTTCATGTTTGTACACACTTGACGATGCATGAGCGTATAGAGTGGTTTTACTAGGAGAGAATTATTCTTGACAGTTTAAGTAAGATTTAAATAAATATTTGTGATATTTACTACCAGCTATTAAAAGCAACTGCTTTGATTTATTGTGTAATAAGTGTAAATCTAGTTTGCAAAGTCCCCAAGTGCGCTCTTTGTAAACATGCTGCTGCACAGGAAGATTTGAGTGGGACATTTAGAAAAGTGTGCAGTGATGCTGCAGGATCCAGCAGGTGTTTTTTGTAGTGTTGGTGTGATAGAAGAGCTGTAGTACTGAAGCCAACAACAGCATGATGCATTAAAGGAAAGCTAATGTAAGTACATGAGCGCACGGCACAAACAGACAACTAGATATTTGGTTGCTAAACGTTTCTTTCTCATTGCCAAATACGTATGTGGCGTATTTTCTGCTTAGTGGGTTAAAAGTAAGTTTAGCTTTTTCATTTTATATTGAATACAAAGGTTTTTAGGTTTTTGTTTAAAGATTTATAGTTTATTACTGCAACATTACATTTTAGTAGACGTCAAACGTTACGAGTAAATAGATAAATACTATTTGTTCGTCTATTATGAAATATATATATATATATATATATATATATATATATATATATATACAGTACTGTGCAAAAGTCTTAGGCCACTAGTATTTTCATCAGCTAAAAAATGGTTTAAAGTCGGTCTTTTGCTGTAGTGTGTCAGTAGGAAACATCAGTTTACATTTCTAAACATTCATTTTGCCATTGATTGTAATAATCCAGTGAGATTTTTGTATGGAGCACAGGCTGTTGTCAGACTCCTTGTGCAAACAGAGATTGTTGTAGAATTTTCCTTGTTCAAAATAAATGCTCTGAAGAGGTTTTGAAGTCAGATAGACCTTTATTAACAAGTTAACAAAAGGCCGAGTAATGTTCGAACACCACTCCAGAGTTTCGTCTCAAGCACACATATATACATCCTGAAGCATTCCATATATGCACTGTTGTATTTTTGGACAAGGTATTTTTTTTTTACCATATATGAATTCCTGAAGGTTGATCAATAGCTGTCATGCATTTCTAGCTCCTGAACAGGTTCGTTCCATACACAAGTGTTTTTCAAGCTTTAAATAGTTCTCTTTGCTCTAAGATCACTGCACAGAGTTAATACACATAGTCAGATGATAATAGTAGAATAATATCCTCTTATGTATAGGCATAATTCTGTGTTTTATATTGATTCAAGATTAATAAAAATCTTCTACAAGATCTGATCTCTGTATCATTCAATCCAGTCTGTCTTAAGAAACAGAAAAAACGGAGACAGACTAAATCCAGAAGAACTGTGGTAACATCTCCAAGATGCTTTAAGAGACCTGTACCTACAGTACTGTTAAAATTTTTAGACAGTTAGGCACATAAAATGAGGATGCTGTCAAAAACAATGTCATAAATAGATTTTCTTTATCAATGAACTTCTATGAACTAAAATAAATCAGCATTTGATGTGACCATCCTTTGCATTTAAAGTAGCTTGTGCCCTATGTGCACTTGTGCAGAGTTGTTCATGTAGCTTTGCAGGTAGGTTACTTGAAACATCTTGGAGATGTTGAAACAGTTCTGGATTTAGTCTGTTTCAGTTATTCTGTTTCTTCATGTCATTCCAGAGACAGACTGGATGATGGTGAGATCAGATGTCTGTGTGGACTGGCTGTTGTCAGACTGCCTGTGCAAACAAAAATCTCACTAGATTATTACAATTAATGGCAAACAGAATGTTTGGAAATGTAAACTGATGTTTCCTACTGACACACTACAGCAAAAGATAGAAATAACTTACTTTAAACCATTTTTGTAGCTGGTGAAAATACTAGTGGCCTAAGACTTTTGCACAGTACTGTGTGTATATATATATATACATATACATTTAACTGAGCACTGTATGTAAACTGAAATCAAGAGACTTTGTACATAAACCCTTCTTCCTTATTTCAGCTGTAGTTGTAGCTGTTTTGTAATTATAGGAAATATGAGAAATATGGCCAATATTTATGTACAATACAAGTATATTTATGTACGTTACACTTCTGCAGATGAGTAAGATAATATTGGCACAGTGTACAATGTTGTAACCCAGTAACCTATAAAAAGTAAAATTTTTCAGGTCTCACCTTGTCTAACATGGAGTCAAATGAGTTACTTGCGAAGAGGGACAAAATCCAGAGGGAGATTTTGGCTCTTGAGAGTACTCTGGGTGCAGACAGCAGCATCGTAGACCTACTGTCATCTGACAGCGACAGTGGAGGTAAGTCACTGTCTACTAACTGTGAGAGATGCCAGTCTGTGCTCCATGTTTTGAGCATCCCATTGCACTAATTCGCCAGTGAATTAGTGTGAATTAAATGAATTGTGAATCAAATTAATCATTAAGGGGAGACACTGCAAGCACACTGCTTTTTTTCATGCACCTGTCAAATTTAATATTTTGGGCTTTTTGATTTTTCATTAAGTGTTTTTTCAGAATAGTGGAAAGAAAACGTCCAAAAGACAGTGTTAAGTGTTTCTTTTATAGCACTTTATCTATTTGTGTCAATAGATTTTAATTACAATACATATTTTTAAAGTCTGTTATTTCAAAATGAGTTTTTTCTTCTACACTGAGCCAAAAATCTTCAAGTCAGTAGCACTTACACACACCAAACTTTACATTTTTATTCCTGCCTATGTCCTAAAGGTTTTTACAGAGGGATTTGTTCATATATAATTTGCTTGATTATATACAACATTTTGTTCCCCCCAAAATTGGAAAAAATATATAGTTTTCTGTCTGTTCTAAGTATTTTCTGAATAATGGAGTGACAAAAATTAGATACTCAAAATTCCCTCTGAAAAAACTTTTCAAACTAACTTCATCCAGTGTTTTGATTTTTGTACTAGAAATGTATGCAAATTAGTGCGTTTCATTAAATAATGCCTTATTTGCATATTTAAACCTAACATTTTAGAAAACTTGTAATACAAAAAATGTTTGCAATTATCAATGTAATCAGTCAGCTGGGTAAGTAAGGTGATAACTATTAGTTGTTTTTTTTTACCCTATTCACCTGCAGTGTCTTAAGCGAATCATTCTTCTAACTGTAACACTCTGTTCTAATTCTATTTATCTATTTTTTTTCTTTTTTAGTTAAAAAAACGCTTGACCCTGTAATACTTGCACTCTCTGTTCTATTTCTATGCTATCTACTTGTTTTCTTTTTAAAAAAATGACCCTCTAACACTAGCATTCTCTAATCTTTTTCTATTCTTTTGACTTGTTTTATTTTTATTTAAAAAAAGACCCTTTAAGACTAGCGTTCCCTATTCTTTTCTATTCTACCTACTTGTTTCCTTTTTATTTATCATTAAAAACATGCAACATGTAGGCTAACAGAGGCTTGTCATAGCACTTACATATGATTACTCTTTTGTTGGTTTTGATTGCTTCTGTTGTCTTCTTTTGTAAGTTGCTTTGGATAAAAGCGTCTGATTAATGACTTAATGTAAATGTATATTAAAATTAAAATTGCCTGAATGTTTCAGTCATTTAATGAAAGTTTTACCCAACATTCCCAAATGACTAGAATGGTCATGGAAAAGTCATGGAATTGCATTGTCCAAAAAGGGTAGGAGCTTTGTATTTGACCTGTGCTCTGTGCATTTCTATGACAGATGATGATTCTGATGACAGTGGACCAGAGGTTGAAGGAGTGGTAAGAATCTAGAAAGCCACATGGTTACTATACCACGCTGTAGAAATTAAATGTAGTATTTTTTTCGCAATATTTTTCTTTAATTCTAATATTATTTGTAATTGTCTCTAGGATCGTGATGACTTGGAGGCAGAGCGCCTGCGAATACAAAGGGAGATTGAAGAGTTAGAGAATACACTTGGTGCTAATGCAGCACTAGCTGATGTATTGAATGGTAAATAATATCTTATTATCCATGCTATTTTCATTAGCTTGAAAAATTAACCCTCATATTCTCAATGGCCACTTTAAATATATGATGCATAATCTCAGAAATCAGTAGCATTTTATTATTGGGTCTGCTGTTTCAGCTATACAAATAGTTTATTTGTAAAGTAATTATTAATTGTTTGTGTGTGTTTTTTTCTGAAACAGAAAGTGAACGTGACACTGATTCTGTAAGTTACCACTTTGTTTCTTTGATACATGCTTGTACTAATATTTATTTATTTTTTTTAAATATTTTTTCATTAATGTTTTAAAATGCTTATAATACAGTATTGTTCTGCTCTCATTAGAGTGATGAAGACAGTGATGATGCTGAGTTGGAGCTTCCTCAAAATGTGGAGACTTGCCTGCAAATGAATTTGGTTTATCAAGAGGTGTTGAAAGAGAAACTAGCTGAGCTGGAACGACTCCTCAATGAGAATCAACAACAGCAGGTGAACAACAAACATCAGGACTGCAGTTTGTTAAAACTGCATGCTGCTATAAATGCTATACTTTAAATTATAGTAGAACCATTTTAAAGCCAACTCTGTCTCTGCAGAAAGAGATTGAGGTCCAGCTTTCTGGCCCAAGCGCTTCTAGCTCCACTGTACCAGGAGTTCCACCTCAGAAACAATTTCTTGGATACTTCATGAAGCCTTACTTCAAAGACAAACTCACTGGTCTGGTATGTTATGAAACTAAAACTGGAAATCTTTTTGTGGTGTCAGTGAAATCTTGCATCTTTTTTCTTTCAGTGAAGTTTTATTTATTGTTTTTATGCTTCCAGGGACCTCCAGCAAATGAAGAAACGAAAGCGAGACTAAGTCATGGTACCAGACCCGCTGATGAGCTGAAAATAAAAAGATGTATGTTTTATGGCAGCATGCTTGCTTGTTATTACTTGTATGTAAGTAATTTTTTAATAAAAATAAAAACCTGTTTATTTCTTTCAGGGGACGGTTGGCAGAAAACCTTGCTGACCAATGCAGTCGCCAAAGACACTATGAAACGGATGCTACAACGCAAACTATCCAAGTGAGTACTGGAAAAAGGAAAACCAAACCTGAATATCTGGTTATTGTTACCCTGTCTGTTCAATTTGGATACAAAATGTTGTGGATTTATAAATGGAACTTAGCTTTTTCTGTATATTTAAGTATGCGTGTATTTTTGTAGAAAATGTCTGTTTTTATTACATTTTGAGAGTTTGCAATGGTCTGTATTTTCATAGGATGGACTATCTGAGTGGCAAGATGTCTAGAGCTGATGATGAGGGAAAAGAGGAACTGAAAAAACAAATAGATTCAATTGAGAAAGAAATCACAGAAATCAGGTAAAGGCATAAAAAAATTTCTTAAGCATCATATCAGCATATTAGAATGATTTCTGAAGGATCATGAGACACTGAAGACGCTGAAAATTCAGTTTTGCGTCACAGAATTAAATTAAATTTTAAAATAAAATAGAAAACAAGCTTTACAAACCCCAAAACGTGTGTTTAGTGTGCAATAAAATGTGTAATCAAACTTTATGATATCATCTTAGTGCCCTGAAAGATGATCAGCTGCTGGGTAATCGCCATGACGATCATGACTGGCAGAAAATATCAAATATTGATGTAAGTTATGTAGTTATTTATTAAGATGCACCCAAATAAATCTTCTGTCATCTAACATCAGTTTTTCTTTTCAAAAGTGTGAAAGAACTTGTTTGTGCTTGATAGTTTGAAGGTTTGCGACAGGCTGAGGATTTGAAAAGGTTTTGGCAAAACTACTTGCACCCCTCCATTAACAAGTCAGTATGGAAACAGGATGAGATTGATAAACTGAAAGGAATTGTAGAAGAGTACAATTGCTGCCATTGGGACAAAATCGCAGAGGCTCTTGGGGTAAGGGTTGAGAATTTCATGCACTTTTGAAACAGCTGCTAATATTAACATGCTTTTTAATAAGGTAATTAATGTGTTTAACAATGAAACCTTCATCTCGTATAATAATAATGCCTTTGACATATATATGTCTGGTTTTTTTTCCAGACAAACAGAACAGCTTTCATGTGCTTCCAGACTTACCAACGCTACATTTCAAAGACCTTCAGAAGGAAAGAGTGGACAAAAGAGGAAGATGAGATCCTCCGAAAACTTGTTGAAAAAATGAGAATCGGCAACTTCATTCCCTACATACAGAGTGAGACAGTTGGGTCTTGTTGAGCTCTTGTAATGAATGACACGTATTGTGTCTAAAACAGATTATTCTGTTTAAGGATAAGCCAAATTTAGTTTGAAAAAATTAAAATTTTTTAAATATATATAAAAAAACAACAAGGGATTTTTCAAACACAATGTGTGCTTGCATCCTACTGCACCGTTTTTTTAACAATTTGTCTAAATGTAAGAATATACTCTTTATGACAGGTTTAATTTACTTATATGACTCCATTTGCTTATATTAGTATTATTTCACTATATATTTATATTATTTATTATCTCCATAGTGTCGTACTTCATGGAGGGCCGAGATGGATCACAGCTGTCATATCGCTGGACGTCGGTGTTGGATCCCTCTTTAAAGAAAGGCCCATGGTCCAAAGAGGAGGACCAGGTATGGAGCATAATTAATTCTAAATATTCTACTCTCTTTCAACAAATGAGAAATTGATTTAATGCATTGCTTTTGCACCATATTCTGTCAATGAAGACGCAATATTTTAAAATCTGTTGCAGTCTCATATGCCTACAGTTGAGGTCAAAAAGTTTGCATCCCCCTTTCAGAATCATTAATGTTAATTATTTTACCAAATTAAGAGGGATCATACGAAATGGATGTTATTGTTTATTTAGTACTGAGCTGAATAAGATATTTCACATAAAATATGTTTACATATAGCCCATAAGAGAAAATATTAGTTGAATTTATAAAAATGACCAAGTTCAAAAGTTTATATCCCCTTGATTCTTGATGTTGTTACCTGAATGATCCACCAGCTGTGTTTTTTGTTTAGTGGTTCATCATTGTTTTTGATTGTTTAGTTGTTCATGAATCCCTTGTTTGTCCTGAACAGTTAAACTGTTTAGCTGTTTTTCAGAAAAACCCTTCAGGTCCCACAAATTCTTTGGTTTTCCAGCTTTTTTGTGTATTTGAACCTTTTTCAACTAGGACTGTATGATTGTCAGATCCATCTTTTCACACTTAGGACAACTGAGAGACTCATATGCAACTATTACAGAAGGTTCAAGCACTTACTGATGCTTCAGAATAAAACAAGATGCATTAAGAGCTAGGGGGTGAAAACTTTTTGAATTTGATGATCGGTAAATTTAACTTCTTTGTCTTCTGGGAAACATGTAACTATCTTCCGTAGTCTCTGAAGGGCAGTACTAAATGAAAAAAATATATGATATTTAGGCAAAATAAGAAAAATGTACACCTCCATTCTGTTCAAAAGTTTTGGCTCTTAATGCATCGTTTTCCTTCTGAAGCATCAGTGAGCATTTGAACCTTCTGTAATAGTTGCATATGAGTCCCTCAGTTGTCCTCAGTGTGAAAAGATGGATCTCAAAATCATAGACTCTTTATTAGAAAGGGTTCAAATACACAAAAATGCTGGAAAACTAAAGAATTTGTGGGACCTGAAGGATTTTTCTGAAGAACAGCAGCCAGTTTAACTGTTCAGGACAAACAAGGGACTCGTGAGCAACTACCACTAAACAAAAAAACACAGCTGTGGATCATTCAGGTAACAACACTGTATTAAGAATCAAGGGGATGTAAACTTTTGAACCAGGTAATTTTTATAAACTCAACTACTATTTTCTCTTGTGGACTATATGTAAACTTCTTTTATCTGAAATATCTTATTCAGGTCAGTACTAAATAAACAATAGCATGTATTTTGTAAGATCCCTCTTTTATTTTGGTCAAATAATTAACATTTTTAATGATTCTCAAAGGGGGATGCAAACTTTTTACCTCAACTGCATGTTCACTAATTTGACTAACTGCTCTCATATCAGTTGTTGCGGAATGCTGTCGCAAAATATGGCACCAAGGAATGGGGAAAAATCAGATTGGAAGTGCCAGGCAGAACTGACGGTGCTTGTCGTGACAGGTATAGTATGACACATTTCAGACAAAAGTAAATGAATGCTCTGCAACTAATGTTTCAAAATAACATTCCCCAACCAAATCAATCTGGCTGGATTGACTAGTGCTTGATATGTAAATGTGAATATTTTTGCATCTTAGGTATTTGGATTGTCTTCAGGAGAATGTGAAAAAGGGGCCTTGGAGCAAAGAGGAGGTGGAACTACTAAAAGAAAAGGTTGAGAAATATGGAGTTGGTAAGCGATATCTCTCTTAAAAGGTTAAATCTTTAGAATTACTATTGCTGTCTTAATGAATTAGCATTAATACGTTTTAAAATTGGACGAAACAATATCCAATATCCAGACAAGGCCCTGTGGGCCAAAGTTGGCCTATGATGACCTTTGATTTGGACTGTCATGCTGTATCATAAAAAGAGGGGAAAAATGCCATTGAAACATCCTCATTTGTAATTTTTATTTTTGTTTTTATTTTCTAACATATTAAAAAATAATAATAGTAAATATGATATAGTTAAAGTGCTATTGCCCTCAGTCAGGTTTGATTTTTGGCCCTTTGTATTAAAACATTTTGGCACACCTGCTTATTATTTTCCAGGCAAGTGGGCTAAGATTGCCTCAGAGATCCCAAACCGGATTGACTGCCAGTGCCTAAATAAGTGGAAGTTACTAACACAAGCTGTAAGTTCATTCTTCAGTATGTCTTGCATCCTTCAAGAAAGTTAAATATCATAAATAAGCATACAAATGTTGTTGTTGTTTTTTTAGAGTAAGCGTGAAGAGAGTGAGCGTCAAGGTATTAAAAGACAAAGGAATCCAGCAACAGCGCCACGAAAAAGAAAAAGACAAAAAGTATTGAAAAAAACTATTAAAAAGGAGATAATCACCTCTAGCTCAGAGGACGAAAAAAAGATAAAGTATATGGACAGTGATGCTGAATCAGATGTTTTCTCAGTCAAAGATGAGGAAATGCCACAGAATCTGGAAATACCACGAAAGGACTACATACAGCCAGATATGAAGGATTGGATACCTGTAAATGCAAACACAGTGCTTCCTTCTCTAGGAACTGTCAGGACTGTGTGGGTCCGTGCACCCACCAATGAGGATGAGCTAGAGGCATCCACTACACAATCCGGCTTTGGCCGCGTTCGATCAGAGAACAGCAAGTGTTCAAAAGTCAGGCTCGGTTTGGTGCGAAATACAGTCCTGAACCGCTTAGGAAACATGGAAAGAACTTATGTAGGTTTGAAACCTGATGCCTTGCAGAGTCAGGTAAGATGTTTTCTTTTTGCTTTCCCTTTTCAGTTCAGATCAGTTTTTTTATTTTTTACATTCAGCAGTGCTTATATGTAGTAATTGATTTCATTTCATGCATGCAGACTGACGATGAGAAGGCCATGCTCAAGGTGTCTATGAGTGATATTAAACTCTTCCTACAGTGGAAGGGAGCATCTGGAATTAAGAAGGTACGGTTAATGCAGATGATGTTACATTTGTAGTAAATAGCATAAGGCCATTACATAGTATATTAGAAAATAGTTGCCACTTTCTAAGAGCAAATAAGATATAAAACTGTAGCCTTATTCAGACTTAAGACTGTTAAGGGAGTATTGTCTATATATTATCATACTTAGTACCCAAAAAAAAAAAACATTTGGAACATATATTATTTTAAATAAATAATACACTTACTTTATTTTGATTGTATGCTATTTTCCTGTCAAAATGACCTTAAGCAGAAAATGGCAAGTCCAAAAAAATATAAAGAGAAGAAGGTCGGTTCAGGACATGGCCAGCCTTAATAATGACCTCCTTAAAGCCATCACCCCATGGATTGGTAATGTGATCATGCCTGTTCCAGCGAGCGAAAATACATTTTGTGAAGGTACAGACCCTTGTTTCACTTCTGATTAAACACCTGAACATTTGTGGATATTTGTGGTACTGAAGAAATGATTTAGCAGACAGTTAATTGCTGATGAATAAGGTTTCTTATTTTTTTATGTTACATATCTTGTTTCACTCAAATATGTCACATTATCGAATAAGGGTTTCTGCGGGTCTTAAAAAGTCTTAATTTACCCTTCCACAATTTACCATCCTTAAGGTCTTACATCAGAGCAGAAAGTCTTAAATTCATAGAGTCATCTCATTGCATATTGCATGCATTGCTAAAATGAATATTTTCCTGTTTTTGTTTTTCAATACAAATATCTAACATCTTTAAATGTAGATATATTTACTTGAGATGCAAATTTAAAATAAAAAAGTCTTGAAAAATGTAACAAAATTACATTTATGCTTAAAACAAGAAAGATAACGCTTTACAGTATGAACAGAATGAACAATACTTCTATAGCATTTATTAATCTCAGTTACTGTTAATTTCAGCATTTACTAATGTGTTTAACATTAATGCACTGAAATAACATGAACAAACAATGAACAACTGTATTTCTGAACAAATATTAATAAATAGTGTAATAAATGTATTGTTCATTGTTTGTTCATGTTAGTTAATACATTATTAACAAAATTTCCCTTTTAATTAAGTTGATTTTATATGAGCCTACTGACAGATATTGGTTATTCTTTTAAAAATAAATTAATTTTACTGGAAACAAGTAAATGTATCTTGATTTATGAATCTTTAGACATTTGCATTGGAAAGCAAGACAAAAACTTCCATTCTAGTTCTAGTGGTTGGGAGCAGAGTTATTCATTTTTGTAAAATGAATGAAAAAATTATGGAGATCAGTTGGAAGTTGTATTTTGAAGTTCTGCTAATACAACTCATTGTGAGTTCCCTAGACATTTATATTTAAATAATGTATTGTAAGCAGGGTTGCCAGGTTTTCACAACGAAACCCGCCCAATTGCTAATCAAAACTAGCCCAAAAGTAGCCCAGTCGCATTTCAAGGGGGGTCCCCCTGTAAAAATCACGTTCCAGAAGGTAAAATGCACATTTTTTGGCATGGTTCCCCTGGTAAAATTAGGATTCCAGGGGATAAATATTACGTTATTGAGGTCGCTTAAACCCTTGGACGTGAAAAACAACCCACGACAACAGTGTGAAAGCCCAATTCTGCAAGAAAACCGTGGACTAGGCAACACTGATTATAAGAGAGTATAGACTTAGTTATGAGTAAAAATTCAAGGCTTTTTTAAATTGTCAATAACTCATTGATTAATTATTTTACAGGTGATGTTGTTGGAATGAAAGCAGCAGACATCACTCTTCCAAAAACATCAGTGTTTTCATTTTTCCTCAAAGTAAGCCTATTAACTTTGTCAATTGTTACAAAGAAACAAAAAAGCAACAAAAATGGCAATCTTTCACACGGTTGTGTTTTCTTAACACAGGCTTTTCAAATAGACATCAAGGGCTGCAGGAATGTCATTGAAATTCAGCAGAAGATCGGCATTAAGGTATTTATCAGTCCAGCATCTTAGCCTAGTTGTCATATTTAGTTGCTGATGTGCATATGAATGCACTATTTTTTTTAAAAAGAAATTAATATCTTGAAGATTAGAGTTTCCTCAGTTCCCTCACTTGTCTCATTTTTCTTTCAGATGCCAATTGCTCAATCTAAACCGAGAACAGGTATGTTATATTTATCTGTTTTAAAGTCTTGACATACAGTGGTGGCCAAAATTATTAGAACAGTAGTATTTTCACTAGCTAAAAATGGTTTTAAGTCAGTTATTTCTATCTTTTGCTGTAGTGTGTCAGTAGGAAACATCAGTTTACATTTCCAAACATTCATTTTGCCATTAATTGTAATAATCTAGTGAGATTTTTGTTTGTACAAAGAGTCTGACAACAGCCAGTGCTCCACACAGACATCTGATCTCAACATCATCCAGTCTGTCTGGAATGAAATGCAGAAACAGACCAAACTGAGACAGACTAAATCCAGTGGAACTGTGCCAGCGTCTCTAAGATGCTTCAAGAAACATGCATGCAAAGCTGTAAAATGAGGATGCTGTCAAAAATAATGTCATGAATAGATTTTCTTTATCAGTTAACTACTATTAACTAAATTAAATCAACATTTGTTGTGAGCATCCTTTGTGTTTAAAGCAGCTTTTGCCATAGGTGTACTTGCACATAGTTTTTTTTAGGTAGACGTTGGCACAATTCCACTGGATCTCAGTTTGTTCTGTTTCTTCATGTCAGTCCAGACAGACTGGATGATAATGAGATCAGATCTCTGTGCAGAGCGCTGGCTGTTGACAGACTCCTTGTTCAAACAGAAATGTCAAACTGGATTATTACAATTAATGGCAAAATGAATATTGGGAAATGTAAACTAATATTGCCTACTGACACACTACAGCAAAAGATAGAAATAACTAACTTTAAACCATTTTTAGCTGGTGAAAATACTAGTGTTCTAATAATTTTGGCCACCACTGTATGATAGCAAATACTGACATACCAAAAAATTCTACCTTAACATGCTTAATGTTAATGTTTCCTTTCTATGGTTATTTGGCTTCTCCTAAAAAGTGTCAGCGATTCTTAAGGAGGCAAAAGAGAAAGCCGAGTACAAGAAACCTGCAGAACCCTCTCAACATCCACCTCCCCTCCGGCCGGTCCTTCTTAACCCTCCCCAGCTGCCACTCAGGCAGATGACAATCCCTGCTTTGATTCAACCCAAATCTCTTGTCATTACACAGCCAAACAAGCAGAGGGCACTGCAGCCTTTACTGCCTAAGGAACAGAAAATATCTCTACTACCACAGTCACCAACACAGATTCCTCTAACTCTAATACAGCAGACAGCCTCTGCACAACCAGTCATGGCCTCAATGCCCAAATCACCAAGTGTAGAGGACTCAAACAGTGTCAGAGCTACAAAACGCATCCGCAAGCCTACTGAGAAAGTCCAAGCTCTAATGGAAGAAGCTAAAGCTAAAGGTGGTAAAAAAGAGTCTCCGAAACAAAACCAAGGCAAACAGAATGTCATTTTCCCCAACATTACATTGCAGACACAACCAGTAAACTGGATTCTAACACCCACCAATTTGGTACAACTAACTGGTCCACTTTCTGCTAATATCCCAAGCAACCAGACACTAATTGTGCCAAACAGTTCCTCCCAGAATAACAGTGTTCTTCCATGTATCTCAACCAGTCTCTACCCATCATCATCTACACTGCTTGTTTCTGCGTCCTATGTCAATCCTGCCCCTATAGGTTCTTCAGTCTCAAATGCCTTCAGAGATACCCCAAAGACTTCCTTCTCTGTGAACATGAGCCCCAAAGGCATCCAGGTGCCTCTTTCACCTACTTCTACTTCAGTACAGAACAAAAGTGTGCTACATAGTGTTCAGATGTTGTCTCCAACACCTATCCAAGTGAGCCAGAACGGTTCACACACTGAAGCTATGAAGAACTCCTCAGACTCTTCTTCTGATGAATCCATTATAAGGCAATATCAGACGTCTACATCAGCTGGTTCCAGTGTATCTCCTGCAGTTTACAGTGTTCTTCCGGTTCCCTTGACTGTGGTACCTTCGACTAGTGCACGAGTCGTATCCAAGCCAACAAATGAGGTTGCAGTGGCAAAGTCTCCTGGTGTTACTGAAAATGGCTGCATTTCTGCAAGAACTACTCAACTGCCAACCATCGTCCATCAGAAAAGTTTACCCATCACAATGTTGAGCCCCCCTTCTGTTTCTAGAAGACCACTCCAACCTATTGCATCTTCACCTCAGATTATGGCTCCATCACCTCAGATTGTGGCTCTGCCACCTCAGATTATGGCTCTGCCACCTCAGATTTTGGCTCCATCACCTCGTATTGTGGCTCCATCACCTCAGATTGTCTCTCCACCACCTCAGACTGTGGCTCCATCACCTCAGACTGTGGCTCCATCACCTCAGACTGTGGCTCCATCACCTCAGATTTTGGCTCCATCACCTCAGATTTTGGCTCCATCACCTCAGACTGTGGCTCCATCACCTCAGACTGTGGCTCCATCACCTCAGACTGTGGCTCCATCACCTCAGACTGTGGCTACATCACATCAGATTTTGGCTCCATCACCTCAGATTGTGGCTCCATCACCTCAGACTGTGGCTCCATTACATCAGATTTTGGCTCCATCACCTCAGACTGTGGCTCCATCACCTCAGATTTTGGCTCCATCACCTCAACTTTTGGCTCCGTCACCTCAGATTTTGGCTCCGTCACCTCAGAATGTGGCTCCATCACCTCAGACTGTGGCTCTGTCACCTCAGACTGTGGCTCTATCACCTCAGACTGTTGCTCCATCACCTCAGATTGTTGCTCCATCACCTCAGACTGTTGGTCCATCACATCAGATTTTGGCTCCGTCAGCTCAGATTTTGGCTCCGTCACCTCAGATTTTGGCTCCGTCACCTCAGAATGTGGCTCCGTCACCTCAGACTGTGGCTCCATCACATCAGATTTTGGCTCCATCACCTCAGATTGTTACTCCATCACCTCAGACTGTGGCTCCATCACATCAGATTGTGGCTCCATTACCTCAAATTGTGGCTTCACCACTTCGGATTGTTGCTCCATCACCTCGGACTTTGGCTCCATCACCTCGGATTGTGTCTCCACCACCTCAGATTGTGATGGATTCATCAGAAGTACCCCAAACAAGAACATCAGGTGAACCGTCGATGCCTCTTCCTGATATTCCCTCTGATGTTGTTAACTTCAATCCTCACTTGATATTCCCTGAGCAGTCATCTGAAGTAGATGACTGGATGAATGGTAAAGGTGGAATCCCGCTGCCTCATTTAGAGATGTCTTTGCCTTACCTTCCGCCATCTGCCGCCAGTATCAAAACACTGACTTCTTTGCTCAAAGTTAAACAATCTCTGCTTACAGCTGCAGTGAATAACCTGCCAGTTGAGTATCAAAACTATAGAGAGGAAGAAGCTCAAGTAGCTGCCATCCGCAAAATGGTTGCCGAAAGGTTTGCCTCAAATCCAGCGTACCAGCTTATGAAGGCTCGTTTCTTGTCGTGCTTTACATTACCAGCACTTTTGGCCACTATAAACCCTACTAAGGAATGTCAGTTGCCCACAGATAACTGCGGTGATGAAGATGAGCTCTTGTTTTCACAAAAGAGAAACACAAGGAGTTGCCCGACAGCTGCAGTAAGTTGCGCATAAC
Organism: Labeo rohita; assembly: GCF_022985175.1. Lineage (NCBI taxonomy): Eukaryota > Metazoa > Chordata > Actinopteri > Cypriniformes > Cyprinidae > Labeo > Labeo rohita. Next base: position 15,741,878 of record NC_066873.1, read on the forward strand.
ATTGAAGCAATCTATGTTTTGTTTAATTTATTTTTGTTATAATTAATGCATTTTCTCTATCTTTCAGAGGACTGTGCTTAGCACAAATGAACACGAAGCATCAGCAAAACAGTTCTCAGGAATCGGCACAAAAAGGCAAAGGAGTCGACGTTGAGTTGCATAAAATTCATCAGCTGAATTAGTGCCAGTAGCTTCCGATTTTCTACAGTTGAAAATTAACATAGAAATGTGTACCACTAAAAAAAAACCAGTATTACAGGTAAAGGGACCAGTCAGATATTTAATGCACTCATTTCTTTTACTCCATCCATGTTTTGTTTAAGAACATTCAGTATGTGTCCTGACAAATTTGTTGAAAAAAAAAAGACTCTCTTGCACTGAACTGTTATTAAATTGTATATTTTCGTTTTGTTGATGCAGTTTTTTTGAATAAATTGTGTGAAATGTTTTGTCATTTGTGTTTGTATAAGCATTTGTATTTTTATGCTTGTATATTAGGTGATCATAATGTGCATCCTGCACCTGAATCAAAAAATTTGTGAAATTAAAAAAAAAAAATTATTTTGTACATTCAACCTCTTGATTAAAGTACGACATTTTTTCAGTTTCACGTGAGATGAGAACATCATGCTTAATAGAAGCTGTTGAATTGTACATGAAGCTGGAAGCCTCACAAGGGAATACCAAGTCATAGTGACGCACTTAATATATTATTAATACGGTTGACTATACATTTTCTTTAGAAGATCATAGTCATAAACTTTATGTACTCATTATGTGCTCATCCTGCGACCAAATACCATAGAAAGTGTTGCAGCTCAACGATTTATTGTGAAATAGAGGGCTATTATAAAAAAAACTGCAGTGACAGCTGGAAAAAGGGAAGTTATGTCACCACAGTGCTCAGTGAACTTCATTTCCTTTTTGAGTTTACAGACTAGCTGAATGCGTAATTCGCGTTAAGCTTTAAAACGTGCTATCAAACAGCTATTTTCAAGCCAACGGAGAGCTAGTGTCAGTCATGTCTGATGGTCCAGGGGGGTTCGAGGTGGAGGAAGATGATGAGTGCTGGGCACGACTGGAAGACTACAGAATGCTTCTCATCAAGACCATTGAGCCCTCAAGGATAACACCTTATCTGAGACAGTGTAAAGTGCTGAGCAGCGAGGACGAAGAACAGATCTACAACGACCCCAGTCTGGTTATCAGACGCAGAAAAGTTGGTAAGTTGTTAGGTCACGTAAATTTCAACTGTTTTAAAACATTAAATATGCAGCAAATATTGTTGATAGACAGTTACTGTATAATCTAAAGCTTTTAATCTTATTTTCTAAGTATGCACAAATCTTAAGTGGTATCCAGATATTGTTATCGTTCAGAAATTATGTTTTTATTTGCTTACAGGGGTGCTGCTGGACATATTACAAAGAACTGGCCTCAAAGGATATGAGGCATTTCTAGAGAGTTTGGAGCTAGACTATCCAGACGTGTACCGCAAAATCACCGGCAAAGAGCCTGCTAGGGTCTTCTCCGTACTTATTGGTAAGTTGTACATTTGTAATTTTCAGTTGGTTAGTATACTGTACTTTTTAAATATGTTCATCATAATCATACGTTAATCAAAATATACCTTAGCCACACCTTTTACGCAAATAAATCTGAAAATTGCTATCATAGGTCAAAGGAAACTTTTTACATTTTTAACCAGGGGGGGCCCTAAGAGAGGATATAAAATTGAACGTTTTCATGTTTATTAATGTTTGTTCATGTTATGTAGGGATTCCCGGGCTTTTAACATTTTTATAATTTCATTAATTATTACCCTAGTAAGAAAAAAAGTAATAGATTTAAAATGCATTTAGTTTATACTAAGTATAGCTAAAGTCTATTAACATATTTACTGACATATCGCTCAAGACTGATATAAAATTGTAATTAAACTTTATTTGGAATACTACATGGGCACAATGCACATTAGCCTAAAATATGTTTTAATGTCACTATTGAAGAGGATTGTATGATCTTTAAATAATATCAGTCTTTAAATGCTAAATATTTAAAGTGTACCTAAAGTATACTTGCCATAATTCCACTTTAGCACAATCATATAATTAAATATATCTTTAGTTGGACTTCAGCACTACTTCTGCACAATTAAAGTGCATTAAGTACAAAATTAGTTGTTCAAATTTGCCATACTTTAAGTATACCAGATTAGTATACTAAAAGTACAACTGCATGGTATTTTTATTAAGTTCATAATATGTAAATGTTTTTGTAGTATACTTAGCATAAATAAATGTATTTTAAATACATTTTAATATATACATTTTTCACTAGGGTAGCTTTTCATGAACACCCTACATTTTTTCCAGTTTTGCTGTAATGTAATATTAAATGCATTTCATGATATTGATAACAAAGAATGAAATATATTTTCTTTTTTTTTTTTTTTTTAAATCAGTATCAATGATCACATTCCATGCATTCTGGCTTGAAAGTGGTGGTTTTATAGCAGTTAAATAGCAATTAAAAAGTAGTCAGACTATATCACCGCATACAGGTACAGTATGTGTAGTCCAGATTACATTACCAACTACCTTTTTCAGCATGTAAATTGTAATCAGTAATGGGCTACAAACTGTAAGTAATTTACCCAGCGCTGCATAGCCTACTACACACATATATTACTATATAGATACTATATAGAACACATTTTTTAACAGGTGTAAAGTACTTACTAGGGCTGTCAAACGATTAATCGTGATTAATCACACACAAATAAAAGTTTATAAATGTACATAAATACACACAGATACATGTATGTATTTAAAATATATATATATATATATATATTTTTTTTTTTTTTTTTAAATACATACATGGTGTAATTAATGTACACCGCAAAAAACTGTCTCTAAAATATCCCCACCACCAGTCCAGACCGATAAGTCTGTATGGAAAGAATAAGACAAATTGTGCAAGTGCTGTTGGAAGGCCACTCTGTTGATTAAATTTAAAAACATAGCCTATTGTTTAATAAAATGTGGTAATGAAAGTTATTATATTGTGTAAAAAGCCAATTTTTGCTTTTAATACTGAGGGTCCAGAATCGTACAGCTGGAAATTTTGTGTCTCTTGACTATATTGTCTGTCATGGGTCTGTATGCAAACCTCTAATTTATTGAACTCTCCCTGCCTGTTCACCCAGACACTGCAGGTGAATGTGGCCTCACTCAGTTCCTCATGAGCGAGGTCTCTCGCCTACAGAAGCTTGCACAGGATGAACGGAGGAAGCGACTCGAAGTGTCTGCGCAGGCGGCAGAGCAGCTAGACACCATCCGCAAGCTGCAGCTGTGTGAGAACGAGCTGCACAAACAGCAGGACCGCGTGCAACGCACCCGAGAGGAGCGTGAGCGCATGTGCGAGGAAGCGCGTAAACTGAGAGACGAGAATTACCGACTGATGCATGACCTGACCCGACTGAGCGAGGAGAAGAACTGTGCACTCATGTGTAACAGAGACCTCCAACTCGAGGTGATCAGCCAACCTTTCAAAAACATGTCTGGATCATAGTTCACCACAATATCTAAAGATAGAAGTAGGAAATTTGTAGTGACTAGTAAGACTAGTGAGTTTTACTGTTTGGCATGATGAAATTTAAAAGAGGGTGTGCACTTATGTCAAGGTTTGGTCAGTTACCCGGATATGTGACCATATTGGAGATAACGTTACTCAGATGTAAACAACAGCATGGTTAATGTATTAATACATTTTTTGCTCATTTATGCTGTCTAAACCATGGGAAAAAAATGTGTGAAAGCTGCTAAATCATATAGAGAAGGACTTAGTAAGCAGGAAAGGATGCAATATTTTGACAAACTAAAGTCAATAGGTGGTAAAGATATGTACAAGCAGTATTAATTAAGATATTAGCCTAATATTTCATCTACCTCACTCTTCTCCTTGATTTGTTATAACATTTGGCAGTCTATAGCACTCCAAACGTTTTTCCTGGTCTGACCGATTAGTACAGCCCAGAACATGACAATAATTGACCATTCTCAGCAGCAATAATCAATAAAATTTGCATTTAGTTCAGTTCAGTGGCATTGTTTACATTCAGTGCCGCCAATATGGCCGATTGGTCATGCGTCATGAAAACACTGTAGTTTAGCCACTTGTCAGCAACAGGCCTTTTCAAGTCAAGTAAAAGTATTAAATCACAGTGGGGTATTACTGATGTATTTTATGTTGTATAATACAATCTTGTGCTTGCAGGCTTTATTTCAGGCATTTAACCAAAAATTTTTTTTTTTTTGTTAAAATGTAATTTTACGACCCTTTATCTTTACATTTTATCTTTTTTTCATTGCATATTTTGTTATCGCCCTCTTTGGTCCTGTAAGATTGAGAAATTGAAGCACAGCTTAATGAATGCAGAAAGTGACTCAAAGATCCAACGGAAAAAGACAATAACCTTGAAAAATGCCATGGAGCAGAGGCCAAGTCACGAGCTGATCTGGCAGATGCAGAGAGAAAATGACCTCCTTGCAGCTCGGATACAAGAGCTCGAAAGTGCTGCCAAGGTAAATCAGTCATATTTATCAGACTACACTAACCAAGATGTGAACAAGAATGACTGCTACACACAATTCACTGACACAGGTCCAAACTCTGGAGCACGAAAAGCTTGATTTACAATCATTGGAGGAATTCAAGCAACAAAGTCAGGCACAATACCAGGAGCTGGTGAATGATCTCTACAATCTAAGGAGAGACCTACATGATGCAGAAAAGCTGCGTGATAAGGTTGCCTATGTTTAATATATTCAGACTTTCTTTTTTATGCATTTTATATTATGAGATTTTTTTTTTGTGTACACTGGCAGTCAAAAGTTTTTTAATGTTTTTTTAAAGAAGGCTCTTCTGCTCACCAAGCCTGCATTTATTTGATCCAAAATACAGCAAAAACAGTAATATTGTGAAATAGTTTTACTATTTAAAATAACTGCCTTCTATTTGAAAATATTTTAAAATGTAAAAGATTTCTATTTCAGATAAATACTGCTCTTCTGAACTTTCTATTCATCAAAGGAACCTGAAAAAATTCTACTCAGCTGTTTTCAACACAATAATAATAAATGTTTCTTGAACAGCAAATCAGAATATTAGAATGTTTTCTGAAGGATCATGTGACTGGAGTAATGATGAAAAAAAATTTGAAGCTTTGAAATCACAGGAATAAATTACATATTAAAATATATTCAAATAGAAAGCAGTTGTTTTAAATAGTAAAAATATTTACAAAATATTACTGTTTTTGCTGTACATTGTATCAAATAAATGCAGGTTTTGTGAGCAGAAGAGACTTCTTTAAGTAAAACATTAAAAATCTTACTGTTCAAAAACTTTTGACTGGTAGTACATATATATTTTTTCATATTTATTTTTAAATTGAAGTATCGAGAAGAGAAGGATGAGATGGAACTAAAGTGCACGATGCTAAAAAAGGACTCCAAAATGTATCGTGACCGAATGGAAGACATTCTGAAGCAACTAGAAGAAGTCATCAAAGAAAGAGACAAGGTTCTACACTTTATCATGTTGTAAATTTTATGGTCATTTTACATTAGATCAGAGATGCACAACCATGTGGGTCTGTGACAACTTTTGATTTGGCTCACCATTCATATCACATGCCACTGAAGCACATTTTTTTATTTTTGCACTGAAATGTAGAAAAATATACATTTGATTAAGAAATGTACATTTTAATATAATACAGTTAGATATAATGCAGCATTTACTTTTGGCCCACAGCCCTCAATCTAGTTTGATTTTTGTGCACTTCTGCATTAGGTGCTCTATATCTCTATTCAGATTTATTCAGTGTATCTGTTGACTGTCTCACATTAACCACAACAACTGCCCTTTGTGATAGGCTATTTGTACAAGAGAGGAGTACCATTTGGAGAACTCCAAAAATCTCCAAGACAAAGACCAGTATCGCAAACAGATACGGGAGATGGGAGAGCGTTATGATGAACTTCAAGTCCAGTTGTTTCGAACTCAAGGAGATGTTCTTGCTCTTCAGTCAAAGCTTCGCAAACAGAAAAACCCAATTCAAGTGGTATGTACAGTACACTTGAAATTTCTACTACACAGAGTGGGTGTGAAATGGATGAATGGAACAGATGAATCATTGGTTAGTTCAAAGGGTTAGACTTCCTATTGTGTCACTATGATTTAAACACATTATTTTTAGGCACAAAATGTATGGGGTTTATAATAGCATGTTTATTATTATTTGTTGATTCCTCAGCACTCAGAAGAAAGCTCCTTGCTGAGTTCATTTGAGGTAATATTACATAATTCTCTGACATTAAACTTTTAAATGCATAAGATATTTCTGCGTTGTCTTTCTTATCTTAAAGTGACATTATCCTCCACAGCATTTGGTTTGTATTCTTTTTAGTCATCAACAGGGTTGCTTACATTTTGTCCACAGATGAAAAGTCAAACTAGCGAGGAGGAGTCTAGGGAAAGGGGTGAAAAGGGTAACACTCTCTGATTTTTTCCATTAGATTCCACGCTTAAAAAATAGATTGTTCTTGTTTTTTTAAAAAAAAACATGGTTCCCCTTTTCTCACACAGACATGAGTGAAGAGTCACAGAGCCAAACATCTGGCGAGTACAATGTAAGGTATCTTTTGGATGTTTTGGATGTTTATGAACATAGTGATAGTGGCTTATTTATTTATTTATTCTTGCATATTTCATGTTTGCAGAGGATGTTCTCTGAGGAGGATCTATCAGCCAACTGCAGACTTAGAGGAAAATGCAACTTTCATTATAGGAGGTTGGGTTTTTTTTTTTTTTTTTTTATTCTTACATAACAATTTAACCATTAGAATTAACCACTTAAACAGAGCTACTACATTTCAGATATTAAATGAATGATTTGTGTCTAAGCAGTACTCCTAATGTTGTCTTGGACAGGAAACGTGCTTTAAGAACCAAAAAATTCACAGACAAAGAGAGCGTACAGTGCATCCTGGACAACACTTCTGGGAGTGATACAGACGGGATGTGACATACAGCTTTGGACAAAGAGACGAAATGTGGCCTTCTTTGAAGGCATATTTAAATTTTTAAATTTAAACAGTGACCCATAAAAATTGATTCATATCATATCAGTGTCATAGTGTTCACTGTCAATGTCCAGTCAATCACTTATGTTGTTATGAGTCTGATCTGCCAAATTATCTGTTATCTATTAATGTATAATATAATAAATATATTGATTTTTATATTGAGATATTGATTTGAATTTTATGCAGAAACTGATGTTTAAAAATAAACTTACCCTAAAAATACTAACTGAACTTAAAATCTGAAAATTATCCCTAGTTTCTCATGTACAGGCATGAATGATATATGAACCTATGTGTGAATGTGATGTTGTAATTATTTTCATTTTGTAATGACGTTTAAAATAAAATACAGTATTATATATGTCTAACTGTTTTGTTATCAACGGCATAATAAAAAATGTTTAAATACTAAATACTGTACGAAAATTTAGCTGGTAATAGTAAATGGTTCGGACTACGTTTGAAGGGAAATTTGATTAGACCTAACACACCACTTCACCTCACAGTCGGTTGGACTTTTTACTCCGCTTGCGTCACCTGTGTGGCTGCCGTGGCTGCCATGGCAACAAGAAAACGCTTCACAAGGCCCGAGTGAACGCTTCCTTGAGCTCTTATAATGAACGAACTATTCTATAATTTAGCATTGATTTGGATACAGTTTTATTTTGACTGAGAAATAAGCATATTATTCTGTAGCTACAATGGTAGACACGCGTGTGCTTCCCAGTGGTAAAGTTTACCGGCAGATGTTTGACGCCCAGGTAATAGTATTCATGGTATCTGAACGACAAATGTGCGTTTTACATATTGTTTATGTTTTTAGTATTGTGGATAATTTTTGATGCAAAATACTGGTCTGAAGGCAGCTCTTGGCGTTGATAGTAGAGCGTTTGTGCTCAGGTTCAGTTGTCTCTGGCTCTATTTGACTCGCGGAGGAAGCGCGTAGCGGATGAGGACGACGGTCTGCTCAGTGGAGATGCGGCAGACTCTGCATCACAGCAGCTCAATGGGACATTAAACATCACCACACGGTATGCTGCTGGTGCTCAAAGGAGTTAGATTTTAATGTGAAGACATTAATCATAAAAGTACTCTCTTTGATAGGAACACATTTCATTCTGGTGGAAAAAGAAGTGAGGACCAGGATGATAGTGAGGAGGTTTGGGGTCTTCCAGACACTGTTGGTGAGAACTGAAAGTCTCATCAGTGATACTGAACTGTTTGCAGTTTTTTCCCCGTTTCCCCTTTTTTTTCTTAAGACATTTTTGTTACAGTGTTATTACACCAAATAAGTACAGAGTAATAATAATGAATAACAGGTTAGGATTAGGGTTTGGTTTAGAGTTAGTTGCCTGTAATTATGCATAATTTGCTGTTAGTACTAGTGCATGTAACATTTCATGTGGAACTAGGACACTGTAAAATAAAGTGTTACCCAAAAAGACAAAATTGTGTAAAGGGAAGTGCATAGAAGTGATCTGTACATAGGAATAAGCGATAACAAATGTTTTGTAAATCTTTTTGTAATACAAGATATTTTAAAATGTTTATAAAAAAGTATCTTATGCTCACCAAGGCTGCATTTATTTGATCAAAAATACAGTAAAACATTGTAAAATAGCATTTAAATTAAAATAACATTTTTTATTTGAAAATATTTTAAGGTGTATTTTATTTCTGTGTTGACAATGCTGAATTTTCAGCAGCCATTACTTAAGTCTTCAGTGTCACATAAGTCTTTCCAATATACATTTCCTGGTCCATCAACATACTAGCATATCTTATTATCAATTTAGCTGCTTATTAGTTTTAGTAAAAACTATAATACTTTTTTCAGGATTGTTAGATGAATAGAAGTTAAAAAAAAAACAGCTTTATTTGAAATTTTTTGTAACATTATGCATGTCTTCACTGTTAATGCGTCCTTGCTACTTAAAAGGGTAACACTTTAGAATACAGATCCATCATTAGTGAATAACTACACAGGAACAAATGACTAATGCACTATTAACATTCTAGTAACTACTACTGACTAACAAGAAACTCTGATTAACGAATCAGTAAGTAATAGTGCTCATTTGAACATGGTAGTTCAATATTAGCTAATCAGTACCTACTATTTTTTCATATCTCCCAGAGAACTACCAAGAACTACTATATACATGTTCATAATTAATGTGAATGATGCAAAATGTATAGTAAAGATCATGTTAACCCACTAGTAATGACTCAGGTAATACCAAATACTTCAGAAGGAATTACTGTTTTTTTTGGATCCATATTCTAAAGTGAAGATCATGATGACTCTCTAGTAATGACTGAAATCATGGTAAGCTATTGAGGTATATGTAAGGTTTTGGATAGTAATGACTCAAGTGTTACTACATACTTCAGAAGGAATTACTAAATATTTGGATCCGTATTCTAAAGTGAAGATCATGGTAACCCACTAGAAACAACTTAAGTGTTGCCAAAGCCATTGGAAGTATAACTATCCAGAACCTTACAAAAACCTCAATAGTTTTTAATGACTTCAGTCATTACTAAGGAGTTATCATGATCTTCACTTTAGAATACGGATCCAAATAATTAGTAATTCCCTCTGAAGTATTTGGTAATACCTGAGTCATTACTAGTGGGTTACCATGATCTTCACTTTAGAATTAATCATACGTTTTGCACTATTTACATTAATTATGAACATGTATATAGTAGTTCTTAGTAGTTCTCTGGGAGATACGAAAAAAATAGTAGTTGCTGATTAGCTAATAGTGAACTACCATGATCAACTGAGTGGGAATTAAAAAAAAAAAAATTAAATTACCTCAAACCTTTGAATGGTAGTGTGTGTAAAAACACAAACATTCATTCAGCAAACATTTGTTTAGTTTTAATCAAAGAAACAATAAAGAAACTCAATAAGACAAATAAACTCAATAAGCAAGTTTTGCCAGACTTCTTTTCAATAATAAATAAACTGTATAACATAAAATAAATTAAGTTTACAATGTATGTATGTCTAATACATGTCCTAAAAATGAACAAAACAGTTTCGCCATCTGTCGTAAGGGTCAGTCTATTATTGTGATTCTGTTTTGTCTGTAGTTCCAGAGAAAAAAAACTCAGACATCATTGATCGCCTTGCGGAGAAAAGGCGAAAGGATCACACTGAAGCTGTTTCTCAGTTGCAGACAGATCTCTCCAGCATCAGTGTGGTATCACACATCTATATATGTAGTGTCAAAATGTTTTTATTATGTAGATCCATCTAGTGTTTAATCACAATTGCAGTATTACTAATTATGTCTCTCACGTGCCTTATATTGTGATATTTCTGCATTTAGCGTTTTGAACCATTGTTTGGACAGACAGGAACCAATATTCTTCTAAGATTGTCAGAGCATAATGACAATATTGAAAGCCTTATGCAGAAGATTGAAAACATCTCTGATTTGACAGCACACAGCTATGAGGTGAAGACCAACTTTCAAATACAATACTTGCTTATTGTAAAAATTTAATTTTAGCTGTTATTCATCACTCAGCTGTTATTCATCCTTTGTTTTATAAAGGACATGCATGAGATCTGGAACAAAGTCAGCCATGAATCTTCCTTGAAAAGAAAGTGGATTAAAGAGCTAGATGAGATATATTCCAAATATGAATCTGAAAGGAAAACTATGGTATGTGGTCAATATTATGTAAATTTATGTTTCCACAGACAGTAGATTAGTACACTGCTTATTTGTTCCTCTTTCCCAGATTTCAGCATTACTGAGAAATTCCACCACAAAACTGGAGAAAATCAGTTATTTGATGCCATGTGATGTCCACAGACTGATTGACAATGAAGCCATGGTAGTATATATGAATTTGTATGTTTCCGGTAGTTTTTTCTTTTGTCAGGAATCAATGTTTTCCACAGATGATAAACCAAGCTCTGCTAGCAAATCAACGTGCTTTGGCCAAACTGTGTTTGAATTTGATGGAGAAACATCTGCAGATGGACATTTTCCAAAGGCAGAGATGGGAGGAAAAGCTCCAAGATTGGAAGAGAATAAAACTTAATGACGCAGTCAGCCGGTTCAAGTATGTCTGATAATAAAGAAATAGTTACAATTTCTTGCCATGGAAGTAATCCAAAGTTGTTTACCAACAAAATACATGAAATGTATGATGCGAACAGTTCTCAATGGGAGTTTATGCTGATTAAGCAAATATCATACAGGGGTCTACAAAATACCTATATTTACGTTCTTCCTGCAGAGAATTTATGAACAGCCCTCACATTAAGAACCCTAAAAGCATTCAAGATACAATGAGCACTTTGAAGTCAGATCAGAAAACACAGAGTGAGAAACGCATCCAAACACTGGAGATTCTTAGGTGAGAAATGAAACTGATTTCTAGTACACGCTATTCCCTCAGTTGTTTATAAGTTCTGTACCATCTACTCATATTTTCTGTCCTATATCCAGAGACATGACACCTCCAGGAATCTCAAAGGCATCAGTTGCAGAATGGTATTCAGCACTGTCTGTCATCAATAAGCAAATAGGTCAGAAAATGTGCTTCTCATTACAGTAATCCAGTATAATCCAGTATAATACAATGACTGTGCTCAATGTCTTCAGATTGTATTCACATTGCCGCAATGGAAAAACTTCACAAAAACTTTGAGAACAACTGGCAAGTATGTTTGGCAGAGGTTGATCTCTTTAAGGTGAGAAATAACTCGTTTCTTGTTTGTCTCGATTGTCAAAACACTACAGGAATGCAACAATATTCTCAACTCTTTACACAGACAGAGGTGTCCACATGCGGATTCACCTCAGACGAGATACAAAATATTGTTAACGTGGAGATACTTCCTCTCATTGGCCAGTGCCAGTCACAAACAGAGATCTATTTGGAAAAACTTGATGTAAGTTAATTTTCCTCCGTGCTTTAAACTAAACCTCTCCACTACTGGAGTATAACCTCATAATTTATGGATGTGTTGCGTCTTTATTTTATGTCAGTACTTCAATTTTTTTTTACAGACAGCTTTTGAACGTTTGGCCAAAACCGCAGCTTATGACAGCAAGTGCTTATTCAAGTTGATGAATGGGGCTGCTCAGCTGTGGGAGATCCACTGCGCAGGCATGTTGAACAGAGAACAGCAGCTACAAAATTCCCTGGAGTCCCTCAGTCAAGTCCACGAACAAGAAAACCAGGCAAGAATACTTTTGAAAGACATTACTCATAAGTAATGTTTGTATATTCATCTTTTTTTGCAATGTTTTGTAACATTTCACACCTTGGCGTGTCTGCTCAACATGGATATAAGCTGTCAAATGTCTCATACGACAGAGGAAAGAGGCCCAGCTGGATATGATGTTGGACAAACTCAGGCAGGAAAGCTCAGAAGAAGCTCTGAAAGCCTGCTTAGAGAAGACACTAAACTGTTTGGAAGAGGTTAAGAATGGGTAACACATTGAGATTTCTTTGAGTTTTTTGTTGTTGTTGTTGTTGATTTTAGTTTATTAAAGGAATAGTTCAGCCAAAAATTTTGTAATTAATCATTCACCATCATGACATTACAAACCCATAAGAACACAAATGAAGATGTTTTTTATGAAATCTGTGAGCTAATAATTTTTTAAGGTTGAACCACTGATGTCATATGGACTATTTCAGTGATATGCTTACTAACTTTCTGGGCCTGGAATGTGTCAGTTGCTGTCTATGCAAGGTCAGAAAGCTCTCGGATTTCATCAAAAATTTCTTAATTTGTGTTCTGAAGATGAACAAAGGTTTTACAGGTTTGAAACGACATGAGGGTGAGTAATTATTGACAGAATTTTCATTTTTGGGTGAACTATCTCTTTAAGATCCATGGACTTCACAATAAAAAGATCAAACAAAAAAGGGGAAAAAAAAAACAACAAAATGAAGAAAACCTGAGCATTGTTGTAAATCCTTTTCCTGTATTGTTCTTTAAGGTATATGAACATCTATAAAGAGGAAGTGGAAACTGTGGAGGGTTACCTGTCCTTAGTATTGCAGGAATTACAAGCATACAGTCATTCAGTCAGCCAATTTTTTAATGTCAAAGAGATTTATGGCAAGGTATACATTAAACCAGAACAATGCTGTTGTCTCTGTTTGTTTAATGACAAAAATTGTTATAATAGTGTTATTTTTGGTTACAGGACTCAAAGGATTTTTGCCAACTTTATCCCTCTCTTAAACTTGGTGAGTTAAAAACTAACTACTCTGGAAACTGTATTATTCTGTTGCCTCTGAACCACCCTTGCTTCATGTTCATTGTGGTGTTTACTCAGGTAAAAGCATGACAACCATTAAAAATGAAAGACTGAAGACAGAACTTGAGGTGAAACACAGAGGTGCACAAAAGCCACATTTCAACAGACAAGGAAGCTCAACATTCAGCCCGTCCAGTGCGATGGTATTGACACAAACAGCTCACCTCTTTTATTTTGTGTCTACTTAATATTTAATTCCTCTTTTTTTTTTTTAGGATGACCAAGATTGTAAGACTTTAGAATTTTCAATCTCTCAAACCAAAGAGACTCTCACTACTGCAAAAGGAAATGTGTACAACTGCTTTGGGTTTCACACTTCCCATAATGAGGAACAAGAGACAGACCTTAAGGAAACCGAGCTGGTTTTGTACCCAAAGGCTCTCATTGTTGAACTGCTGAAAGAGTAAGTGTACAGTGGAAATGATAGAATGAAATAATGCTGTGGTTGATCACAGTGATGTTCCACTATTTATTCATAGTACAAGAAAACAATATCTAGAGCTATAAGTTTGAGTGATGAAATTTGAATCTGAAAAGAAAATTGTGCAATAAAAAATCCATGTTCTCTTTTTTATAATTTACTTCTGCTTGCAGTTCTTTCTGTTTTCTTTTTTATTATAGTTTTTTTTTTTTTAATATATAAATTAAGTTCCTGTAGAAGTGGGTGTCATAGATTAACAAAAGAAATTAGTTATATTATTAAAAATAAAACTCTGTTGTTTTGCTCCATCATAGTGTAAGACAGACATTTTTCAGCCATCTGGAAGAGAGCTTTCATATTACTCTAAATAACACGATGACTGTTGTGGAAGCCAAGAAGGAAAAACTGAAAGCTGAGCTGGATCTTCGTCTGCAGCTCCACCAACCTCGTGCCGCAAGAATAGAGATGGACATTCACAATGTCAGAGCAGGTTTGTCCCCTCATCACATCCAAACACTTTCATTTTGGCTTTTACTAATTTGAAGTAGTGTAACAGCCCTTGTGAAAAACAAGTATGGTTTAGCATACTTATAAAAAAGAGTACTTATTACAGGGAATAATATATTTGTATAATAATAATACGAATGTAATGATTTCAGACATTTGTTTATAATGTCTTATTACATTTTGTAATGTTTAATAATGTTTATTACATTTTTATTTTTTATTTTTTTGTTTGTTAAAGTGTGCTGCTAAATTTACTCAGGAGCATTTATTGTAAACCAAAATGAAATGTAATTTCTATTAAAATTTTTGTGACATATATATATAATGTAATATAATGTATTTGTAATTACGCATTTGTAATGACGAAGTTGCAATTTAGTACATTCAAAATATATTTTCTTTAAAAGTAACTATTAAACAGCACGAGTATGCTTTAGTATATTTGTCAACATGTCAAAATAAGTGTGCTTCTATGACAACAGATTAAAACATAATCATTTAAAACATAGTTAAAACCTTTCATTTTCATTTCATCATTGCATCAGTGCACAGTGTGTTAAGTAACAGTTTTGAAAGTGTACTTTCCTTAAGTGGACTTTTTATTTCATTATTACTATAAGTGCGTATTTAATACAATAAGGCATACTTCTTTTCACAAGAGAGAAGTAAAATGTTTCAATCTGACATTTCGTAACTCTCTTCATTACTTGGCCAGCTGAACTAGTGCTACATCAAGAACGCATGGATCGACACTGCAAGGGTATACTGGACGTCCTAGAAGACTGCCGGACAGAAGTACAGGAGTTACAGATCCAGCAAAATAAACTGACTGAAGACTTCCTAATGCAAATCTACAATAGAGAGAAAGATTTTACAATTGCCGCTAGTTCTGAAAAGTAAATAAATGCTAATAAACTATATTTATGTACAGTTTATACACAATCTACTTATTCTGTCCATTTTATTAACAGGATAAATAAACTTCGTACCTCACTTCAAACCAACCTGAACAAGCATATCAGTATCATCCAGACTTTACAAAGAGACTTCAGACAGAAGACGGAGTTCAGATTGGAGGGCCTGAGGGACGCAAATGTTCAGATAATGAGATCTTTCAAGTATGTCATTCACAGTGTTGGGGAAAGTTACTTTTAAAAGTAATGCATTGCAATATTGCATCACTCCCTGAAAAAGTCATTAATTACGTTACTTAGTTACTTTTTATGGAAAGAAATGCGTTATGTTACTTTTTCATTACTTTTCAAATCTGGGCTAGGCTGGCTTGTTTGTTTTTAATATAAAAAGTTCTATTTGTGGTAATTGTAAAAGCCCTTTCACACCAAAAGTGAAGGCAAAGTAAATTCACGTCTCACGAAGAGAGTTCAATGCTCTTTAGCAATAAAAAATGAAGCACAAATGTTTATCTAAAGTCATGACTGAAATTAATAATTGAAACTCAGCAACAAAGACATTAGTTGCAGGATATTTGTGCTATTTACCATTTAATTATTGCTGATTTGCATTAAAAAGTATTGTGTTACTTTACTAGCTACTTGTAATGCGTTACTCCCCCAACCCCCCACCCCCACCACAAACACTGGTCATAGATATTCTCTGTATAAGTTATTATCAGTGTTTTGCAGTGAATTTGATACATAAAATTCATTCTTGTCTTTTCCTCAAGACTGTTTTCTGAGGGAGGCAGTTTTACACCCCAAGAAATTGAAGTCTTTCAGTCACATCTGGAAAAAATGGACAAGCGCATTGATTCTGCAGAGTGGGCCGTAATACAAGACATGGAAGAAAGAGAAACAAAGTGTCTAGAGCAGGTTGAGATTGTCAGCTCATAAATCGATCACACATTAAAGAATTAATTTGACAGGAAATAACAGTGACAATCCATTTTTCCTCAGGCCAAGGACATACTCAGGAAGTTTGAGGAAAAATTCAGTTTTCTCGCAATCGATCTGAAGTTTTTTGAAAAAATGCAACAAATTTTTACAAACACGCGAGTCCAGATCAAAGGCGAGGTATTTTGAGTATATCATTTATTCTTTATTTCATTTCTTCTCTCTCGCCACCATCCATAATCTGTTGAATTTGTATTTGTCTGCTTAGGCTTTGAAGAGTAACATGCAGAAAAAGGCGATTGACGGCATGCTGACTAATTTAAAGGAAATGACTGCTGAGTATGACCAACCCACCCCCGATAAGAAGGTAGATGCCCTAATACATTATGAGATTTTGTCACTCTAATACTGGTCTACAGAAAACCATTTTTTTTGTAGATTGTAACTGTAGTGGAGATTACCAGTTTAACAACTTCCCTAATGGAGGAACTACAGAAGAGGTGTCAATACCTTGACTGCTTCTTGGTATGGCATTACACATCATTATATCAAAATGTAATAACTATAGAAATGGATGATAATAGTCTGATATATTTTTATAGGATTCCTCTATGGCTGTCCCTAGACCACAAACTCCATTTCAGGGGGCTTTTGCAGTTGCAGCTCGGCCCAGGTCCCGTATACAGGAAAAAACTGGCAGTCCAGATGGAGACGGCCTGCTCCATCCTAGCCGCATTGGAGTGTCCTTCTTGGATGATGCGGCAGTGGGGGTTATCAAAGGCCTACTCAAGTCAGTGTACTTAAAATTTAAAATGTTCACTGATGTCATTGTTGTAGCATTAAGTTGTCCACATGACAAGTGACTCGTGGAAAAAGACCATTTGTGTCATTTGTTCTGTTGTGGGCGACTATTTGTAATACCCTCAAACAGGAACACATTGCGTCTAGGTAAAATGCAAACAAAAAAAATGAGGAAGTAATCTACTTCTCATGATGTACATAATGTCTGTTTCCTGCGACCAGGGTAGGCAAAGCACAAGACCTGAAGGAGGCAAATGTTGACTCAATAGAAAGACGCCCTTCAGCAGGTTTGATTGCTTATGTGTCTTTATCATTGAATTCTACTGCTGTGCCATTATTATTATATTTTTGTGGTTTCTTCTAAACATTGTAAATGATTTGCTTTCAGCAAGAATAAACTCTCCTTTTGGATCAGACTGGAGGTCAGGAAAGAGCCCCAGTCAGTCTGGAATAGAACCTCTGCGTAGAAAGTCAGTGGAGTCAATGACCGCCCAAAGGTTTGGCATTTCAAATATGACATGAGAGAAAGAGATTTAGGAAATACCATTAGAGAAGTGGCTGTGTCTCTCCTCAGGCGGTAACATAGTAAAATTGTACTATAGTAATGTAAAACCACATCTGAGCACAAAGAAAACTAGCTAATTAGCATACTTTCCATTTAGCGATCATTTAAATTAGGCATTTATGATACAAAATGTTCTACAATTGCTTTGAAACATTTCTCTCGATTTAAGGAGGTTCTCCAAACCCAACCGTTTTGATAAGAAGTTCCTTATTTTTGGCTCAAAACCTGAAGAGCAGTTGGACAGGTCAGTGAGTGCATTTGCTGGCTGTTTTTATGTAATATTTTTTGACATGTTAATTGAACATTTTTTTGAATATTTTTTGCATTTCTCAGTGTTCCCTTTAAAGCATCAATCACCAGTATTCTGTGGAAAGCCAATGATATTCTCCTCTTGGTGGCAGAGGTGCTGTGGAATATATAAAATATTAAGACATTCAGTTTGTATGAAGCAAATAAGGTGTTAATCTCTGTATATGTCACCATCAGGAGTTCTATAAGAAGAAAGAGCGCCGCCCTATCACTCGGCCTGAGCAACTGCAGGAGACGTTTGATCAGTGTGCAGAGGAGATAAACAAAAGACTTCTTATCTACCAGAGCCAGTCACATGATTACCACAACAGCTGTCTGCAAGGTTAACCCGAAATGTTATCTGCAAAAAAAGTAGACCGATTACAGTGCAGTATGTATTTATTTATGATGATGTCACTGTTTGATGATACTGTCCACTTGGTAAGTCTGATGTCATAGGTCACTGTTGCTGTCATCATTTACTCATTTACTTTCTTCTGCTGAACACACAAGAAGATATTATGAAGAGAGTTGTTGACCAAACTGAACTGAAATGACCCCACAATTGTCAAAATATCTTTTTTTATGTTTACTGGAAGAAAAATACTCATGCAGGTTTGGAAAATAAGGTGACGTTTAAAATGTAATGTTTTTATAATATAATAATAATATCAGATCTGACTGTGAGACAAAACAGTGTGCATTTTTAATATTTATGACAGTATGTGACTGTTTTCGCTCTGTGTAGAATTTCAGCTCCAGCTGAAGGCCATTGAGGAGTTTCTGTCGAACGTACCAGAGAAGCTTTTTTCTAAACTAAGAGATCAGTACCTTGAGGAGCTGACGCGAAACATGACACAAATTCAACAGCGGTTTCAGATGGCTCAGGAGCAGAGTGAACAAAAGAGGGTATGTGAACAAATGCAGAACAAATGCAGAACAATAGTGAGGCCAGAGGAAATTATCCTATCATCCTAACCTATCAAGTTCCTCCCATATAGTCACTCTGAGGAAGAAGCATTTAAACTGACACAATGCAAGAGGACTATAGTATTATCTACTTCATATATATGCAAAATATTGCATACATACATGCACCCATAGTGAGTAGTCACCATGTTTGTGTTGTTTTGTGGCTACAGAGGGAACACAGTGGTCAGCTGCGTGTGCGTCTGAGCCATCCGGCCTATGAGACAGAACTGAAGCAACTGGTGCTGGCTGAGGAAGAGAGACAGACAGAGCACAGACAAGCCATCCAGAATAAAAGACAGGACATTCAGGTTACAGACTTGCTACTTCAGATTGTCATTCAAGTAATCGCTGTTCTGCATTTATTGCTTTTTGAAAATCACAAAACATTTTTTTTCTGGACAGGCCTGTGTTCTTAAAAATGCTGAAGAATTTGTCACTGCCCTTGCCAGGTTGGCGGAGGCCTTACTCTTTCAATTCGACAACCTCATAACCATTCATGAGGTTCAAGTGGGATGTAAGTTTATGAATGAATGTATGGAAGTGTATATGGTGCCACAGCACAGGGTTGTTATGCTCACAATCAAACTGTTGGTGTTGACACATTATAAGCAATATGAATATAATTATAGGCAATAGGTAGTCAGATATAAGTGTTTGCTAAAAAATAAATAAATAAATAATTGTGTGAATAGGTCTTTCATATGGAACCCCATTTCCGCCACTGAATAAAAAATAAAAAAAGGTAATTCTGACTTTTTTACTCGCAGTTGAGTTTACATCTCACAATTCTGACTTTTTCTCTTAGATTTGTGAGATATGAACTCACAATTATGAGTTATATAGTCAGAACTGCAAGATAAAAATTCTACATTTTTTCTTAGAATTGCGTGATATGAACTCACAATGTCACTATGTGAGAAATAAAGTCAGAATTGTTTTTGCAATTGAGTTTACATCTCACAATTCTGACCTTTTTCTCAGAATTGCGTGATATAAACTCACCATTGTGAGTAATAAAGTCAGAACTGCAATATAAGCTCACAATTCTGACTTTTTTTCTCAGAATTTCATAAAATTAAGCCAGAATTGTGAGATATAAACTCGCAAATATTACTTTTTTCCTCAGAATTGTGATATAAACATGCAATTGCAATTATAGTCAGAAACTCGCAATTCTGACTTTATAACTCACAACTGCAAGTTTATATCACACAATTCTAACTTCATAACACAATTTGCTGCAGATGCTGAACAAAAGAAAGCGAAGATTACTACACTCATCCGCCAGACACAAACTGATCTTCTGCTGGAAGACAAGAGCAGTACTCTGATACAGAAAGGCAGCAGGTGTGGAAATACTGTCTTTCAAGCACCACTTCTTTTTTTTACCCTATATAGGATGTTAATTGTACATGTTATAATGCTAAAGTGCATGTGTTGTTTTGTAGAACATGGTCAGGCATTTGTTATTTCGGATCCACTGATGGCAGGTCATTTCACAAACAATCTCAGGAAACAGCCACCATCACAACTGCAAAAACCACACTAGGACATCTTAAGACCATTGAGAAGCGAGATGCCGTACATGAGGTAAGTTCATTTCAAATCAATTGGATATAAAGGTTTTTCTTTTTTAAACATGCCTGATAGGAGCACGAGCAACTTTTGTGCACTTTATTAAAATAGGATCAACATAGAACAACTGTACTAGCATTTACAACAGTAGCAAACTTTACTGGAGCAGTAAAGCCCCTACTGTACAGATCAAATGTGGCTGCGTCAGATGCTCATCCATTCAGAAACACTGAAGGCTGAAGGGGATAGTTCACCCAAAAATGAAAATTCTGTCATTAATTACTCACCCTCATGTTGTTCCAAACCAGTAAGAGCTTTGTTCATGTTTGGAACACAAATTCAAAATATTATTATTGATATCCAAAAGCTTTCTGACCCTGCATA
The DNA here is from genome assembly GCF_022985175.1 of Labeo rohita. Lineage (NCBI taxonomy): Eukaryota > Metazoa > Chordata > Actinopteri > Cypriniformes > Cyprinidae > Labeo > Labeo rohita. The sequence goes on from NC_066873.1 coordinate 15,762,706, forward strand.
GCCAGCAATGCAACTGACACGTTCAAGGCCCAGAAAGTTATTAAGAACATCATTAAAATAGTCTATGTGAAGTCCATGAAGCTACGAGAATACTTAGTGTGCGCAAAGAAAACAAAAATAATGACTTTATTCAACTGTTTTTTCTCTTCTGCAGTCTTCGACGTGTCCATGTACAGTTGAAGTCAAAAGTTTACATACACCTTGCAGAATCTGCAAAATGTTAATCATTTTACCAAAATAAGAGTGATCATACAAAATGCAATGCATTTTTTAGTACTGACCTAAATATGATATTTCACATAAAAAACATTTACATACAGTCCACAAGAGAAAGTAATAGTTGAATTTATATAATGACCATGTTCAAAAGTTTGATTCTTCACAGCTGTATTTTTTGTTACTGTTAAGTGATAGTTGTTCATGAATATACTTAAGGTCCCACAAAATTTTAAGTTTTCCAGCATTTTTGTGTATTTGAACGATTTCCAACAATGACTGTATGGTTTTGAGATCCATCTCTTCACACTGAGGACAACTGAGGGACTCATATGCAACTATTACAGAAGATTCAAACACTCACTGCTCCAAAAGGAAAAACTGTACATTAAGAGCTGAGGTTGTAAACTTTTGAACAGAATGAGGATGTGTACATTTTTCAAATTTTGCCTAAATATCATTATTTTCATTTAGTACAGCCCTTTCAAAGCTACAGAAAATACTTACATGCTTCCCAGAAGACAAAATAAGTTGAACTTACCCTGATCTTCAAATTCAAAAAGTTTTTACCCCCCCCCCCCTCTGCATTATGAACAAACATTAGAAATATAACACAAGTGTTCTGTTTGTTTGAATGTGTTACTCTTTCCCCAGCACTATGGTCAGAGGGTTCAGGAGGAGCTGTTTAAAGCCCAGCGAGAATGTGACGCTCAGGAAAGGCAGCTGCAGCAGTGGTACGACCACTGGCAGAGTCAGCTAAAAACTCTCGCTTCACTCACCTCTGAATGACTGTGAGACATTTATGAACACCGACAGTCTAAGCCGAGGTATTAAACACCCTCAAAGAGAATGAATACTACGTCTTAAATGAACAACTGTGCTCGCTCCACTCAACATTTACATGCTTATCTATTCCATGTTGCTGGATTCATGTAAGGATTAAAATAATGGCTGCTATGGATAGGCTAATACAAAGTTTGTTGATATAAAAATGTTTATTCCATATTTTCAAGTTTCATTGATTACTGTTGTGCAAGGATTAAATAAAAACAAACTGAAATAAATGCAATCTTATTAGTTTAACAAGTCCCTAGAACAATGCAATAAAACTGCCTTACAAATAGAATAATATGTAAACACAAGAGCATGATAAATTAAGCACTTAATAATGCTTTACAGTCATTTTGGTTTAGAGTTTTGAGATTCAGCAGCATGAGTTTTCATTGTAGTTTTTCACATTTTTGTTGGGTACAAAACCCTAGAAACCGTATTTCACAGATCTCTGGAAAGCCAACAGCACTACCAGCTGCTTTGGCTTTAGCTTTCACATCATTGTGAACTTACTGAAGCTCCCGTTCTTCAAGAGACAAACAGATTTCAGCGTTTTCGTAGAAGAATATCCCAGCTCTCTCTCCAGCGCAGTGCAGCAAGCTCATCTGACGATAATGCTGGCTGGCCGTAGGTCAGAGGACTCAAGTTGTGATAGGACACGTACACTGAACAAAGGACTGCCAGAATAACACCACCAAATGCTTTCCGTTGAGCTGGAGATCTGAGAAACAGCATGACAGACAGATATGAGTATAGACATGTGATTAAGTTACTTGTTTTATTCATAAACACCACGATTCAAAGGTCCTGAGTTAGTAAGTAGTAAAAATCTATATTTTTATTCAACAAGGATGCATTAAATTAAAGGGTTACTTCACCCCAAAATGAAAATTTTGTCATTAATCACTTACCCCCATGTTGTTCCAAACCCATAAAAGCTTCGTTTGTCTTTGGAACACAATTTAAGATATTTTGCATGAAAACCGGGAGGTTTGAAACTGTCCCATTAACTGCCAGGTAAATACCACTGTCAAGACCCAGAAAAGTATGAAAGACATTGTCAAAATAGTCCAACGGCCATCAGTGGTCCAACCATAATTTTAGGAAGCTATGAGAATACTTTTTGTACGCAAAGAAAACAAAAATAATGACTTTATTCAACAATTCGTTTCTTCTGCATCACTGTAGCGCAATTTTAGATAGTATCCCATGTACGCTGTTCTCTATCAGCTGCGTCACAGGGATACGCTGTTTTCATTCAAATCAAAGTGTAAATAAACAGAGAAAACGTATCCGCATGACGCAGCTGACGAACAGCATACGTTGTTTGTGTACAGGGTATACTGTCCAAAATCGCGCTACGGTGATGCAGATTAGACGAATTGTTGAATAAAGTCGTCATTTTTATTTTCTTTGCATACAAAAAGTATTGTCGTCGCTACACAAAATTCAAATTGAAACACTGATGGCAGATGGACTATTTTGATGATGCCTTTCATACTTTTTTGGTCTTGACAGTGATTTACCTGGCAGTCAATGGGACAGCCAAAATTCTCCCGGTTTTCATCCAAATATCTTAAATTGCCTTCCGAAGACAAACAAAGCTTTTACAGGTTTGGCATGACATGGGGGTAAGTGATTAATGACAACATTGTCATTTTGGGGTGGAGTAACCCTTTAACCCAAAAAAAAAAGATTTCTATTTTAAATGAATGCTGGAAAGAATACGCATCAAAGAATCCTGGAACAAATACGTATCATGGTTTCCTCAATAATATTAAGCAGCACAACTTAGCAGCAAATCAGCATATTAGACTGATTTCTGAAGTAATTTCTGAAGTGACACAGAAGACTGGAGTAATGATGCTGAACTGCTCTTACCTCAATACATGGATGTACAGGTGCTCTACAACCATAGGTATCTGCAAGATCTTGAAGGTGAGCGCTGGAAGATAGTGGTACAGAAACAGAGTCTTCTCCATTAGGAAGAATGGCAGGTAATTCACTGCCCAGCCTCCAAAACAAACAACACCAGCCAAAACCAGCTGCTCCCAAGAGTCTAACAGAGAAGAAAATGGGAAAGGAACAGTTAATGAATGGTGATGGTGAAGAAAACATCTCTACTATTATTGCTCACAGTACCTCCAGGCACATACCTTGAGGAACGTCTTCAACTTTCCTCCGCCGTCTTAGTAAGTAGGTTAGAAACATAAGACAGTAAACAACCAGCGCAAGGTTTGCAATGGACCAATTAACAATATTCCCTATCAGCTGAATTTGTGCCTGTATTAAAAATAGAGAAGATTAGATTAGTTCCATTATCATTCTGTCAAACACAAAGACATTAAATAAAAACTAATAGAATGATGCTGACATACATTACTTGAAGGATGAAGCCAGTATGCAATGTTGGTGTCCATTGTGATCCATTCCAAAGGTGATGAACTATATTTGTGCTCAGACTCTTCATTCTTTACTGTCAGCATCTTCCACTGTTACTCAAACATATATTAAATGTGTTTAGTGTCTGACATCAGCTCTGAATGGCTTTTCTGATGATTGACATATGAGAACAAGATCAATATTTAATATTCACCTGCAGCTCAAAAAATTTGGCCATAAAAGTGAGGTTTCTTTTGATGTCACTCTGGGTAGGTGATTTCAGCTCCAACTCCCTTTCCTTCTGTTCCTGACCTGTACAAATGCGTGTTTAATCAAAGAAAGAAGGCATAAGCAAGATGAAAACATACTGAGATCTTAATTTTCATACTTCTGCCGTAACGATGCTCTTCCACGTTCCACATGCCACTCTGCTGGTAACCTTTATAAATCTTATCCCCAACCACCTCCAGCTGTTTGAAACCCCACTCTGGCAGAGACGCTCCACTGAGCTGCAAAACATTACAGAACAGATATAAATAAATCTCTTAAAGAGACACTCCACCCAAAATTGTAAATTCTGTCATAGCCCTCTTGTCGTTCTAAAGCTTTATGACTTTCTTCTGTGGAGCATAAAAGAAGGGATAGTTCACCCAAAAATTAAAATTCTGTAATTAATTGTGACCCATATGACCTTCATTCATCTTCAGAACAAATTAAGATATTTTTGGATAAAATTAAAGAGCTTTCTGACCCTGCATTGACAGCAACACAACTACCACATTTAAGGACCAGAAAGGTAGTAAGAACATCAATAAAATAGTCCATGTGACATTAGTGGTTTAACCATTTTTTGTGTGCAAAGAAAACAAAAATAACAACTTTAAATCAACAATTTCTTCTCTTCCGTGTCAGTCTTCGACGCATGTTCATAAAAGCCTTGATCAATTCAGTTGTGTTTCTGTTTATATGCAGGGTCAGAAAGCTCACACATTTTTTCTGAAACTATATTATTATGCCTTTTCTTTCGTTGTACAAATCATACTACTATACAAACCTTTAAAACAGCTGAAGTGTTCACGTGGACTAGTCGCACCTCTGATAAAATCGTCTTCCAGATCTCTCTATCGGACTCCCTGTTCACTATGTCCTACAGTGAAATAAACAGGATGCATCATAAAACATGTTTTAAGTAAATGTGAACATGTATTATAAACCTATGGGTCTTAGATCTTACCACTCTCCATAGATTCTGAGCAGGCATAGAAACATTAAAGTCAATGTAGCCAGTCACTTCCTGTGAATGAGGACTCATTGGTGCTGCAACATCATGCCTTGAAAGGAAAGCATAGCCAGGTTATTGCTACTACAATTTTAAACCGATTACCAAACATATTATAAACATTTTTATTATAACTATTACCTATTAATGAAAATCTCTCACCAAAATGCATATTAATATGAATTAACTGACAAGTTAATAATAACAAATTAATATGAAATGTAACTTCTAATCTAATCTAATGTTGATGGAATTATATTACGTGTTAAGGTAGCGAGAGGTCATTCCATGCAGCAGCTGAATAATATCGCCATGTCTGACAGGTCTGGGTGGGCTGCTGACCACCACACTGTGCCTGGGGTTTAAAATTACAACACAGTTCAAGTAAAATATTTAGCTACAGCCCACATATGAGTCATACGAACATCACAAAATTATTTTTAGCAATGCAATGATTATAAAAGAATAGTTCACCCAAAAATTCAAAAAATCCTGGAATGTTTCCATCAAAAAACCTAGTTTTATTCTGGAAGTGGAGTAATCCTTTAAAATGTTTTTATAAGCACACAGCTTTCACTACACAAGGCATTAATTGAAGAACTCATGTTGTGTGGATTATTGTGATGTTTTTAATCAGCTCTTTGTACTCCCATTTAGACGGCACCCATTCACTGCAGAAGATCCAGTGGTGAGGAAGAGATGTACTGCAAAATTTCTCCAAATTTGTTGCAAATGAACTAACAAACTCATCTACATCTTAGATGGCCTGAGGGTCAGTAAATGTTCAGCAATTTTTTATATTTTTGAGTTAACTATTCTTGTAAAAGTACTTACCGCCCAGGGTCTTTAATAATCCACCAGTTGTTGACGTCTTTGAAAGGATAGCAGGTCACCTGCTGCTGGTGGGAGCTACCACGGCCATTTTCATATCTTTAAGAAGAGATAAACAGCAAAGATGAGCATGCAGAAGTGGTCGTTTAGCAGCTTTTTGACAGAGTGCTAATGTCTCACCTGATTGGATAATTAGCCTTGTGGGAGTGAAGCCAACATGGAACAGGTTTACTGGACACAGTGCGAAGAGTGACTTGTGAGCCGAATGCGACATCTAAAGGCTGCCCCTGAGTGATCCGCGCTAGGCCGCCCTTTATTGGAGAAAGAGGAGAAATGAAGGAGATACTAGGAGGAATGCATTAAGTTGCCATTTGTAATTTTTACGGGTCAGGCTTCCAGTATCATCCACGTCCAGCTGTTTTTAGCTGTACAAAACAGCTTGTTTTGCTGCTCGATATTATTTTAATGCATTATCTTAACTATGAACACACCTGTTTGTAGTGCAAACAGTTTTATCATTTACTTGTTATTCGTCTCATTATTTCCTTATAGCAGCTAATGAACTGGAAGTCTCGCCCGTGGGCTTACTTCCGGAGAATAAGGTGGATAAGAAACTGATCTGTACCTCTAGACTTGCTTGAAAAGCACTGCTCATCATCTGGTCATGCGGTCCACTACGATACAGCAGGGTAAGATGGATGTAGAAAAATCCAAGGTACATGATGACGGGTAACACCACAAGAGCCAGGAAGCGAACCAAAACCTGCACCACTACTTTACCCTTTTTTTACATGGATCACAAAATCATAATGTGCAAAATCACAGTGCTGTAAAACCCATAGATTCTTGGTAACTACTACTCACATGGCTTAAGGTTCGATCTCCAATAAGTTGCCAGGTGTGTACAGCCGCCAGGCCTAGCAGTAAGAAGTATGTGAACATACCCATGTACTTTACCCTGAAAAATAAGACAAATGATAGAAAACCTAACTACTTGGCACTTTGTTTATTTAAACTTTCTGAAGAAAATCGGAGTGCTGCTTAATATAATATGTTGTAATATGTTTGTCTCAACATAGTAATATGTTGAGACAAAAATAATTTTCTTCCAAAAAAAAAAAATTTTTTTCTTTTTTATGACCGTACATACCCAATTCCACATGCACAACTGACACCACAGATCACAAGCCAAAACCACCTAAAAGATGAACTGAAAGAAGAATAAGGACTCATGACACATATAAAACCATGAAGTAATAGAGTAAATATCATTATAGTCACAGAAGTCTGACGAGACACTCCAAATCTGAGACTGACAAAACAGATATTAGCCAACAATCCTCACTTGTTTTGTGCTTTGTGGAAGCGGAGGTAAGACAGCACAGCTAACAGCAGGAAAAAGATTAAAACAGACTCCAGCAGCATGAAGCGTGATTGCACAATCAAGGAGTTTTCTGTAAAAATGAAACAAAAGTATTTAACCTACATTAACAGGCAGGAAAAAAAACATGATCAGGCAAAGTATATGTTAAGCACTTACCCATGAGGAGCAGAACACAGGCCCCCAATGCTGAGAAATGGGAATATCCGAGCTCCACCACCAGAAGATAAGCAAGTGGTATACAAAAGGAGCCAGCAAGGGCCGGAATTACCCGAAGACTCCAAACAGGAATGTTACTGGTGTATTCTACAATGGTCCCAAATAATAATCAGTAAGAGTAATGCAATTGTAAATACTTTAATTTAGTACTACATGCATGGTTTTGGGCCAGACTTAAAATGCAACACAATACGTATTGGGAGTCCATGCTCTTACCAAGTGGCCCTAAAATAGTTTAACATACTGTAACTCCTCTAGAAGAAGAATCAGAACTGGGTTAGAAAATAAAACTGGAAGGTCTGTACATGAAGAGCTATTTGGCTTTGTCAGCCCAACATAAACCTGTCCCTGCTGGAAAAAAAAAAACCCAACTAAAACCAGCCTAGGCTGGTTGGCTGATTTAAACTGGAAGCAACTGGTTTTAGCTGGTCATTCCAGCTGGTCTCCCAGCCTGACCAGCTAAGACCAGCCTGGAAGTGGCCAAAACCCCTCTAAAACCAGCCTGCTGACCAGCTATGAGCAGCTAAGACCAGCCAACCAGCCTAGGCTGGTTTTAGCCGTTTTTTTTTCAGCAGGGGTATGAGACGATCACCTGCTCCAATTCTGTTCCAAACAAAGTTGCCATCAAATCCTCCTAAATAAGCTGCAAAAATAAATAATATGCATTAGTAAATATACATAAAATGGTTTGCTTCATAAACATAATAAAAAATCTTCTCACCTCCTAAAGCTAGTATCATGTGGCCAAAAGGTGGTCCACTCTCATCAATAAAAAACACTTGCTTCATGTACAGAGACAGGAACTGTCCGTAATAAACTTCATCAAACCTGTAGCAGTGTGTAAACACGACACATACGTGAATTTATTGCAATCCACAAAATCAAGAGGTCTAAAAATAATAATTAAACCAAGACTTACACTACAGCTTTAGGAAAGTGAATGCCATATAGTCTGGTCGTGAGCGCTAGTGCTGTCACTGTCACCAGCACCAGATTGATCTCCACTGTCAAACTGATGGGCAGTTTTACACACTGCATGCTGCTTCACTACATTCATTCATTCATTAAGGTAAAACATACCGTTATTACTGTATACATCATCGTTTGTTTTGCATGTACAGACGCGCAGGATCCAGCATGAAAAATGCATTTAGCATATTATGTAAATGCATGTATTTTATTTACCTTAATTCAGTTAGATTCTTAGGAGTTTTGCAATCAGAGGTCCACACTGCTGCTTTTGGGACTAACATGTGCTGTGTCTTTTCGTGAAAAGTAATAAATACCGACTTTCGCTAAGACTTGACTTTATTAAAAACATACAGCCGTGTCTCTGGCATAAGCGACAGCTTTAGTCTTCAAATTAAAAACACTCACACTTGTAAATAAACCAACGGTATGTATTATGAGCTCTAGTGTTTCCGGGCAGCAGTGCCCTCATTTCAAAATAAAAGTTCAAACATTCCTGCACTCGATAAATCCTTTGCGGCACAAAGTATTTGGGTAAACCAAATAGCAAAAATATCAAGTGGCATTTATTTAAAAGAAAAATAACACTAAAAAGACAAATAATAAAAATAAAAAAGTAGGCTAGGCTATCTATTCTAGAAATAATTTTGCAACAAGAGAAAAAACTGTCCACATTAGGATAAAAAGTAAAGCTGGACTGTCTGGTTAAAGGTAAATGTTTCTTTCAGAAGAAACATTTCCTGATAATTTACTCACCTCCATGTGATCCAAGATGCTCATGTCTTTTTGTCTTCAGTCGCAAAGAAATTGAGGTTTGTAAAGAAAACATTTCAGGAGTTTTCTCCATCTTCAATGGTGGCCAGTGGGCCAGTTGTAGGTCCAAAGTTTGCAGTTTCACACAACACAATCGCAGCCGAGGAATAATGGTTTTATCTAGTAAAACGATCTGTCATTTTCTAAAAAATATTCGAATTTACACTGACCAAAATTATAAACGCAACACTTTTGTTTTTGCCCCCATTTTTCATGAGCTGAACTCAAAGATCTAAGACTTTTTCTATGTACACAAAAGGCCTATTTCTCTCAAATATTGTTCACAAATCTGTCTAAATCTGTGTTAGTGAGAGCTTCTCCTTTGCCGAGATAATCCTTCCATCTCACAGGTGTGGCATATCAAGATGCTGATTAGACAGCATGATTATTTCACAGGTGTGCCTTAGGCTGGCCACAATAAAATGTGCAGTTTTATCACACAGCACAATGCCACAGATGTTGCAAGGAATGTCCACCAGAGCTGTTGCCCGTGAATTGAATGTTCATTTCTCTACCACATCCAGCATCTTCACCTCCAAGATCATCTGAGACCAGCCACCTGGACAGCTGCTGCAACAATTGGTTTGCATAACCAAAGAATTTCTGCACAAACTGTCAGAAACCATCTCAGGGAAGCTCATCTGCATGCTCGTCGTCCTCATCGGGGTCTCGACCTGACTGCAGTTTGTCGTCGTAACCGACTTCAGTGGGCAAATGCTCACATTTGATAGTGTCTGGCACTTTGGAGAGTTGTTCTCTTCACGGATGAATCCTGGTTTTCACTGTACAGGGCAGATGGCAGACAGCGTGTAGGTGAGCGGTTTGCTGAGGCTGTTAATCAAGTGGCCTATGGTGGCGGTGGGGTTATGGTATGGGCAGGCGTATGTTATGGACAACAAACACAGGTGCATTTTATTGATGGCATTTTGAATGCACAGAGATGCTGTTACAAGATCCTGAGGCCCATTGTTGTGCCATTCATCCACGACCATCACCTCATGTTGCAGCATGTTAATGCACGGCCCCATGTTGCAATGATCTGTACATGATTTCTGAAAGCTGAAAACATCCCAGTTCTTGCATGGCCAGCATACTCACCAGACAAGTCACCCATTGAGCATGTTTGGGATGCTCTGGATCGGTGTATACGACAGCGTGTTCCAGTTCCTGCAAATATCCAGCAACTTCACACAGCCATTGTAGAGGAGTGGACCAACATTCCACAGGCCACAATCAACAACCTGATCAACTCTATGCGAAGGAGACGTGTTGCACTGCGTGAGGCAAATGGTGGTCACACCAGATACTGACTGGTTTTCGGAAACCAGTTCATGAAAAATGGGGGCAAAAACAAAAGTGTTGCATTTATAATTTTGGTCAGTGTACATACTTTTTAACCACAAATGCTTGTCTTGCACTAGGTCTGCGTTGCGCATACACGTCTTCACGCATTACGCAAAGGTCACACGCGGGTCTGTGTACTTCTGTTCAAAAACGTAGGGTAGAGCGAAAAAACTCCATCTTATGTTTACCTCCAACTTCAAAATAGTTCTACATCATTGTTTTACTTTTTTTGTAAAGGGCATTTCTTTGCACATTCGCATAGTAAACACTGGGTCAGCACTTACGCCTTCATCACGTGTGACCTTTCCAACATGATTATGGTGCAAGCATTTGTGGTTAAAAATTATAATTTTTTTTTTGTTTTAAGAAAATGATCTATCTTTATTCCTCAGCTGGGATCATGTAGAGCCCTTTGAAGCTGCACTGAAACTGAAATTTGGACCTTCAACCTGTTGGCCACCATTGAAATCCACTATATGGAGAAAAATTCTGAAATGTTTTCCTCAAAGTAAATTATCAGGATTTTTTTGAACTGATCCTTTAATGTAATGATTCTAACAGGACAGCTGTGTGAACTATAGGAGAACTGACTTTATATATCCACTAAAAATCACCTTGTGATCAAAGTAATTGTAATTTTTCAAAAGTAATTGAAAAATAAAGTAGAATGAGAATAAAGGTCTTGCACCATTTTTTGATGTTACTTTTTTATGATTGTGCAAAATGTATTAGTTTATGCATTTTAACGTTTTATTGTTATAATGTGAGCTACTCTGCTATGTGTTGGTTGTGTGAGAAAAAAATTATAGAAATCAAACAAATACTGTAAGTGTGTGAAACACCTGATACATCCATCGATCGATCCATCTTTTTTCCAAATTGCTTGTTTTACTGTATGTGCTGTAGGGTCATGCAACATGCAACATGCAACATACAACTGACACAAACACATTCAAATAACCTTGATAATTCATGGCTTTATTTAAACATTTCAGAGAAAGTGAGAAAAAAAGACTGACATATCACAGTTCAGGGAAATATTTTCACAGGTCACAGAGGTCTAAAAAAAACTAATTATTTGTGCATTTCAACACTGATGAAATATGAAGCTACATAAACTGCTCTGCTAAAAGAATTGAGTGTAAAAATAAACAACAAACTCATAGCATTACACATTCACAAACATTTGCTACTTAAAAGATATGATAATAATGCTAAATGAAGGATGCAGTTACAAAATATGTGACCCTGGACCACAAAACCAGTCTTAAGTAGTCCAGGCATATTTGTAGTAATAGCCAAAAATATCTTGTATGGGTCAAAATTATTGATTTCTTTTATGCCAAAAAGCATTAGGATATTAAGTAAAGATTATGTTCCATGAAGATATTTTGTAAATTTCCTGCTGTAAATATATAAAAATCTAATTTTTGATTAATATGCATTGCTAAGAACTTCCATGAATCTTTAAAAGTGATTTTGCTCAATATTTTGAGAATGCCAGAGAATGCTCCCTCAGATGCCAGATTTTCAAATATTGTCCTATTCTAACAAAATCCTAAACTCAATTTCCAAAAATTGACCCTTATGACTGGTTTTGTCATCCAGGGTCACATATATTGCTGTGAGATTCACAAAAGACTTATACAGTGTTCTTGGCAATAAAAACAAGGGCAGTTGTGGCAGATTCTGTATAATTTAGGACACAGCAGTCAGAAAACATGTCACAAACTCACATATGAAAGGGACACTATATATGGAAGCACATAATGCACAATGAAAAAATGTTTTCACACAAAACACTTGCACCTGTGTACTCTGAAAATGAGGAACAATTTAGCATCCAACCCAGAACCAAAATAAATGCAGTGGACTGTTGCATGTTTCATTTAGTTTAATTTGTTGAATTTAAAATCAAAATGAATATGGAATATATAAAAATAGCACTTTACATTAAAAACCTGAATTTGCTATGCATAATATAGAAAAACAAATACAGTAGTCAACATTTAAAGTTGATCAAAAAAAGTTCATCAAAGTTGTCCTAAGACAAGAACGGGTATTTTTTTAGTTTTAGGACAACTTTAATGAAAAGTTTTGATCCACTTCAAATGTTGACTACTGTAAATGTGTCTAAATTAAAGATATTATAGTTAGACATTTATCATCTAAATGTTATATTAAACATGCTTAATTTACCAGTAAATCCCAATTTCAAGAAACACCTGTTTTATAAAACCCCTAATGCTTCAGAAAAAAAATACGAAATATAGTTTATATATAGCAATATTTTGAATATGAAAATGTAGTAGAAAATTTCACATTATGTATATAATTGGTTGGTCCCTCAAGCAATGCATAGGATGCTTGTACTAACACAAGAGCCACAAATCTGCTAAACAACTCTTCCCCTAACATGGCGTTTTGAACCATGTGCAGGTGTTGAATCAGTTATGGCTTTTCTTTTCCTCTGATGTGTCTGTTTCTCAGTTTGTTGTGCTTCTGATTCAGAATCTGATTCATCCTCCTTAGTTTTCTTTTTGGATTCATGCATTAGTAGCCTCATTGATTTTCGTCTGACTGAAGCTGTAGTTGAACTACTCTGAAGAACATGCATTTCAGTGGGAAGACCTTCTTCACCTTTCTCTGATTTTTCTGCAGATGTGAATATCTCTTTTGAAGCCTCCATCACCACCCTGCTCTCCTCATCTGCTTTGATTTCTTCATGATCAGAAGTTTCCTCTACCTCCAATGCTAACATAAAGCCCTCATTTGTACTAGTCTCAAGATCTACATGTTGCTCTATCACTATTTCATCTGTCACAACCTCTTCATTATCCACTTCTGTCTGGGTTTTATTTAATCTGCTCTGTTTTTGCTCCTCTTGAGATTCACCTGCATCTGTCTCTGTGTCTTTATGTATTTTACAATCTCCATCTGATTTAGTTCCTTCTGCATTTGTCTGGATTTTCTGTAGTATTTCTTCACCCAAAATACTACCCTCAAAATCTGCTCCAGTTACATCTGATCTCAGCTCTACAAGGTCTGCTGTACATGTCACTTCTGCTGACTCATTTTGTCCCGTAATTGTCTCCTTGACTTTCTCGCTGTCGTCATCATGCTCTTGTTTACGAAGACGTTTGGATTTTCTTGGAGCAGCTGTTTCAACAGTCGTTCTTTTTCTCAAGGTTCTCCTTTCCACTGCCGTTTCCTCCAAATCAACAGAACTTGCTTGTACTTCTTCTGTGGCTCCCTCATTTTTGCTTTCTTGAAGTGGTTTTGCTTCCTCTTGTACATTGGAAACCTGTTCCTCCTCCTGTTCATTAGGCACCTCCACATCTTCTCTCTCAAGATTTTCCTGAGTTTTGTTCTGCTCAGTGTTTACCTGGCAGCTGCTGTTATTTTCTATGATTTCAAACAGAATTTCATTTCCTTCCTCCTCAGTATTATCGTTTCTTCCTGATTTTTCTGACTTTCCATCTGTATTTGTCTGAATTATGGCCTCTCCCTCTGTTGTCTCCAAATTTTCATATTTAGCAATGCTCTCCTCCGCAATTAATGCCTCATTCTCCTTCCCAATAGGGACATTTAATTCATCTGTTTTTCTTTCTGACTTCAGTTCTTTTCTCTGGGGGCGTTTTGATTTACTTCTTGGTGTAGATTGGACTGTTACTGTTCGGAATCTGAGACTTCTTGTAAATAAAGCTGCTTCTTGATCGGAGCTTTCTAAAGCAGATGATGTTGTCTTATATTCATTTGTCAGACTGGTTTCCCCCACGTTTTCATCCAATGACACTGCTTCTTCTTGTTCCTGGTTTGTGTTTTCCTGTGAAGGCTCTGCTTGGCTCTCCTGAACTGCCTCCTCTACATCTTTTTGTGTTTTATCCATTTCCACCAGAATTTCATTTTCAGATGTCTTAACTGAGCTTGCAGTCTCATCTTCTTCATCACCTGTAGATCTTTCAGGCAAAGCTTCATCCACCTTTCCCTTATCATTTGATATGTCTATCTCTCGCTCATCTGAAGTAGCTTCCACCTTTTTACTAATGGAAACCATATCTCTGTCTTCATCGAGATTTTCCACATTGGTCTCTACTGTGACCGGTACACAGACATTTACACTCATTGCTGTCATTGAAGAAGTTTCTTCATTTCTACTCATCTCTGCTTCTTCCACCGGTTCCAACTCTGCTTTGTGGAGACGTGTAGATTTTCTGATCATCTGTGCAGTTGTGCCTGATTGTGCACTGGTCCTTAGACTTCTCCTTGTGGTCCTTTCACTTTTATTTTCATTGATTTCAGAGCTTTCCATCTGTGAGATTTCTTTCTCTACTTGGATGGTGGTCTCCTCGAAAACATATGTTTGCTCCTTGTCAGCCAATGAAACTTCATTCATGCTCATGGGTTTTTCTATTTCAGTTGTTTCTTTCTCGTTTTCAACAAACAGCTCATTTTCCTGTCGCTCTAAATTGACTTCTTCTCTTTCCACCTCAGGAGTTGCCTCATTCCCTAAATTTGTTTCCTTGTTCTCCATGTTATTGATTACTTCAAATCTTTCTTGTCTAACATCCTCATCAGGTTCTCCTTCTCTAAGTGAGACAACTTTCTCAGCAGTTTCTACAGTTGATTTTTGAAGTGTTTCCTCCTTATCTATTTCTCCTCCTTCTTGATGCACTTCTTCATCTCCTTTTCCAGTTAGTGGGACTGTCCAAGATTTATCTTCAAAAACATTAGCCACTAGTTTTTGTACTCGTCTAGACTTCCTTATTGGTGTAGACTGGATTTTTATTGTTCTACGCCTTAGACTTCTCTCTGATGCCTCCTCTTCTAAGATTTCCTGGACAGCTGCTGGTGCCTCCTGACTAAGACTGCTCATCTCTACATCACAATCCATTTGTTTCTCTTTTAAAGAAGTATCTTGATCATCTTCTGTCTTTTGAGTTATATTTGTTTGGTCTTCCATTGTTGTTGCTTTTGGATGCTCTCCAGATGTTACACTTTCTTCCACATCCTCATCTATGACCACCTTATGTTCCTCTACAATTTCTCTCTCCTTTACATCATTCTGTCCTACCAAATCATCTATTGGTATTCGCCCCTCAACTGTCATGTCTTGTTCTTCCTCTTCTGATGTCAGGTTACGTAGTTCATATTCACTTTTATCTGATTCACACGGTTCCAGTTGTTCCTCTGAGCGACAAAGTGTTAGGACTTCTGGAGTGTCAGTCTCTTCTGTATTTTGAGAAAGTTTGTTTAAATCTGCAAGTACTAGTGTGTCTTCTTGCAGTATTACTGGAGTACCATCATCTTTCTCTACCTCCTCATCAGGTTCTGCTTCTATAGGTGGGACTTCTACAATTTCAGAGGCGTCCTCTTTATCATTCATTTCTACACCCATCAGCAGTTCAGAAGTCTCAGGTTCAATGGCTGTAGTTTCTTCAACATTTGTGTTTGCAGTTTCATCAAGACTTTCCAAGTTGCTCTCTACTGTAATTTTTGGCATACACAAATTCACAGTTTCTTCTCTTGTTACGGAAGTTTCCTCATATTCATTTCTACTCATGTTTGTCTCTTTCACTGGTTCCAACTCTTTGTGGAGACGTGTAGATTGTCTGGTCTTCTGTGAAGGTGTGACTGATTTCGCACTGAGCCTAAGACTTCTCCTTGTGATCCTTTCATTGTCACTTTGATTGGTTTCAGTGCTTTCCACCTCTGAGAACTTCTCTGTTTGGATGGTGGTTTGCTCCTTGCTAACCACTGGGTCATTCTCCAGTGTCTCCACTGTTTCTTTATTTTCAACCAATTGCTCATTTTCCTGTTGCTCTAAATTGGTTTCTTCTCCCATCTCAGGTGCCTCCTCTGTGTCTTTTGTCACAGCTAAATTTGTTTTCTTGTTCACCATCATGATATCTTCAAATCCTTTTTCATCCTCTTCAGGTTCCTCTTCTGCAAGCTGGATGACTTCAGTAGCTTCTGCAGTAGATTTTTGAAGTGTTTCCTCTTTATTATCTACGTTTACACCTTCTTTATGCATTTCTTCAACTCCTTTTCCTGTTATTGGGATGTTTCTAGTTTTAGCTTCAAAACCTTCAGCCTCTGATTTATGTACACGTCTCGATTTTCTTCTTGGTGGAGACTGAATTTTTATTGTTCTACGTCTCAGACTCCTCTCCATGCTGACTGATGCCTCCTCTTCTAAGATTTCCTGGACAGCTTCTGGTGCCTCCTGAGCAACACTGCTCATTTCTATGTCACTGTCTGCTTGTTTTTCTTTTTCTGCCTCCTGAATTATATTTGCTTTGTCACCTATTGTTGTTGTTGTTTTAGGATCCTCTCCAGATATTACCACTTCTTCCAGATCCTCATCTATGACTGCCCTACAAACTTCTACAATCTCTTTCGCTTTTAGATCATTTTGTCCTTCCAAATCTTCTGTTGGTTTTTGCCCCTCAAATGTAACATCTTCTACATTGGCTTTTTTCTGTTCTTCAACTGTGTTTTCTTTTTCCATTGTGTCTTCCTCAGGGGTCTTTTCGGTATCTTCCTCTTTTTGTAGTTGTTCTTGCTGTTCTTTCTCTTCTGGTGCCAGGTTACATAGTTGATGTTCACTATTAATTGGTTTATCCAGTTCCAGTTTTTCCTCTGTCTGGGAATGTGTTAAGACTTCTAAAGTGTCAGTCTCTCCTTCTGTATTTTGGGAAAGTTTGTTTAAATCTACAAGTACTACTGTGGATTTCTGCAGTTGTATTACTGGAGTACCATCATCTTTGTCTACCTCCTCGTCAGGTTCTATTTCTACAAGTGAGACCTGTGAGACTTTCTCCTCTGTTTGAATGTATGTTTGCTCTTTGCCAACCACTGGGTCAGTCTCCATTGATCTGTCTGTCTCTGCTGTTTCTTCATTGGTTTTAACCAATGGCTCATTTTGCTGTTGCTCTAAACTGGTCTGTTCTGCCACCTCAGATGCCTCCTCACCTTTGTCTTTTGTCTCAGCTAAATTTGTTTCCTTGTTCTCCATCTTGTTGACTCCATCTTCAAGCCCTGTATCTGCTACATCGTCTTCAGGTTCTGCTTCTACAGGTTTGCTCACCTTCTCAGTACCATCTACAGTTGATGTTTGATGTGCTTTCTCTTCATCATCTATTTCTACACATTGGCCCAACTTATCAGCTTCCTTTTCTGTTATTAGGACTGTTTCAGTTTTATCTTCAAAAACTTCAGCATCTTGTTTTTGTGTACGTCTAGATTTTCTTTTTGGTGGTGACTGAACTATTATTGTTCTTCGTCTAAGACTTCGCTGTGTGCTGACTGACCCTTCAAAGTTTTCTTGAACAGCATTCTCCAAAGCAAGACTGCTCACCCCTTTATCCTCATTCTGACTGTTTTCTATTGTACTGCTTTCCACCAGGCCTCCCTCAGCTGGCATTGTGGCCAAATCTTCAGTTGTCTTTTGCTCTTCAAATGTCATGTCTTGTTTATCAAGTTTGTTCTGCTCTTCATCTGAGTTTTCTTCCTGCATTTTCTCTTCCTCAGGACTCTTTTCAGTGTCTTCATGTGTTTGTAGTTCTTCTTGTTGTTCCTCCTCTTCTGATGCCAGATGAGACAGTTCTTGTTCGGTTTTATCTGGTTCATTCAGTTCAAGTTTTTCCTCCATTTGGGAATGAGTCAGGTCTTCTGAAGTCTCACCCTCTCCTTCTGTATTTTGGGAAAGTTTGTTCAAATCCACAAGTACAACAGTGGCTTTTTGTAATTGTGTTGCTAGAGTACCACCATCTTTCTCTCCCTCATTGCCAGGTTCTACAAGTGAGACCTTCTCTTCAGGACCACCGACAACCTGAATATCATTTATCTCTACACCCATAGATAGTTCAGAACTTTCTGGAACTGTAGTTTCCTCAATATTTGTGTTTGCCATTTCGTCAAGACTTCCCAAACTGGTCCCAGTTATACTTGGTATACAGACATCCACAGTCTCTTCTGTTGTTGAAGTTTTTTCATATTCATTACTACCCATGTTTGGTTCTTCCACCGGCTCCAACTCAGCTATATGTGCTTCTTTGTTCTCCATCTTATTGACATCTTTATCCATTTCTTCAACTCTCTCTTCTGTCGTTAATACGATTGTTTCAGCTTTGTTCTTGCTTACCACTGCGTGTCTTTCCAGTTGTTCATCTGCTTCAGCTTTTTGTTTTTGTACACGTCTAGATTTCCTTCTCAGTGGAGACGGAACTCTTATTGTTCTACGTCTGAGATGTATTTCTGTGCTGACTGGCACCTCCTTGTCCTGGACATGTACCTCCTGAGAAAGACTCCTCATCTCTATATCACTGTCAATTAGTCCAGCTAAATTTGCTTCCTTGTTCTCAATTGTTTTGATGTCTTCAACTCTGTTTTCTGTTACATCCTCCTCAGCTTCTGCTTCTTTGCTTGGGATCTCCTCAGAAGCCTTTGTAATCTGAGGTTCTTTCTCTTTATCATCTACTTCTGCAGCTTTCAACAGTTCAGAATTTCCACATTGAACACTTGCAGTTTCATCAACATTTGTGTTTGCAATTTCATTCTCCTCTGGACCTACACCCTCTGCAATAACTTCACCCCTCTCAGGGTTTTCATCAGTCCTGAGTTTTGAATCAACTTGTGGCTCCTCAGAAGCCTTTGTAATCTGAGGTTCTTTCTCTTTATCATGTACTTCTGCAGCTTTCAACAGTTCAGAACTTCCACATTTGACACTTGTAGTTTCATCAACATTTGTGTTTGCAATTTCATTCTCCTCTGGACCTACACCCTCTGCAATAACTTCACCCCTCTCTGGGTTTTTGTCAGTCCTGAGTTTTGAATCAACTTGTGGCTCACACTGTTGAATAACTGCTTTGCTACGTGTGGATCTCCTAACAGGGCTGATCTTGATTGGTTTCAAAGTGCTTCTTAGACTTCTAACTGTCATGTCGGAGTCAACAGGTTGATCACCAAGTCTTGTGGACCTACTTGCGGTGTCGATAGAGCCTTTCTTCTGAGTTTGTTTGCCTTGCTTGGGAAACAACTTTTCTGAAATTTGCTCATCTTTGTGAGCTTGTTCAGTATCTGTTTTCTCCTCTGGTTTCCCAACCATTCTTAGAAGAACAACCTCCGTGCTTTCTGGGTCTTGTTCACCCTCTTGCTCTTTGTATGCAGTTGATCGCTCTAGACTTCTCTTGGCATCAGCTGCTTCATCATATCCTTCTATTGTAGTAGTACATGCTGTTTTTTCCATAGGTTTGGTGTCTAATGTACCATCTTGTTCCTCTATTCTCATAGTTTCTTCAGCTGCGTGTTGCTCAGATGACATGGTGTGCTTCGTTCCCTCTTGTTCAGGAGTACAGATCTCTCCATGATTATCACCTGCCTCATTAGGAGAAAGTTTGTGCAGATCTACAAGCACAACTTTGGCTTCGCTCAATGTCAACATTATAGTGCTATTCTCCACTGTCTCCTCGTCCTCTTCAGATGTTGTTTTCATTTCCTGTACCTCAGGAGCCTCTTCAGATGACTGTTGTGGTGCTTCTTCTTGATCATCCAATTCAAAAACTTCAGGAACTACATCTACAGTTTTCTCAACCTGTGTGATTTCAACATCCATAGTAGATACAGTTTCCACTGTAAGTATGTCTTTTTCTTTGTATTCCTCAACCTCAGACTCTGTTTCTGCTTTATTTTCAACTTGAGCTTCTTGTATCTTTTCCATGACCTCAGAAACATCATGTTCAGGTTCACGTGTTGATTGTTCAATATCTTCGTCTTGTATCACTGCTTTGCTGTGATGTTTGGATCTTTGTTGGACTGTTTTCACAGACTTTGTAGTTTTAAGATCTTTTTCAGCAGGCTGATACCTGAGTCTTTTGGACCTCCTTGAAGGAGTTAAAGCTGATGTTCTCTTCTGAGGTAATTTGCTCTTGGTGAAGACCGGTTCTCCCTCATCAGGGCCTGATTTATTTGTACTTGTTTTTTCAATTAGTGTATCCTTGCTTGTCATTGATTGGTTTGGTTCAGAGATTTCTGTTTCAGCCACATTTTGTTTTTGCTGGTCACATAAGACCTCTTCAGTACTAAGAACCTCTGTCACAGAATCGGCCTCCATCTCTATCTGGTCTTTGACTTCAGACTGTTGCAGAACTGCGTCTTCAACGTTTCCTTCATTTTTCTCTTGGCCTATGCTGTCCTCTCTGTTTTTCTCAATTAGGTCCTTTCCACTTTCTGCCATAACTTCATCTTCTGCTCTTTCTTTGTTCTCTGTTATTTCCACTTCCCAGTATGCTTGTTCTTTTTCTGTTGATTTAGCATGAGTCTCTGAGTGTTCTGCCACCTCAGTCTCTGCAGCTTTTTCCTTTTTAGCTTCATCGAGCATTTCTTTTATTTGCTCCTCCTCTGCCTCACACACAGGTTCATCTTC
This sequence comes from Labeo rohita, assembly GCF_022985175.1. NCBI lineage: Eukaryota > Metazoa > Chordata > Actinopteri > Cypriniformes > Cyprinidae > Labeo > Labeo rohita. The sequence goes on from NC_066873.1 coordinate 15,783,397, forward strand.
CTCAACCTCTTTGTTTTTTCTCTCTTCAGTTCCTGTACTCATCTTAACAATTTCTACATCCACCACAGACTGAAGTTGGCTCTGGTCAACAGACCCTATAGTGGCTCCTTGCATTTCTACTGTGTATTCCTTAATAACCATTTCACATTCCTCTTTACTGACTCTTTGGCTCTTTATTTCCCCAGCTGTGGTGAGGTGAGTGATTGGAGTCCCCTCTGATGTAGCTGTGACAATGTCTTTTTCAATTTCCTGTTCATCCTCTTTCTGTGATCCTCTAAGCTCTGCAAAGTTTGTCACAGTTGTGTCTACTGAGCTCTGCCAAATTAGAGAAGAGAGATGTTAATCAATTAATTAAAAGTGTAAAAAAAGACCATTTAAAATAACAAAGTACATAATAATACAGTTCAAACTGTTTAGTATGAAAGCAAACATTATGTTTATTTAGTTGAATACATACCCTGAGTATCGTTTCAGATTCTTTTACCAAAAAAGTGTTGAGATTTTCCACGGCTGCCACCTCAGTTGAATTTTCAACTCCTGCCTCAATGTCTTCCACCCTTTGAGAGACATAGAGCCAGATTTACTAAACTGGGCTAATTAGCGTTAAAATGCAATTTCATCAAAGTGCTGATAGGAGGGGAAAATTCTGTGTGTGATTTACTGACAATGCACACATTAAAGAACACAAACTCAGCCAGATAATTTACATAATGACCAGCACAAATTACCGCCTGCTTTAAGACATGCTTTTTTGGGTATTAAATAATGGCACAAATACCAGTAAACTCCAGGTGCAAAAACAGCTGTATCCTCGCCTTTTCAGCACTAATTCTTCACTGCAGGTCTTTAGTAAATCCTGACAGTACTATTTTAATGCCAAAAGACGGTTTGCACTTGCACAAGCTGTTAGTAAAACTGGCTCTTAATTATGTACATAGTGTAACAATCAATACTGTTATGTGGTTTTCTGCTGACAAATAATTTGTTACCTCATTATGTTCTCTGTTAGCCTTTCTTCTGAATTTTCTCGGATACCTCTGCGTGTCAGGTTGCTACCTTTGCCACGCTTGGTGACAGGTATGTCATCTACTTCTGTAACAATGAAGAACATCAGTTAGATTTGGCTGACAAGGATTTTTTTGAGAAAATTATTGTCCAGCCAACAATGCATACTTACCTTTGGTGATATCTATGATGGTCTCCTCCTAAAGTGTGAAAGTTGATATCAATGTTAGATATAAGATTCACCTTTTAATATTACTGTATATAATTTTATTCCCAAATCTAAACTAGCAGTCCGTTACAAGTTTAACCATTCAATCATTGCCTTGAAGCATTGCCTGAAAAATCCTTCATATGCATTGATCTTGACATTTACTGTATATAATAAAAAAAATGCTAAAAATCTAATCAGTTGCCAACTCATTATGTGGACACAACTGCATGCAAAAATCTTCAGTCGTAAAGAAATTATGTTTTTTGAGGGAAACATTTCAAGATTTTTCTCCATATAATGGACCGGTATGGTGCCCCGATTTTGAACTTCCAAAATGCAGTTTAAATGCGGCTTCAAACGATCCCAATGCAGTTGTAAACAATACCAGCCGAGGAAGAAGGGTCTTATCTAGCGAAACGATACTTTTTAATGTCAAACGCTCATCTTGTCTCGCTCTGCCTTGGAGTTTTTTGACATACCCTAACTGTCTTGAACCAGAATACACAAAGTTCAGGGAGAGCAAGACAAGACAAGCGCTTAAGATTTAAAAGTATTTAATTTTTTTTTTTTTTTTTAATGAAAATAACTGATCGTTTTGCTAGATAAGACCCTTCTTCCTCGGCTGGGATCGTTTACAGCCTCATTTGGGATCATTTGAAGCAGCATTTAAACTGCATTTTGGAAGTTCAAAATCGGGGCACCATATCAGTCCATTATATGGAGAAAAATCCTAAAATGTTTCCATTAAAAAACATAATTTCTTTACAACTGAAGAAAGAAAGACATGCACATCTTGGATGACAAGAGGGTGAGTACATTACATGTGAATCTTTGTTTTGGAAGTGGACTTTTTCTTTAGTTACACAGGTAGTCTTGAGATAATCTAAAAGTACCTTAATGACATTATGATACTTTCATGTTGTAATATTTGGATTAAAGTTACTGAATTAATTTTTTCTAAGTAATATATTAGAACTTTGTAATCGCCGGTCACTCGCGAACACTTTGCGTTCTTTGTACTCCAAGTAGCCTATATGTTCATGTTAGTAATGGGTTTCCTTTCAAGATTCTTTTGGTATAATAAACAGTCTCAAGTAATTAGTCTTTTTTTCTTTTTCTTGCCTATGATACATTAGGATAAATATTTAAAGAATCCTATAAATCAAATCATTATTAATCGTATTGTATTGAATTGGTCTGAATTTCCCAAATCAATTTTTAGAATCAAATTAGGAAAGCAATTTTCTGTCAAAACAAAGTTATTACAGAAGCAACAGAAATTCGCATACCACAATCTCTGTATATTCAGTGGTTTCCTGAACCTTTGTGATCTCAATTTCCATTGGAGCAGTGGCATCATCTTCCTCAAAAGTCAGTTTGCTTACAACCTGGTCCTTCTCTATTAACAAAGTATGACATTATTAGGACTGTAAATACATTAAAAATCAAATTAATCACCACAAATAATTGCAAATATCAATATTTGCTAAGCAAAGCCAACAAGTTAATGTAATTCAAGTTATCCTTATGTCAGACAAAAGCATTGAATAGAAAAAAGTGGCTTTACAGAAGACAATGTATTGGTTGTTTGTATATTATCACTGAAGCCAAAAATACAGACATTTTGCTTACCCTTTAGCTTCAACTTCTGTAGCCTGTTAGCTATTAGAGTTCTCTGGTAAGGGCTTCCTATGTTCTGTACTTCCCACAGAAGCTCCTTGTCTGCTGGATATATACTGAAGTACTTTTCACAAACTGTAAAGAAAGAGTTAGATGCCAAGTGTAAAAAAGCAAGAATCATATCTATTATGTGAGAAAATGTGACATTTGACCAGACTGTAGGTCTGTTTCTATACCTTTATACATAGCTTCTGAAAGAGGAAATTTTAACCCTATGAACTCATTACAGAAGCTACCAACAAAGTCTTCCAGTATCTTTACGCCATGACCGTGGCCCCGGTGACACTTCCTGACAAATACTGTGTCCATTACAGGAAGATGATAGCAGTGGGTCACAAAGTTTCTGCATAAGCTACCTGTAAGTGAAAGGAAATTTAAAGAGTAAATAAGGTCTGAAACTGTATATGAGGTCTTTGAGGGAACTGTCATTACCTTTAGGTTTGAATGAGTAAAAGCCAATGGCCTCTCCATCCTTCCATAGTATTTTTGCAGCTTCATCCTCACAGTGACAGAGAAAGAAAACTTCTCCACTGCTCTTCTCATTTCTCAACACAATTCTGTTGAGAACATATAGGACTATCCTTTCCCCAAGAGTGCTGACCTAGGATGAACATGGAACTAGTATTGTAATAGTTATTTACATTTACTCAACCGATACATATTTGCAAAAGAAACCAACTTGCTAATGATGACACGTTAGGTCACTGACTGAAGCTTTACTGAAAACACTGACCGTGACCAGGCCTGTTCTTGAGGGCTCTGCTGTTTTAAGAACATCTTCAACTCCCCACCACCGATCCAGCAAATAAAGCCCTACAACTGCAGAGATTATGCATTAAGTCTGTTAAAGCATACAGTGTTAGTGTCACAGCGTGATAAAAATCATTCTGATTTTCTTTTTTTTTTTGACTATATTACCTGTGTTAGAGCCATCAGGTGAGAACAACGCAAGGAGCTTTTTTTGTAGTATCTGTTCCATATAGAGGGACAAAACTCACATTGCAGAGTCCAATTTCTATCTGTCACCAAGGGAACATACTTGAAAATGTGAATGTTTCTCATAACAAAACGTTTTAAAGTCACAATGTGCAAATTGACACATTATTGAAGGGATAGTTCACCCAAAAATAAAAATTCAGTCATCATTTACTCACCCTCATGTCGTTCCAAGCCCATAAGACCGTTCATCTTCAGAATACAAATTAAAATATTTTTGATGAAATCCAAGAGCTTTCTGAACCTGCTTAGACAGCAACACAACTGACACGTTCAAGGCCCAGAAAGGTAGTAAGGACATCATTTAAAGTCCATGTTGCAGTAATAGGTAGTGATTCAACCATAATTTTATAAAGCTACACAAACACTTTTTGTGCGCAAAGAAAATTTGAACATCAAAGCATCAAAGACTGAAACAGAGGAGAAAAAATAGTTGAAGAAAGTCATTATTTTTGTTTTCTTTGCATACAAAAAGTCTTTTCGTAAATTCGTAACATTACGACTAAACCACTGATGACAGACTATTTTATTAATGTCCTTACTACTTTTCTGTGTTGCTGTCTATTCAGATTCAGAAAGCTCTCGGATTTCACCAAAAATATCTTCATTTGTGTTCTGAAGATGAACGAAGGTTATGGGTTTGGAACAACATGAAGGTGAGTAATTAATGACAGAATTTTCATTTTTGGATGAACTATCGCTTTAAAATTAAAAAGAATTCTTTGGAAAAACAGACAAAATAAGCTAAGCCATTATTCCCAAAACACAATTTGTCATTCAAATTCTTTATTTTGAATAATAGGCCATTTACTTTTTAAAAGACAATTATATATACATTTTGACGGGAAAATTTGCAGACATTATAACTGTTCATCTTACCTGTTTGGAATCAGATAGGCTGAGGTACTCTGTATTTCTGTAGGGGAGCTGAGACATGTATTCCTCAGCTGCCAGCTCTAAGGCCTCATCATTCACATTTTTCAGAATATCTACAGGAAATGCCATCCTATGGAAGAAAAGATTTGTTTTAAAAAAATACCACTCATATAGTATTTAATAATGTATGATGGAAAACTGTATGGAAGGCCCAAACAATGATGTGTGACTGTTTATAACCCATTTATCATAGCTTTTTGAATTCACAATTATGTTTTTTAACCCACATGTACTGGCAGATAAAACATGGTCACCAAGGCTGCATTTATTTTATCATTCACAAGTTCGCACTTACATATAATCACATTGAGCAAATAGTCAGTATATTAGGCGTGCTGTCCAAGGAGAGGGCACTGAAATCTGCAGCTCAAAAAAACTTTTTATTATCAAGGTTCAAAATAGTGTTGCTGCCTAAAGGAGAAGTCCACTTCCAGAACAACAACTTACAAATAATTTACTCACCTCCTTGTCATCCAAGATGTTCATGTCTTTCTGTCTTCAGTCGTGAAGAAATTATGCTTTTTGAGGAAAGCATTTCACGATTTTTCTCCATATAATGGACTTCATTGCTGCCCCGATTTTGAACTTCCAAAATGTAGTTTAAATGCAGCTTCAAAGGACTCTAAACTTGTATACTTTTTAAGCACAAAAGCTTGTGTAGCACAGGCTCTGGGATGCACGTCCACGACACTACGTACTATTGAATCATGTCGAAAGGTCACGCGGAACATAGGCGGAACTACAGACCCAATGTTTACAAAGCGAACGCACAAAGACTAAGAAAGTGCAAGTAAGTCAAACACTGTTTACAGACAATAAGGTACAATGATGTCGGACGATTCTGAAGTTGTAGGAGAAAATAAGATGGAGTTTTTCGCCATACTCTACCTTTTTTAGCCGGAGTACACAGACGATGAACTTAGACGTGAACTGTTGCGTCGTGGACGCGTATCCCAGAGCCTGTGCTGTACGAGCTTTTGTGCTTAATTATTATATGAAGAAAAATCCTGAAATACTTTCTTCAAAAAACGTAATTTCTTTACAACTGAAGACAGAAAGACATGAACATCTTGGATGACATGGGGGTGAGTAAATTATTTGTAAATTGTTGTTCTGGAAGTGGACTTCTCCTTTAATGGGATAGTTCACCCAAAATGAAAATTCTGTCATTAATTACTCGCCCTCATGCTGTTCCAAACCCTTAAGACCTTTGTTCATCCTCAGAACACAAATGAAGATATTTTTGATAAAATTCAAGAGCTTTCTGACCCTGCACAGACAGCAACGTAACTGACACATTCAAGGCCCAGAAAGGTAGTAAGGACATCATTAAATTAGTCCATGTGACATCAGTGGTTCAACTTTAATTTTATAAAGTTATTCCAGTTTCTGGTTTTATTTTGTGTAAAAACATGAAAACACTAAAGACGCTTTATTTTGTTATGCATTATAATAAACTACAAACTACGCCTTTGTTTCACTGTTTGTTTTGAAAATGCACTCTCTAGTGGCAAAAATAACATACTGTGCCTTTAACTACGTCCTTACTACCTTTTTGGGCCTTGAACATGAGTTGCTTTGCTGTCTATAAAAGAAAAAGAAAGCTCTCGGATTTCATCAAAAATATCTTAATTTATGTTCTAATAATGAACAAAGATCTTAGGGGCTTAGAATGACATGAGGTTAAGTAAGTGTGACAGAATTTTCTTTTTTTGGAGATGAACTATCCCTTAATGTTTTTGTGGAAACAATGACAGATATTTTCAGGAGTCAAAAGAACTAAAGTAACAGAACTCAGTCTTGGAACAAATAAGCAATTAATTAATTTGTACGGTAAATGTGATGAATAATTACTTGTACCATTCCTAATGAGCACAGCTAAACATGCCTTTGTTTGAATGGCCAAACATGGATTAAAAAATAAGAAAACATTTATTTTCAACCTTGAAAAACACAATTTTATAGCATTTGGATTCAATGTGGAATTACAAACCAATTATTACAAATGGCACATTGGTCTCTAATTTAGACTTTGATAGTACAAAGCAAGGTGCTTCATATCTTTTTAAATGTATCTGCCTCTTTAACTGTGGCTTTTTAGGAATGTAGTAAATTCTGCTTGCGACATCAGCCTTAGAATTGCCCTTGAGTGATAGAACTGACAGCTGCTCTTGATGGTTACTGCAATGTAGATAGAAAAAAATATCATAGTTTAATAAGATTTACTGTGTTGCCACACCTCCAGTTCAACTCAACCACATAAACGCTGGTGTTCTCATGTTTTTCATAACAAGTAGCTCTGCAGAAATATGGAGAGAGTTCTGGACATATGTAACATGCACACAAAACAAACAAAGCTGTCTGTGCTGTGGACCTCCTTTCTGGTTTGGCACATTTGTTTAATGCTAGTTGTCAGCCAAGGCATTTGTCTTAAAGATCAAGTGTGTAATTTCATACTTACCTCTCCACGGACTCTACAGTATACCACCTTTGAAAGTGCAGTACTGGGGGGAAACATTCAATACAAAGCATACACTCAAGGAGCTACAAGAGTGAGTCAAGATGTAATGAATTATGTCTCTAGAGCACAGACTGAATGTTAGCTTGTGCCTGAACCAGTCAATACAAGAATACTTTTGTTAGTAAGCGTCATAACAAAGTGGGTTTGTTCATGGCTGTGCCTCTACAGCGAATATATTTGATAGGAAAAACAGTTAAGGGCTGTCTTATGAATTAGTCAATTGCCCTGCTGTCAGGAAACATTACCAGTGAAGCAGAAGAGCAAGCTTTGTGCGTGTCTGTGCGTTAGAACCAGATGAACACCTTACTCAAGTACACACCTGCAGGGCAACTGGAAATGAATATTGGCTCTTTGCTGAAACTTGCTCACTGTAAACTACAACTGCACAACCAGCATGCAATCTGGTTAACTGGAAGATATCAAACATAACAGTAGCTAACTAGCTTCACATTTTAATGGGGTTGTCTAGATGTGCTAGATTCATGACACTGATGACAAGTCAGTGTCATCTTCAAAAGCCAGTCATGTACAGATTCATATGATCAATTCAAAGGTATTAAAGTTACCAGATTCAAATGTTTCTTTCCAAATTTCAATTCTCTACAGCAGAACAGCAGACTTTTATGAAATGTATTGTACAGAACAGATTTAATACAACCTTCCACATTCATATAAAATAGGAGCTGCTTTGCACATGGCATTTACATGTGACACTGTACACCAACATGAAAACAAGTCATGCAAAAATTCTACATCAGTGCACATGCTAATGGACTTGTTTTAACATTTATCTCCAGCACGCACTGAAATATTAGGTAAATTAACTGACAAATAAATATTTTAGTGAGCAATAGCCAAAACGCTCTTTAAATAAACACATTCAAAAAGAGTTTTAGCATCACTAAACTTTGGGTCAAAGCTTTGGGATAATGTTTATCTACAGTGTGCATAAAAACGTTTTTGAATGAATAATTAATAAATTAATTACTAAATATTACTAAATACATAAATGTGCTAATTTATGCAAAGCAGCTTAACTAAACTTTAAGATAAACTTTTAACATCCTCACTCGTCTTCAGTGTCACATGATCCTTTAGAAATCATTCTAATATGCTGATTTGCTGTTCAAGAAATTATTATTATTATCAACATTTTAAACAGTTGAGTACATTTTTTGCAGGCTTCTTTGATGAATAGAAAGATCCAAAGATCAGCATTCATTTGAAATAAAAAGCTTTTGTAACATTATACAATGTACCATTTAAAAGCTTAGAATCAGTATAATTTTTAATTCAATTAATTTGAATTTTATTTTAATTAATACTTTTATTAAGCAAGGATGCTTTCAATTTTGATCAAAAGTGATGATACAGACATTTATAGTTAGAAAAAAATTATGTTTTAGATAAACATTGTTCTTTTGAACTTTCTATTCATCAAAGAAACCTGAACATTTTTTACTCAGCTGTTTTCAACATAATAATAATAATAATAATAAAATGTTTTTTGAGCAGCAAATCAGAATATTAGAATGATTTCTGAAGGATCATGTGACTGGAGTAATGATGCTAAAATTCAGCTTTGAAATCACAGGACTAAATTACATTTTAAAATATATTCAAATAAAAAAGAGTTTTAAATCAGTTAAAATATTTCAAAATTGTACCGTTTTTGCTGTACTTTAGATCAAATAAATGCAGGCTTGGTGAGCAGATTGGATGTAATGTTTAAAAAAAACATTAAAAATCTTGGCAGTCTGTTATGTGACAAACTATTATTATAAAGCTGTTCGCATGATGGAAGAAATCAAAGGCCGCATAAACATTTTAAAAAATTGAATTCCAGATGAATTTCGTGCAAAGCGAACGCTTTATCTAAAATATGCTGCAAGCAAAAGTATGTAAAGTTTCTACAGCCACCAGTGAAGTACTTGGGGCCCCTAACAATAGTCCTGAAAGCTTTGGTAACACGGTGCACCTAAAGGGTGCTAAAGCAGAGTGGGTGTGTGTGTGTCCCGCCACGCTGCAGGAGAAATCCCGCATTTAAAGTCCCACGAACCAAAACAAACTAATTCGACACTTCTTACACGTTCCTCCATCTCAATAGAGCATTCATCGGAAAAACACTTAAAAGCATCTATACGAGAATATTCGCTCGGAACGCTTTGTCTGCGTTCTCGAATCGGACCGTGTTTCGAGAGGTTTTTTAAATACGAGCTGTGCCATCTTTTGTGTTTAAACATCTGTGTTGACAAATGTGGGCCTGTCGAGTGATTTAAAGCTCACTCTTGAGTTGGACCGGGCAGAATTCGTCAAGTAAAACGCTGGTAAAACATGCAGCCCCCCAAGAGCTTGCAGTTGCATAACGTACAGCGCACATGTGTTAATAATGAACTTAATTAAACATTCTGGATGTGCTCTTACACGTTCTGCAATTCTGCAGGAAAGACTGTGTTGTGTTTTATGCAAATGATTCTCGACATACAAATAGCCAGACTTTGGCAAAAGTGAAGTATTTAACTAAATACGCATGATTTATTCCTCATAAGCAGTGAACCTGATGAACTGGAGCAGGAGCAAGAAGCTTAGTAAACAAACACTAATCCAGTGCGGTGATGCGTACTTGGCACGTCGCGCCATTACATTGTTCTGGTTTGAAGAAAAATAACGATAGGCCATTTTTCATAGAAAGCGAACGGGACTTACCTGATTTTTAAAAACTCCGTCGATTATAATAAACCCTCGTGAATGAATATTACGTGGCTGTTACATAGTAGTTGTGTATGTATGCGCGAGCTCCCTCCCTCTTTCCCTCCACTTTGAGAAGCGCACGAGCAGCCAACGGGAGATGAGCGCACAATCGCGTTATGCAATCACATTCACACTGCCTAAAACCTACATATTAAATCTGGAACGCGTTTGATATTCAAAACAAACGTATCTGAAATAGAACAAACACAAATGTTTTATAAGTAGAATTTAGAAGTAAATAACTAAATCTTAAGGAGTATCATAATCATCATCAGAAAAAAAATGCAGGTGAGTGGCATAGTCACAAAAATATGACTTCACCTGAAAGAAAATCTGATTTAAAAGATCGGTAGACAGACAGTAAGCATACAAATGTGACCATGGACCACAAAGCCATTCATAAGGGTCAATTTTTTTGAACTGAAAGCTGAATAAACAAGCTTGTCACTGATGGAAATACATTTGAAAATCTGCAATCTGAAAGTGCAAAAAATCTAAATATTGAGAAAATTGCCTTTAAAGTTCTCCAAATGAAGTTCTTAGCAATGTATATTACTAATCAAAAATTAAGTTTTTATAGTAAGAAATTTACAAAATATCTTCATGAAACATGATCTTTACTTAATATCCTAATGATTTTTGGCATAAAAGTAAAATCGATCATTTTTACCCATGCAATATTTTTTTGGGCACTGCTACTACAAATATACCCGTGCAACTTATGACTGGTGTCCAGGGTCACAAAGAGTAAGATCCCACAGAGGTTTTAGCCCCATCAGCAAGTGGGCATTTTACCTTACATACTAACATTTAAAGGGATAGTCCATCCAAAAATGAAAATGCTGTCATTAATTACTCACCCCGTCATGTCGTTCCAAACCCGTAAGACCTTCGTTCATCTTTGGGACACAAATTAAGATATTAATGATGAAATCCGACAGCTTTCTGACTTTCCGTAGACAGCAACAGTCCTACCACGATCGAGGCACAGGAACTTAGCAAGGGTATCATTAAAATAGTCATCATGTGGCATCAGTGTTTCAACTGTAATTTTATGGAGCTATGTGAATACTTTTTGAGTGCAAAGAAAACAAAAATAAAGACTTAAAGACTTAAAGAGTACCACAATGTATTCGCACGTGCAATCTTCTGCTTGTAAACAAGGCGCAGCGCATGCGTGTTTTAAAAATATCTTAATTTGTGTTCTGAAGATGAACGAAGGTCTTGTGGGTTTGGAACAACATGAGGGTGAGTAATTAATGACAGAATTTTAATTTTGGGGTAAACTACGCCTTTAAGTAGTGTTGGCAGTTTTAGTTCATGGGTAAGAGTGTGTTTTAGGGTTTTGTTACGTTCTAGAAATAAAATAGACCACCCATAGGACAGAGAAATCACTAAAATAATCTCTTTACAGTTACTGTAACAAGGGCTCTCAAGAGCAGAACTAAAAAGGAGGCTAAATGCAGAGGATGAAGACATGACACCAAGACACACCTGGAAACAATCAGGGTGAAATCAATGAACAAAGATAAGACAAACAAATGACAAGAACTTCAACATAAAATCCAAAAGTGTCCAAGATACAGACAAATAAGACCACAATCAGGTACCATGAAAGATTTCCATAACAGTTAGAATATATTTGGTAACACCTATCAATGCTTGTTAATGTATCAACTAATAAAACAATGTAATAATACATTTATTACACATTTTTGTTTATCAAGTCAAGTCAAGTCACCTTTATTTATATACCGCCTTTAACAATACAGAATTGTGACAAGGCGGCTATACAGTATTAAATAGGAAATAGTACATCAACAATGCCAAGGGCAACAGTAAACACTCAATTTTCAGGTAAAGGTAGTTAATCACATACAATAAAATAAGATACAATATTTCTGTTATTTAATGAAAATACACTTGTTCATTGTTAGTTCAGGTTAGTTCACAGTGCATTACCTAATGTTATCAAGCACAACTTTTGATTTTGATAATGCATTAGTAAATGTTGAAATTAACATTCAGAATAATAAATACTGTAGAAGTATTGTTCATTCTTAGTTCATGTTAACTAGTTAACTAATGTTAACTAATGAACCTTATTTGTAAAATGTTACCATATGTTTCATTATAGACAGAAACACACAGGATGAAAAGGTGACTTCTACCTAAAGGAATATTTCACCCCAAAATGAAATTTGCTTAACATTCACTGACCCTCAGGCCAACCAAGATGTAGATGAGTTTGTTTCTTCATCATAACAGATTTGTAGAAAAAATAACGTTACATCGCTTGCTCACCAATGCACTCGTTTTTCAGGTAATGGTATGACGTTATAAACATCTTGATGAATTTGTTTATCAGCTGTTTGAACTCATTATGACAGCATTAGATCTGATAACATTAAGTATAGATCTGTAATTTAACTGCCAGCAACACGCATTAGGTTAGACTCCCTAGTGAATTTAAAACAGATGAAAATAAGGCTGTGAGGGATAAACTTGCACTCATGTTATGCACTCTATAAAGGTCCTTGATGTAATTTTCACAACTCACAACATTCAAATCTGTTTTATGGATTGTTTTATCTACTGAATGTTTTTTGGGAAAGATTATTGTGTTGGAAAGATGTTTCATCAGCTGAACAATTGGAATGTTGTTATACAATGGTAAAATCCTTTCAACACACTGCACTTTTATCCCTCACAGCCTTGTTTTCACAGCCTTGTTTTCATTCCTTATTTGTTTCTAAAAGAAATTATAATTATCAACCTTTGAAGCATACAGTTTTCCTACCCCACACCCTTTTCTGGTTTTCTCCAACATGATTAATCTCATACCATAATAACATTTTCTAACAAGTTTTTATAGAAGTTTATTTATTTATTTGAATTAGTTGTATTATAATATTCTTGTTTCTGCCATATGTATACTATTTAGTCATATAAATTTGTGATTTAAAATTTTTTGTAATTTTTTTAACTATTTGAAACTTCCTTTTTTCATGATTCAGTGAACAATAGTTTTTCTTAAAACTAAATATTTCTTACTATTTTAGCTTGTTATGATTAGGGAGTCGGGCTTGTAACCGAAAGGTTGCGGGTTCGAGTCCCAGGTCCGTCAGGGATCGAAGGTGGGGGGAGTGAATAACCAGAGCTCTCTCCACCCTCAATACCACGACTGAGGTGAGTCCCTTGAGCAAGGCACCGAACCCCCAAATGGTGTGTGTTCACGGTGTTTGTGTGCACTTGGATGGGTCCTGGAGAGCCACAGCCCAGAGTTCAGCTCCAACCCTAATAAAAACTCACCTGCCTGTAGCTTCCTAGTAACCCTTCAGACCTTGATTAGCTTGTTCAGGTGTGTTTGATTAAGTTTAAAGCACAAATTCTGAGTATGGGTCACCGTACTTGGCCACACGTCGTGTCCTTTCCTTCCTTCCATTTCATAGTGTTATTACGCTGTATCTTTTATGGTCACTAGGTGGCGTGCAATATTCAAAAATTGAAATACAGCTGATGTACACTTATTAAATCTACAGACTGGGAATTTTAGAAAGTACATTTCTGTATAGTTGTATACCTTAAAAAACAAAAGTTTAGAATACAAATGATTAAAAAGTAATTAAAAATGATATAGAGTTTATGTCATAAAAAACATTTCACAACCTGCCCTGACCTGACATTTTTTTTTAAATATACACTTTGTCCTGAGATCATAGTTTAACCTTTTAGTTATATGTCAGTCTGGCTTCACTGTTTAACAGCTTTAGCCAATCTCACAATTCTGATTTTTTTCACAGAATTGCGCGATACAAACTCACAATTCTGACTTTCTTTTCTCAGATTTGTGAGATATAAACTCACATTGCGAGTTATAAAGTCAGAACTGCAAAATATAAACTCTCAATTCTGGGAAATAAAGTCAGAAATCTGAAATATTAAGTCGCAATTCTCGCAATTGCAAGTTTATATCTTAGAATTGTGAGACAAAAAGTTGCAATATTTTATTTATTTATTTTTTTTTTATTCAGTGGCATCTTTTAAATTGAGGGTAATTTATTAGTGAACATCTATCACAATCAGGTAACTGATGTATGTGTATATGCGGCTGTGCAAGAAAAGACTGATCATGCTTCGAACCAGGGTGAGTCGGGAGAGCAATAAATGTTTTTAACGTGGGACGATTGTTTTTTGTAGGCTAATATTTGAATAGTACTGAAGTAGTATTAGTAATTAAAAAAATGAATAGTTAAAAAAAAAAAAAAAAAACATTTTGGCACACCTATATCAGCGGCGCCCCTAGCATTTGCCTATTCCGCTTTGCCACGGGCCGGTGTTGTGCCCATTTTCGACCCCTGCCAAATTATTACCCCCTCTGGTTGAAATCGCTACCTGATTTGCCTAATCCTAACCCCACCCCTAATCCTAACCCCTCCCCCACACCTAACTCTACCAATATTAGGGGGGTAGTAATCTGTTGGGGGTCAGAATGTGGCATAACACCAGCCCTGCATATAGGGTGGTGAAATAATCCTTTGATTTGGTTAAAAATAATGAATGTTTCTTGTCGCTGATTAAGTTTCCCGCCAGTAGGCATAGTTCTCAGAGTAATATGACATGTTGTGCTATACTTTTGTAAATACTTTTTTTGGGTTGACAGCTTATAAAAACAAAGTCCTGTGTTTTTATTATTAGCTTTTAGACATTGTTCTGTTTTTTGTTACAAGGAGACAGCTTCTGGTAATACAAAGTCAATGGAGAGCGTTGGATTGTTTGCCCCATGGTGGGCGTTGTTTTCAGATTATGTCGCTCTGTCTCTATGATGCTATCAACAGGAAGCTGCTACAGTGTTTTACATTGAAAAATCACACCCCAACATATTACCCAACATATCATTTAATCATAATGATAAAATTCTGAATGACTTTCGCTTCTGCATATTGACGCTGAAGGTTTCTTATGCAATGGAAGACGCTGCATGTCAAAAAGTGACGCCAAGGGTCCTGACCAAGTGAGAGTTGGGAGTGAGAATGTGTTGGTGCCTTATATTCAGCAAAACCCTGACTGGTCTGTACTTCAAAGCAAAACTTCAAAGCATAAATACTTATTTATTGAAGCCCACCCTCCTTTAATGTCTTCATTCCCCTACTTCCTCTACATTACCTCTACTTTCTGTCTTCACACACGTCTCATAGCTAACCGAGGAGTGCAGGAAGCAGCGGTGGCCCTCACGCGTCACGCCGCAGGTTATCTGCCTGTTCTTCTCCCCCACCGGCTATCACCCTCTGTGGAGTCAGTGACCTGTAACCACCCGGGCAGAAGAAGAGTCAGGATACATAAGACTTCATATCAATAATTGAAAGAAACTCTGCCCCCTCGTTTTAATTTATTGATAAGCCCACCTCGCAATATTCCTTAATTACTCCGCCACCTGCACGCCCACCCTATAGAATGCAGAGGAAGCTATTACGGGAGGGCAGAAAATGATCCTCTGGATCAACAATTGTATCTTTGTGTGGCTAAGACGGAGAGTTAGGTGTTGGGTTACATTAGTGCCCTCATGTTGATCATGATAGGGCACATTTCTTTGAAGCTTATTGGCATTGCTCAAACAATAGACCTTCACAAGCTGTCATGCTGCAATAACTGTGAGGCGCTTCTAGTGTGTCCATAGCAGGTATTTCAAGAATCTGTGCAGTTTTGATCAAGAGCTTCAAGACATTACACTGAGGACATCACGTTGTGTATAATCAGGCATTTCCATGATGTTTTAAAGAAAAAGAGGCACAAACCAAAGATGACAAGCCAGTCTTCATTGTTTACATTTAACTTTTTCAACAATCTATGTATGTTCAGTGGAATTAGAGTTAGATGAATTCATCCGTACAACCTCGTGAGATGACTGATAGGATTCTCTTTAATGCAAACATGTTTGGCAAAAACCGTGAAGTGCGTTCTGGTCTGGCTTGAATTTGGACAAAATAATAGCAAGGACATGAGAGATATTATGGCTACTTTCTGAATGTATTCTACCAAAGACAGGATCCGCATTCCAAACAAGACTTGCATAAAAAGAAATATGTGAACAATAGTGGTAACACTTGAATTTCCAGAGTCACGGATGATACACTCCCACATTTCACCAAATGTCACTAACTCACATAATGCAAGTACATTGTCGGTGAATAAAACTGAATGCGTATGACTTTTTACGGTAATTAAAAAGTATTCCTGGTTATGTTTAACATATTATGACTTGTATAAAATGTCTAAACAATACTGGTAACACTACAACTCTGCTAACAGTTGAACTTCCAGAGTCCAACCTCACCAACCTCACGGATATTCTGAAATACTGTTTTTTTCTGAGATAAACAACCACATGGATTGCACAGTTAAAGTACTACTGAAGACGTTGTTCAGCTAATTTATGATGACTAAACCAAACTAAAAAAAGCATGGAAGCTGCTAAATCATATAGAGAAGTTACTTAGTAAGGTACTTAGTAAGCAGGAAAGGCCGTGATATTTTAACAAACTGAAGTTAATAGGTGCTAAAGAATCTTTAGATCTTTGATCCATATGAGCTGGCTCGTCCTGACAATTCTTCTTTCTATTTCTTACCACAACATAGTGAACTACTTCATTTTTTTTTGCCAAGCCCATACATGAGTTCCATGCAGTTCAATGGCATTGTTTATGTTCAGTGCTGCCAATATGGTCATTTTTATGGGTCTGGCTTCCAGTCTCATCCACGTCCAGCTATTCTTAGCTGTACAAAACAACTCGTTTTGCTGCTTGATGTTGCACATTGCTGTGTCGTACCAAATTATTTTACTGTATGATCTTAATTGAATTAGCAAACAGATTTACCATTTGCTGCATGTTGTTGTTCTTCTCTTTTTTTTTTTTGTACAGTGGCTGATGAACCGGAAGTCTTACCCATAGGCTTACTTATGCAATGAAAAATAAGGATTATAGCATAGGTCAGTAATATCAAATGGATATTAATATTCACTTTTAAATAATATAAACACTCTTAAACCTACTCACTTCTGAGCAATATAAAACACATAACAGGCAAATGAAAGATGAAAGTACAGTTACAGGTATTTTTTTTGCAAGAACCGACCATAAAAAACAGTATAAAAGTATTATAAACAAATCATGTTGCATTCCAATCTTCTGAAGCCATATGATATCTTTATGCAAACAACAGAGTAAATCATTAGGTTTAAATCATTAAAACATTTCTCCATGCTCCCTAAAAATACTCAAATCTTATTCAAAAAGTTACTCACAAATATTATCATGATGCAGTCGGCACACAGGAGCCAATGGCATTGCACAACCAAAGCTGATGTAACGCTTCTTCTGACGGCAGTTTTGAATATCAATATTTACTCAAGCTTACTTTTAGACATTTTAATCCTATTTAAAGGATTAGTTCACCTCCAGAATGAAAATTTCCTGATCATTTACTTACCCCTGTCATAGAAGATGTTCATGAGCTTCATTCTTCATTTGCAAAGAAATTAAGGTTTTTGAGGAAAACATTCTAGGATTTTTCTCCATATAGTTGACTTCACTGGTTTCCAACAGGTTGAAGGTCCAAACTGCAGTTTCAATGCAGCTTCAAAGGACTCTACACAATCCCAGCCAAGGAATAAGGGTCTTATCTAGTGAAACGATCAGTCATTTTCTAAAAAAAAATACTAATTTATATACTTTTTAACCACAAATGCTTGTCTTGCACTAGCTCTGCAAAGCACATGCGTGTCTTCACACATTGCGAAATTATGTATGTTATATAAAAGTCACACACGGTTAGTTCATCTGTGTACTTCGGTTCAAAAAGGTAGTGTGCGGCTAAAAGCTTGATCTCATTTTTTCCTCCAATTTCAAAATTGTCCAACATTGTTGTTGTACCTTATTTTGTAAGGTGCATTTGACTTTTTTTGCACATTCACTTCGTAAACACGGGGTCGGTACTTCTGTCATGCGTGCGTGATTATGTAAAGCGTGAGGTTGAGCTAGTGCAAGATGAGCATTTGTGGTTAAAAAGAATATAAATTTGTATTTTTCTTAGAAAATGAGCGATCGTTTCGCTAGATAAGACCCTTATTCCTTGGCTGGGATTGTGTAGAGCCCTTTGAAACTGCAATTTGGAAGTTCAAACCATTGGGAACCATAAAAGTCCACTATATGTAGAAAAATCCTGGAATGTTTTTCTCAAAAAACGTAATTTCTCTGCAACTGAAGAAAGACATGAACATCTGAAAATTTTCCCTCTCCCAACATCTCATTCAAAAAAATACTCACGAATATTAGCGTGATGCAATCGGTCAGGAGACACACAAGAGCCAATGGCATTGCGCAACCAAAGCTGATGTAACGCTTCTTCTGACGGAAGTTTTTGAATATCAATATTTACTCAAGCTTACTTTTAAGCATTTTAATCCTATTCAAAGGATTGGCTCACTTCCAGAATAAACATTTACTGATAATTTACTCACCCCCATGTCGTCCAAGATGTTTATGAGCTTCTTTTTGAGAAAAAAATTCCAGATTTTTTTCCATGTAGTGGACTTCACTGGTTTCCAGTGGTTTGAACTTTCAAACTGCAGTTTCAATGCAGCTTCAAAGGACTCTACATGATCCCCGCAGACGAATAAGGGTCTTATCTAGTGAAACAATTGGTCATTTTCTTAAAAAGGACTAATTTACATACTTTTTAACCACAAATGCTCGTCTTGCACTAGCTTTGCGATGCACATGTGCATCTTTATGCATTATGTATTACGTAATCACGTTGGAAAAGTCAAGCACAGTTAGTTCATCAGTGTTCTTCGGTTCAAAAAGGTAGTGTGCGGCAAAAAACTTGATCTCATTTTCTCCTCCAACTCCAAAATCGTCCGACGTTGTTTTACCTTATTTTGTAAGGTGCATTTGACTTTCTTCACACGTTCGCTTTGTAAACACTGCCTATGTCATGCATGAGCAATTATGTAACGCGTGAGGTTGAGCTAATGTAAGATGAGCATTTGTGGTTAAAAAGAATATAAATTTGTATTTTTCTTAGAAAATAAGCGATCGTTTCACTAGATAAGACCCTTATTCCTTGGCTGCGATTGTGTAGAGCCCTTTAAAGCTGCATTGAAACTGCAATTTAGACCTTGAACCCACTGTCCGCCATTGAAGTCCACTATATGGAGAAAAATCCTGGAATGTTTTCCTCAAAAAACTTAATTTCGTTGCGACTGAAGAAAAAAAGACATGAACATCTTGGATGACATGGGGTTGAGTAAATTAGCAGGAAATTTATTTTTATTCTGGAAGTGAATTAATCCTTTAACATATTCTACATCAGGCTGAACATGTAGACGCTAGTCTGTTATCATATTTGCTGGTACAAACTGAGGACTACGAAGTGGACTTGAATATTGATGGCTCTGGTTAGATAATATTAAATAGGAAGAGCTCATTTCTGCCATGTTCTTTTTTTATTTTTGGCCATGTCCTTGGGGCACACAAGCTTAGCCTGGAGGGCTGGCGAGTGCTGCGAATGGGAAGAAGAATAAAAAGGCTCTTTGTTGCAGTTTGGTCGGTTCGCCTGGCTGACTCCGGGCACAATGTTGAGTGACGGGGCTTGTCTTGCTAGCTCTGGCGGTCAGCATGGCTCTGCTTATCTGTCATAGACCCTGGGGCCTCCATCACCAGGCCCACAATGGGTGTGATTATAGCTGTGATTATGGTTATGATGACAGTGTTCAGAGTTAGTCAAAGAGCACAGACTCTAACTTCTAGTTCAGGGAAATTGTTTGTTTTTAACAGGACGCACAGGTTTATTGATTTTGTCAATACCTCAATATAATACACACATTTGTCAGTGAAGGATTCAATACACGTTGTGCGTCACTTCTGTCTTTCAGAGCGGGTGAGGCCAACTATAGTCTAATTAATGTGTTTACATTGTGGACAAAGCCAAGCTGCAGTCGCATTATCTGTTAGTTTTACTTAAAAGCTGGGCTGGTATGAATTCAGTGGGACCAAAGTGTTTACAGGACATTTTAAAAAGACCAATTATTGTTTTAGTCTGATTGAAAATGACTGTTAAATAGCACGTAACACCCAGTGCTTATATTTAGCACTTTAAAGAGGCTAAATGTAAGATACACTACCAGTCAAAAGGTTTATGAATAGTAAGATTTTTGATGTTTTTTAAAGAAGTCTCCTGCTCACCAAGCCTGCATTTATTTGATCCAAAGTACAGCAAAAATAATAAAATTCTGAAATATTTTTGCTATTTAAATTAACTGCTTTCTATTTGAATATATTTTAAGATGCAGTTTATTCCTGTGATTTCAAAGCTGAATTTTTAGCATCATTACTTCAGTCACATGATCCTTCAGAAATCATTCTAATATGCTGATTTGCTGCTCAAAAAACATTTATTATTATTAGCTTGAAAACAGCTAAGTAGAATTTTTTTCAGGTTTCTTCGAGAAATAGAAAGTTCAGAATAACAGCATTTATTCTTTTGTAACAATGTAAATGTCTTTATCATCTCTTTTGATCAATATAAGTATTAATTTTTACCTTCTGAAACATGCTATGATTCATATGCCAAAGTGACTTAATGCCTAATGTCAAATAAGCAAAACGTAAACACTTAAAAGCAGTCACTTAAAGGTTTTAGGTTTTATGTTTTATGTTATGTCCTGTCAGTGTGACAAGTAGGCAGTATCGCTGAGTTTTTCTTAATTTTAGGAAGAGTTTAGGCCGAGACAAGTGCGTTTTGTTTGTGTTCTTTATTTTACAAAAGTACAACTTTTGAAGTTACACAAATATAAAATAGACCGTTTTAAATGATGTCTTACTCTTACCTGAAGGTAGGGGTGTAACGATGTATTCGTACCGAACCGTCACGGTACAGACATATATATATATATATATATATATATATATACTTCCAAAACAATATATATATATTCTACTTAGCATCGATTCCAGATTTTCCGAACACATCGCGATTCTCAAATCGATTCTGAGCTTAGTTTTGAACAGCAGATGGCACGGCTTGCTTTAGAAACAGCCGTGCTCTGCTTGTTTCAAAATCCTTACACGCACTTGAACCTAAAATAATCATTTATACAATTTGAAAAGGTTGAAGCAATTACAAGGGTGTTCACAGTGGGCTGTGTTTATTCCTTGTACGCATGTACTGCAGATTTATTATATATAACATTATAATTTAATATAATATTTAGTATTTTCACATCTAGGTGGCAAATAGTGTCATTTGTAGTACTGTGTGTTCAAAATAAATGGAAAGAATCTAGCATAGTAGATTTGTTGCTTTTCTCCCTGTTGTACCGAAATCGTATCGAACAGTGACCTCCGAACGTGACATCCGTGTACCGTTACTCCCCTACCTGAAGGATATTTTTTTCCACTGATACAAGGAATCCAAGTGTTTGTTCCATGCACATATCAGCTCTAGCATTGTAAACTTGACATCGCAACCTCTTCATCATCAAACTTTGAGACAACTAAACATACAAAATGTATTTGGTGACTCAACTTAACTTGTCTGTTGTACAATATGTAGGTTTCGCCGGTCAGTGTGAGCATCGCAATGCTGTGGTGTTTTTCCAAACACAGTTTTTAGCGGATGTGAATGATACTTATAAATAATAGTTTAGCAACCACACCGCGTCTAACAATTTACTCATGAAAACGATTCATGCTGAATAAGAGGTTTGCTTTTATTTGCTTTTAAATAATGTGTAAATGCCTGTGCACATTTTACTTTCACTTTCGAATTTGCAATTCAGCAAAACCGTGACACCACTGTGTAGTAGGCCTATCGAACCGAACCGTGACTTTGTGAACTGTTACACCCCTAATACATATGCATTTATTTCTATTCTGTTTTAAATGCCACTAAATTTAAATGATTTGGAGTGAGGGGAAATAAAATACATGTTAGTGTTTGTCAAGTTTCCTAACGTTTGTTTAATTTATTAGTATTAGTATTTACATTATAGGAAAATGCAGCTTACATGTGACTTGTGTTTTTTCCCCCCCTGACCTGGTGCATGTGGTAAATTTAATTATTATGCTGTAAAAGGACATATACAATGGGGACCATTTGCACCAATAAAACAATCATATTATGTTCATTATTCCCACCCACATTAAACTTTAGCCTTAAACACTGTTATAATTATGAGGGGGCCCTTGGAAAATCCTCTCCCCTGTAAGGGGTCCCTGGTTCCAAAAAGCTTGAAAACCCCCCTGGTATAGTGTATAATGTTACAAAAGCTTTTTATTTCAGTAACTGCTTTAAATATTAGATAATAATAATACATTTTTCTTGAACAGCAAATCAGCATATTAGAAAGATTTCTGAAGGATCATGTGACACTGAAGACTGGAGTAATGATGCTAAAATTTAGCTTTGATCACAGGAATAAATTACATTTTAAAATATATTCAAAAAAAGAAAGCAATTATTTTAAATAGTAAAAATATTTCACAACATTAGTGCTTTTGCTGTATTTTGGATCAAGTAAATGTAGGCTTGGTGAGAAGAAACTTACTGTTCAAATACTTTTGACTGGTAGTGTATGAACTGACAAACATAAACGTTTTCCCTATCAACCACTCTATTAACTCTTTGAAACACCTTAAACACTTTTAAAACGCCTATATATTGAAGTAAAGATTGTTTTGTGGAACTTTAAGAGGCCGCCAGAGCATACAGCAGTCAGTGTAAATGAGCTTTCACACTAGTTTCTTTCTGGCAGAGTGGACACCTACACAAGGTTGTGCTAATAATGTCACATCCTTAAATAGAACTAGCACGAATAACACAGAGGTGTGGCCTGCACATCAGTACAATCGATGACTCCTCATTTTGGACTTTCCTAACCTTAGGTTCTAAAGTCTGTGAGCAACTTTATTAATAAAAGTTACACCTCAGTGCCTGAGTGTTTTCCACAAAGGCTGATTATATGTACTCTGTGGTGACGTAAATGCTTTGAGAGTGGAAATGTGCAGCCAGATAGACTGCAGTGTCATGAAAAGGAAATGGGTGAGGTTTGCTCTGCCTTTGCGGTAATGGCTCAGGAAACCGTGCTCTTTTGTTGACCGCCGCCATATGTTTTAATACATTTGTACAAATGATTTAAATTGCACATGGTTAATTTAGATCCCTAATCACTTTTGGGGATTTACAATAAAAATGCTTTAAAGGTGACATATCCTGAAAAACTTTTCCATATTTAAGTGCTATAATTGGGTCCCTGTTGCATCTACCAACCAGAAAACGTGAAAAAAGACAACCCAGTAACTTTGTTTTGGTAAGCCTTTTTCTGCAAGCCTGTGAAAAACCAAAACGCTCAGATTTCGCTGCTGATATACAAACTGTTATAATTTACATGTGTGGAGCATCTGAAACTCCATCTCTGCATGTTGTTGTAAGTTTGGGTTTATTATCATGTTCATCTGGGAACGCAACATGCGCCATTTCATCAGATTTGTAAGGTAAATCATTTATAAACCTCTGCAAACTCAAGAGAATATATTAACTGTAATATGTTAACTGTTCATCGAGATCTCAGAATAAAAGCTCAAACCCTCACTCTGAGTTCGCACATTTTGATGTCCACATATTCATTCAATTACAGTGGCTACAGCATTTCTGTCGTTAGGAAATGGCAAAATATTAAAGATTAACATTTAAATAAATGATGTTTGGTCAGAATTAAAGCAGAAGTCTACTTCCAGAACAACAATTTACTAATAATGAGTTCATGTCTTTCTGTCTTCAGTCGTAAAAAAATTATGGTTTTTGAGGAAAGCATTTCAGGATTTTTCTTCATATAATGGACTTCAGTTGTGCCCCCGATTTTGAGCTTCCAAAAAGTAGTTTAAATGCAGCTTTAAAGGGCTCTAAACGATCCCAGCCGAAGAAGAAGGGTCTTATTTAGTGAAACGATCAGTCATTTTTTTTGAAAAATAAAAATTTGTATACTTTTTAAGCACAAAAGCTCGGGTAGCACAGGCTCTGGGATGCGCGTCCACAGGTCGTTCTTGAACGATTCCTTCATTTTGAACGAATCTTTAATGTGACTCGCGAAGAACGAGTCGTCTCGGGGAGTGATTCGTTCAGTTGCGCATGCGCAACATCCTATTAGGTTCTGTGCTGGAATTAGTTCACCTGTTTGAGTCTTCGAGTTTTTTGAGTCGTTCGTTCATCTTATGGGGCTGTCACGTGATGCTGATTTTGCTCAAATTAACGAAATGACTCGAAAAAAGATTCGTTCATTTTGCTGAACGAGACTCAAAGGTCTGAGTCGGTAAAATGATTCGAACTTCCCATCACTATTACGAATCACGTCTAAGTTTATCGTCTGTGTACTCCAGCTAAAAAAGGTAGAGTATGGCGAATCGTCCGACACGTTGTACCTTTTTGTTTGTAAACAGCGTTTGACTTACTTGCACTTTCTTAGTCTTTGCACGTTCGCTTTGTAAACACTGAGTCTGTGGTTCTGCCTATATTCGGCCTGACCTTTCAACCTGATTCAATAGTACGTCGTGAACGCGCATGCCAGAAACTGTGCTACATGAGCTTTTGTGCTTAAAAAGTATACACATTTTTATTTTCTGAAAAAAAAAAAAGAATGATTGTTTCACTAGATAAGACCCTTCTTTTTAGAGTCCTTTGAAGCTGCATTTAAACTACATTTTGGAAGTTCAAATTCGGGGGCACAATTGAGGTCCATTATATGAAGAAAAATGCAGAAATGCTTTTCTCAAAAACCGTAATTTCTTTACGACTGAAGACAGAAAGACATGAACATCTTGGATGACAAGGGGGTGAGCAAATTATTTGTGAATTGATGTTCTGAAAGTGGACTTCTCCTTTAAGGATTAGATCGCACAGTAATGTGTAAAAACAATCGTCAGGTCGTTGGCACCCTCTGCAGGCCTTTGTTGTAATGCGTAATATGATTTCTTGCTTTTGACACTTTATTTGAACTAATTATTATTGCCTCATTGCTATTATATAGCCTATGTATTTTAAGTAATTTTAAAGGCTGTTGTTCACTGACATCAATTTTTGTTATCACAAAAATATAATTATAGGCCCCTATGAAATCAGTTTTATTTCCAAGTTCATTTTTTCTCTCTTTTAATGGTTAAATTACATTGTTATTAATCAAAAAGCCTGTCTAATTAATTGAGTTCTACAGTTTTATTTTTAACAAATTCTGTGTGTTTCCATTACTTTTCTGAATTCCATTTGAATGGTTTCATTACATTTTAATAATAAAAAACATCTTCCAGTTAATTGATTTAATTAAAAAAAAAAATGTTTTAAAGTAAAATTGCTGATTTTTTGTGGAAAAATAATTGTGTATATTCATTGATTATTCGATAAATTAGTCGATAGATTAATCATATAAAAATAGTTATTCTGGGGACACCTGAGACTTATATTACATCTTGTAAAATGGGGCATAATAGGTCTCCTTTAAGCCTGGTATACACTACACGATTTTAAAATGTAAACACATCGTTAAACACCAACCATCATACACTTGCCGACTCTGACTGGAAAATGTAAAATTTGTCAGCTCTGACTGCACAAAGTCTTCAGACTGGCTCTGACTTTATGCAACTAGTGTAAACTTAATTAATTTCAGACTCAAACACAAACCACCCGTATTTCATCAAGTACTGTAAATAAATATGGGGAAGTAGCATGACAGTTTCTGACTTCTGCCAGTTCTGTTGTAATATTTCAAAAGCAGAAAAATAAATACAGGGTCTACAGCTTTACAAACTATCTTGTTTTCTTAAGAATAAATGAAAACTGCTGTTTAGTTACAACGCCCTTCTATAAATACTGCAAGCTGCAGTATGACTACAAATGCTACCATACAAATGACATTTGTCTTTCACATGGAATCCACAAAACCACTCACAAAAGTTGTTTTCCTGTATGACAGTTCATGATATGATTGTACAGTATACTGTATGCCATGGTGGAACTAAACTTGAAAACATGACTGAGAACACAAAAGGGTAATAGTGCATGTGTTCAAAACAGAAATTTGCATGTTGACAAGCAGACGGTCAGGGCTTTATCTCAGTCTAATGGCATTTGCTATATTTATATTTCTGAGGAACAAGCCAGTTCAGAAACACTTCGGTCTGTTTCCTGTTTTGAACCAGCCTGGCACCTACTTATTGTGATTCATTCCTCTCCTAAACCAAAGAGGAATTTATCATCTGTTGGAAGAGACTTCCTCATATCTGCCTTTCAGGAAACACATTGTGACAACGACTGATCCCTATTTCTGTTCTGACCTAGAATGCAGCAATCATTTTGCGAAATAGATGTACATGTCATTTTTCTGTGCTCACATGAACTAGTTAGTCATATCCAAAACCGTTGATCCCAGAGCAGTAACTGATATTAGGTAAATAAAACTTACACAGAGAGCTCTCTGTACTGTTTGCATCAATGTGGAGTCTGAGACACAAGAAAAACCAAGAGGTTTTAGTGGCAGGCGTCTACATTCCAGGGTGCATTAACTTACACTGTCAACACTAGGACGGAGCCGCATGTGCTGGTCAAACTGCATTTAGATTGAGGAAACCGAGCCACGCTGGCTACCCCAGTGGTCAAACATGCTGCACAATTACGTCTTCAGAGTGAAAACCTTTCAGAAAAGTAGGTTCAGGATCTCTGTTTCCAGCCGAACAGAGACAGACTGGCACGGGGCAAACTCAGGACATTGGCACTAACTGCTTAGCTTAAAATAAAAAGGAACAATTAGAATCAAACTTTCTAGTTTAGCATTTGACAACATTCATTCAGGTTCTGAAATAGTGAAAGGACTGTTCACAAGCAAACTTTATAAAATGTCTCAAGGGACATATCAGTTATAAAAAGTGGCTTTTGGGAATCCACTCGGTTTGTACGCTTGAGTGTCTTGTTGCAGTGAAAGTTTAGGTGCTTTTGTCCAGCCATTGACTTGTTGAATTAAGAAATGAAGGTGTTCTTATCGGTCTTCCATCTCCAGTTTACAGAGTGATATGACTTTGCCCAACTTTGTCTCTGTTGACAGACTGTGGACACAACAAAGCAAACATTTTAATATCACCTTAATGCAACAGAATAAAAAAGGTCATGTAAACCAGTCCAATGTAAGCGAAGTAATTTCATAAGCCTACTTTAACTATAAGTATTTAAAGATTATGTTGTATCACTCAAGCTTGAGTCTTCTTGTAATATAAAGTCCAACAGCACGGATGTAATTGTTTGTACAACAGTTCACTAAACAACACGTAGACATTGAGTTGCATTTTAAACACTATTGCCAGTTATTTTGTTTTTACACCACCAACACATCACTCATTTCCTGTGTTGCAGTAGTGACATTCCTGAATGAAACAGCATTTTTAAACAAATACTTAAAACAATTACTTCAACAATTTACACAGAACTTGTTTCATTCCTGAATGAATGTAACATTCAGAAGGAGTGACGAAAATACAAAACAAAAAAAAAACACACCTCTACAACAGTATAAATACTTTTATATGTTATCTAGAATTTAGCTTCTGTCAACACTTATGGAAAACCTCTTGATGAAATTCGGAGACCGGAACGAACTATTGCTTAACATTTACATTACAGAAAAACAGCAAATACACTGTGCTCTTTGAGTACACAGGTGTGGCTGTTTCACTGTTACACAAAGAGGAGGAGAAAGACTCAAGAACAAGAGCTTTTTAGTTTTATTTGAGACAGTCAATATTGAAAGTACAATAGAGATTGCCAATAAATATTTTAAAATGACACAGCATTACCCACTGATACAGGCATTGTTTTGAGATGACCTATTTAAAACTACGAATGTCATACTTATAAAGTGAGAAATATTAAAGCCCTGTGAAAATTCCCACATAGATTGATTCAGTAAAAAATAGAATGAAAAAGACGGTTGGTTCAAATAATTTTAAATATATAAATATTTTGATAGCTTAAGCACCTATCAGTACATCTTTGGGTCGAGCTGTAAAGCAGAAGCTGAAAACAAACTCATTACCATACTGACCTAGCATATAGTGGACGGCAACATGTTGAAATTTAAATGGCTCGCAAATACAGCTTTGTGCTTTGAATGAACGTAAGTGCAGCAGCAAACATACATATTTCAACCAAAACATGAAAGGCCTTTTTAAGACACTCTTTTCAGGCATTGTTGATGCTGCTTCTCCTCAAGTTTCTCTTCAAGGCATTTAATAATGACAGGGTCAACTTTGGGATCAAACTTGTTTGCAAACCAGTGGCCGTCCTCCAGAAGCCACCGGAGCTCAGCCGCACCATAGATGCAAACACTGCGTCTATGTGTGCCGGTGCATTGTGGATACAAACGGCCTTCAAGGTAGTTCCATTTAACCAAACGTGTCCTGCTCTTTAAGTCACTCACATCAGGCTCAGATCTTCCGATCGCTCCAGGAACTCCAGGCACTCTGGCCATGGTTGCCCAAAAGTGCTCATCAGGAGAATATGTGTCGGCTGTCCACTGCAGGAAATCCTTTGCCACTTGGTTGGTCATGATATAAGACACAAAATCACGTGTCAAGACAAAGTAAGCACTCCCAACGAACATCTCGATGTCATGCGGTGGTGGGTCTTTAGCAATGGATGTCTTAACTGGCATTTTATGGTATTCGTATGATACATCTTTCAATTCGTACTGAAACTGAAAACGCATCTTTTTCATTTCGCTGGGCCTGCTTGATTCGAGCATGTTCGCACCGTTCAGTTTCCTGAGCTCGGTTACCAGCTCATAATTGGACTTGAGCGGAAAGTCTTGGCCGCACAAATTGATAACATACTTCCATTTGACCTCTGAACTCAGCAGGTCGGAAAGGCAGTTGAGATCTGCGTTAAGTCTCGTAACGTGTGCATACTGAACGGACTCGATTTTAGAGGCTATGAAGACATTTGGAAAGCACTTCTCCAAGTTCTTCATTGCTGCAATGAATTTTTTCGAGGACTTCTGGTCGTAATGAATGCAGTAAATATTGTGAGGTGTGTAGATGGCTCGAAGAATCCTTTCCACCATAGCACTGTTCTTGTGCACCACTAAAGAGTAAGCAATTGGAAAGCTGCATTCCTCATCTGTTACAACAACCTCATTATAGCCCCTTTGTTCAATGTAGTTTTTGCAGTCTGCAGTGAAAGAAGCAATACTCCCATCATCGACTTCCACTATGTTTTTGCGTCTCAACTCCAAAGATTTGCCAATTTCCACTGGTTCCAGTTCATAAATGGCTGTGCAGTTAATGCCATTCAGAGGCTGAGCTCTGGGTGATCTACGTGTAGCGTCATAAGGTTCGATGTAAATACTGTTGTCCATTGAAATCTTTATGTATGCCAGCTTCAGCACGACAAACAAGGACACAGCAAACACATAGAACTTGCATCTTAACCAGTGTAAGACTGCACATCTTCTTTTCATTCTGTTGGCAAAGTGAAACAAGTGTTATAAATAAAGCTGACATAATCACACACATCCTCTAACAAAACTATTCAGCCATGAAACTGTATCATATTCAGCTGTATGGTGTCATGTAACTGAAGTGGACTTGCCTACCTTGCACGCTGCCGGTCTTTTGTTTTGTGTCACTGCCATCAAATGTTCCTCAACATTACAAATATATGAACCTGTGGGACAAATTAGGAAAAGATGTAAAACCCGTGGTTTTACGTTAACTATAATGCTTTAGTTGCCGCACGGTTTGAAAAGCTTTCTAACCCGCAGAGATTAAACAAAGACAGTCTATACAGTACTAATCTCCCATCTGTCAAAACTCAAACAAACATTTCATAGCTTCGCAACTCTATTCAAATACTTTATGAATGACATAATATAGAGTTAAAAATGTCGATCTATAAATGATCTATCGAGTTCAAGATACTTACAGCGTCTTTTAAGATTGCGTCGTGCCGTCTCTCCGCTCAAGATGAATAAGTTCTTGGACTGCTGACTTCACTTTGTGCAGTCTGACTGAAGAGAAGCAGAATATGAGGCGTGGACGCCAGGAAAGTCCTGTCCGCCCACTCATACCCGAACTTTGCCTTAAAACCTTCAAACACATAAATACATCTCGAAGCGCGCTGAGATCAATACTGGTTAGTTACTTGGTTAATATAAACACGAAACGAAACGTGTAATGTATGAACTTTTATTTTAATATCAAGACCATCATCTTACCAAAGCAACTTAGGCGTACAAATACATTTCAAATAGTCATATTTCAAACCAACAATAACACTTAGAAATTATAACAACACATAATAACACTTTTCCACTTTATAAAAGTTCTAACACAAAAGTTTATAACACCGTGACGCTCAGGCACTTGCGCTACACGAGCAATTTTATGAAGTTTCAAAGGTCCACTCCTCACTCTGGGCGAAGAAATCCCAGAATCTGTTCATCACATGGCTTGGAAAAAACTCCTCATCGTTGACCAAGTGAATTGACGTGATGTTCATGAAAGCGTCATTTTTGGACTGCTCTATTCAACAAAAGGAGTAAATGAATTAATTATTAAACAAAAGAGTATACTAGACAACAGGTTGGGGGTAACGCATTACAGGTAACGTGAGTTACGTAATACTTTTTTTCAAGTAACGCATTGCTTTTATATTTACAAGAAACTATCTGAGTTACTTTCTCAAATAAGTAATGCAAGCTACGTCTCCTGTCCCCATGTGGAGAGAAATTGACAGTGAGGTGCAGACCACCCTGAGGTTATTATTTTCACTCTTGGTGTGAAAGGCTTTTACAGTCATCAAAAATACAACTTTTGGGTTTTCTGTTATTAAAAATAAATAAGCAAGCCCAGCCCACATGAAAAAAAGTGACATAATGCATTACGTTCCATAAAAAGTAACACAATTAGTTACTTTTTTAAATTAAGTAACGCAATATTGTAATGCATTACTTTCAGAAGTAACTTCCCCCAAAACTGCTAGACGCAGTTATTTCAAAAGATATGTAAAATTTAGAAAACCTATGGCAGATGTCTATTTGATCTGCCTGCGTTTCCTATCAGACGTCAAATAGACGTTTAGAAAATGTCTTTAAGATGTTTATGATTTAGAATGTATGTAAAACTGACATTGTAAATAAGTCAGGTGTTTGTACACTGCAGATGCTTTCCAGATGTAGTGATGTTTAACAGACATATTGAAGACGTTCATGTGCTATCTGGGATGTAGTCGATTACCACAAAAAAAGTTTTTAGTACAAAGGACACACCTTGCATGCTTTCACAGTAAGAAGATTTCAACACAACAGACAGTACGTCACAGATCCTGTTTTTGCAACCTTTTTTAAACATGATGTAATATAAATATAAAATTAGTGGGAGTAGTAAGTTTGGTCCTATATCTTGTTGTTGAGTTGACCAACCTTTTAAAGCAGGTTTTGGTGAGCTTTTTTTGAACGTGCAGGAATGGGGATGTAGTGATTCCTCAAGTGTTTTCTCTGCATTTAAACAACTTGAAACATAATCCCACAGTGGCTTGGATTGATGCATAACCTGTCAGAATAAGAATGTTTTTTAAAAAAACATGTGGTTTGAAGGTCACTGCTAAACCATAGAAGTACTGAACTCGCATGTGTTTTTGTATCATGAATTGTAGCTATGCATTACAATTAACAGTAGAAAACATCTTAACATTTCACATGAATGTCTTGTACCTTTTTCAAGGCAAAATCAGGGGTGACAGGACCTGAAGATTGACTCTCCATGACTGATTCAACCCATTGTTCTGGAAGGAGGAAGACTCTGCCACTGGCATCTCTGATAGATCCATTTTCCAGAAGAGAGGCCTTGTGGCTACAACCCTAAATTTTATTCAGAGCTTTATGAAAAACATCTAGCTGGTCTAATGGTGATGCCTTGATCAGCACCTGACAAATGATTTATGAATTACCTTAAGTGTAATTTCTAAATTATCATTCCCATGTTGAATGATTCCATCTCTAATAAGGCAGTACAACATCCTATTGCCAATAAAATCGATCCTTGTTCCTGCTGACTGAAAACACTGATCTGTTGAGAATAATCATCAATAAATAACCTCAATTAACATTAAACATATCCACGAACATGCACACACATACAAAAACACTCTTTTTGTCTTGTAATAAAGAAAGAAAGTCATACAGGTTTGAAACAAGATGAGGGTCAGTAAACAACCCGAGAAGTTTTACTGCTTTTCAATGTCTTCCATGCAAAATCTCTTACCTGGCTGCATGTGCTCTGAAGCCAAAAGCTGAGATCCGTGTTTAGAAGTGTCAGTTGTCTGGGCAGGTTTACGAAAAGGTCCTTTAAATGTCAAAAGCAACTCTTTGATGCTTTCATGTGCTGCGAGGTCTACTGCACTTTGCCCCAGCATATTCTTGTCATGAGGGCTTGAGCCAAACTGAAGGAGAAGCCTCACAATCTATGCATAAAACATCAAGATCAGAACTTTAACAGCTTTTGAAACTGCATTTACATTTGAGTACAGACTGTTAGTGTGAATGAGCTGGTGAAATGCTGGTGGTTATCGGATTGAAAACTATGCTTAACTACATCGCTCTTACACTTGTTTGCACAGCTTTAGCTGCAATTACATACTTCTGGCTATAGCACAAATAGTCTGACGTAAAAAAGAATATAGTCCATGAGTTGCACAAGCTATGTTTATGGTGCTTTTTGTCCTTCTTGGAGCCTGACAGCCACTGATCACTATATTTTCATTGTACCTCATATGAGCCCGATGCAACAGCATCATGCAGCGGGTTACATCCATTTAGCCCTCTGCTGGTGACATCGGCCCCTGCTTCCAAGAGCTGCTCTGCCACATCTACAAAACCTCTAGAACAGGCCTCATGAAGGGCGGTCCATCCTGTCCACCCAAGACATCATGAAAGCATTAAATAGATCAAAGATAATAATGTACACATAACAAGGCAAGGATTTTCCCACCTGCATGATCTGATACATTAACATTGCTTCCAGCTTCTATCAGGCCTTTGACCATTTGCAGGTCTCCTCTAATGCAGGCCCGGTGAAGCAGAGTCTCTCCTACACGGTTTCTCTTGTGAAGAGTTTTCTGAGGAATCTTCAAAACCTTCTTTGAGGCTGATGAGAAATAACAATATATAAAGTGACATGTTCTAAATATAGCCGAGCTGGGTAGTAACTGATTACATGTAATCTGGATTATGTAATCAGATTCAAAAAATTAAGCACTTGTAATTAGATTAAAATTACATTTTAAAATACTCGTAATCAGACTACAATTACTTCTTTATAGATTACATAATTATATATTATTTACACAATAGCAATAAATCATTCATAATTGGTTCTCCTTAAGTGTTTCAACACTTCATCAAATACTGATGAACACATGCATTTTTATTTTAATTATTACTCTGTAGGCTATTTAACCATGTATATAATATTACTATGACTTTTTTGTCATCTGATCCTCTTTCGCCTGGGATTTTCAAATATTTTAATTAGTGCTGGGCAACAATTAATCATGAATAATCTCATCCAAAATAAAAGTTTTGTTTATATATGTGTGTGCTCTATGTAAATTTATTATGTATATAAGACACACACATACAGTATATATTTACATGTGTATATATATATATATATATATATATATATATATTATATATAAATATATTTAATATATAAACATATTTTTCTTAAATATATAGATGCATGTGTGTGTATTTATATATACATAATAAATATACACAGCACACACATATAGTATGTACACAAAAACCTTTATTTTGGATGCAATTAATTGTTGCCCAGCACTAATTTTAATAATTATCACATTTTTATGTTCGTGTTTCTCTGACATTGGTTATGGTCACATGATATGCAGTTAAAAAAAAAACTGTTTCATTTATTTAGTAAAATGATTTAATTTAACATTTTTATTATTTTAAATTATTTATTAGCTTTTTATTAAACTCATAAACCCCCTGCAGTTTATTCACAAACTCCAGTCTGGGAAACTTTGACATAATGTAATGTTTAATGCACTTCAAGTTGCTAATAACAATGAATGGAATATATTTTCTTACTCATTTGTATTTTTATATCAATATGGTACAAGGTTATCCTATTTAAACAATCTGATAAACAAGTTAGGTCAAAAGTAATCCAAAAGTAATCTAAAAAGTAGTCTGATTATATTACCTATGATGTGTAATGTAATGGATTAGGTAATGGAAAACTGACATTTTTGTCATGTAGTTTGGAATTAGTAACAGATTAAAATTTGTAAGTAACCTACCCAGCTCTGGAATATAGTTATAATAATATTTATGATTAACCCGAGGGAATTACCTGTATTCAATCCATCTGTGTTTTTTATTCCTTTCAATGAGATTTGAAGTGGTCTTTTCTTCTGTTTCGATTTCTGACTTTTCAGTTCACCTTTGTTTAGGAGCCCTTTGATTTCCAGAGCTATGTGTGGATCATGTTTTAAATGTGACTTTTCTTCAGTGTTATCCAGTGAAGTTTGTGTACTCAAATGTTCCGGTAAAAACTGCCTCAAAACACTCACTGAGGACACTGTGTCCAGTGCACCCTCTGTGTTATCTGCTTCCTTTTCACTACGCCTTCCTTCAGAAACAAGGAGTTCATGCTGAAATGATGTGATGGCCGCATCCTGACTATCAGCAGCATTGGACCATTCCACAACAGTGGAGTCAGAATCTGATAATTCTACAAAAATTTGATTCTCTATAACAATACAATTAGCCATGTGAGAATTTTCAAGCTGTTCAGCAGGACATGTGCTGGCATTGTCTTTTAGAACGTCACTCGCTGACTCATTAACAACCCCCCTGCAACAAGAATGTGGTTCTGCTTCAGATCCACCAATGAGATCTGTTGCTTTTACAATTAATGTGTTACTTTTCAGCTTTTCACATTCCATGCCATCATTTTCATTGGAGCTCTTAGTCACTTCTGTCTGATTGGTTCTTGGTGTTGTCTCTAATATCTCTACCACCCCCTTCTGGTTTTGAATGGCGATCATGTCTGTTTCTTCATCCTGACTTAGAAGCTTCTTTTGGGGCAGTGTTTTTGGAGATTGCAGTTCTTGAATGCTGATTTGTGTCAAGTCATCATGTGGTGTTTCTGAAAAGCCAGTGATATTATCCACATGAAGAGACTCAATGGGAGGGCTGGTTGAAGTTTTCTGCAGCTGTTGGAGCTCACAATACAATGACTGGGCCAAAAATTGTTCTTCTGATGTTTCAGAACGATTAATTTGTTTGTTGCCTGTGTCTAATTCCTCTGGTTCATCTTTCTCTGAATACTCTGGGCTGCAGGTCAATCCTTGATTATGGATTATGGCCGTAAGCAAAGACAGCGAATCAGGGTTGCTTGAGTCAAACAGTTCCTCACTCTGTAATGGTGATTTAGCCATTACTCCAGATGGATGTAGATTAACATCCCTCTTGAATGCCCCTTGTAAACATGAATCAATTAGTTCATTTAAATTGGGGGAGAGTGAAGTATTGCTACATTCCTGACTGCCATCATTGTTGGTGTCAGAAAAGCACACAATTTCAGATGGCACTTTTTGGTGAACATCAGGATCTGACTGTTGATCTTCTCTTGCATCTTCATTCTGTTGAGGTGAGGGACCATCTACATCTTTCTTACTTTCGAAATCAACAAAGGCATGGTTCAGATCAAAGTTGAGCAAGTAGTCCAAAAAATCTTTTTCTACTTGAATGTCATGTTTTGTTCTTTTGATTCTTTTCTTAGCCATAGCCGAACTATTATCATCCCCAATATCAGCTTCATAATTGTCTTGAGAGCCTTGCAATACCCTCTTTCCTGCTGCTGTGGCTTTAGCAGAGCGAACTTTATATGAATCTCCACTTGTGCTCTGACTTGGCGTTCCCTTATCAGTAATCTGAAATAGTCCATGAAATAAAAATGCTGAGTAGGTTTGGATTACAATGCAAAATTTACATGACAGACATTGTTTGGTGTAAAGGAAACCACTCACTGAATAGCTATGCTCATGGAAAAAATGTGAGCTTGTCTTCTCAGGTACTGAACTGCCATCATTCATCAGAGTTTCACCAGCCTCCCCCTAAGAATTATAAATAGAAACAAATAAGGATACAATAAAAAATAAAGACAAAAAGGTTTTACCCCTCAGTGTTGTATTTTGTTTTTCAAAGACAGCATTTTCATGAGACAGCAGTTTAAATTAAATTTCTTTATTCTGAGAACTTAAAGGAACAACTGCATTGTGTCATACAATGAAATCCTAACAAGGCAAATTAGTAGATTTGCTATTATAAAATTTAAATCACATACTTGTATAACACTGCTTACTTCACATAACAAAACAAATGTAAACTAATTTTTAGCTTGTGGCAAAATTCCAACATTTTGAACATATACTAGATGACTATACATTTTATAGTCTATTTTGTATTTGTAGTTAGTATGCAGCTCGAATGACATAAAAGAACAAAAGAGAACTAACTTACATAAAACAACCCAATATTTAAGAGTCAAACGTCAACTGAATGAACTTATCAGGTATTTGACAATCTGCTGAAACATCCCTACTGCTCTAGGAACCAGAGAAATCTTGAGTGGCACACAGACTCCAAAGTTCTGGTGATGATGAACGATCTTCGATATAATCCAATGTAACATCACTGTCTAGGCAGCTTGAGGTGTCTGATCCCTCGCTCTTCTGATCCTGAACCAGTGAGGGACCCTGGCTACAGAAGTCCTGCTCTTGGTCCCTTACAGGCCACAGTACATTGGTGCTAGTCTGAGGTGGTGGTTCCACTGGGAAATGAGGACACACAACACCCCAATTCACACTGAGCCTCACATTAAATGTGTTATCTAATAAAGGGCAAAATGCCAATAAAAATCATTCACTTTAAGTTAAAAAAAGACTGTTAATGCTGGTCTTATGGTCTTGTATGCTGGTCTTGTTTTATGTTTTTTTTTGTCTTGTATGTTTAGTCTGTGGGCAAAACATGACTCAATTTGAAAATGGTATTGTTTGCTAATGTGTCATTTTAACTTCCTCCTGAATATTTCAGAGGTGCTAAGGTGGATACTGTCACTCGGTGCAAAAAGCTACTTTCCTTTTTTAGCATTTACTGTAGATTTAGCTTCCAATCAAAATAAACTTTTTTATCTCAAAAAAAGATTTGATTTTACGTTACATGAGCTGTTATTGCAATCACTGAACTGAATTAGCATTCCCATTCAAAATAAACTCCATGAGGATGACTTTTACACTTCACACCCTCTAAAAAGCTTATCTTTCATATCAAAGCCTTTAGGATGAAAGAAAATATTTTATATATCTTAAAAGCCATGTGTGTTCTAATTTAAACTGGATAAATTAACCTGACCATATCTTTGATCAATACCACATTAACTGAATTTTAAAGGGGACATCGGATGCCCATTTTCCACAAGTTGGCATGATTTTTTAGGGTCTTCGTGAAATGTCAACAGTGGTCATGCAAAACAGCACAGTTTTTACCTTGTCAAAAACTGCTCTGTTCACAGCGACCTGTTTCGGGGCATGTCTCTTTAAATGCTAATGGGCTACTGCTCAACCCGCCCCGCTCTTTCGTTTTTTGTGTATTTGGTGGCGTGTTACCATCAAAAACAAAACTAATGTTGGGAGAAGATATAGACTCTAAGGGTGTGTTCACACTGGTAGTTCGGTTTGTTTGGTTCATTTGGTCCGGACCAAAAAGAAAATGATACATTTGGTCCTGGTCCGCTTAGTATTCACACTGGGATTTTTGACAGCAAAGCTAAAGATACTGAACCTAAAGGCATAGTGATACATTCACAAACTGATTGGTCGGGTTGAATGACGTATATTTCAACACAGAATACTCCAAACAAAAGGAAAAGGTATGTTCGACTTAAAAGGGCGTTGTGAGTGTATGACATCAAAGCACTCATTCACTGATCGATCTGCTCAGCGCCGCTTTAAGTCGAATACACCTAATAAGTCACCTAATGACATTTTATTTTTATTTTTACATTTTAACTCATAAAAAAAGCTCTTAAAAGGCACTTTACCTCCTCGTTGCTCCACGTTTACCCTCTGCTTATTTTGTTTTGGATACACTGCTTGTTCCCTTCGTAAAATCATGTTGCATCGTGTCACATCTTGTCATCACTTCCTGTTTTTGGTACGTTTATAAGTATTTGGTCCATGCTGCATTCATATTTCATTCAAACTGCCCCAGGGCATCTTTTTAGCGGTCTTGGTCGCACCAGGGATTGGATAGCAGCATTCACACTTACTCAAATGAACCGCACTAACAGAGCAATCGTACCAGAGTTTGTTTTAATCAAACCAAACATGACAAGTGTAAACACACCCTTATGTTCAAATTATAATATATATAATTATACTACAAAACACCTGCATCGCTTACAAGTCGTTGCTGCTACATCTGCTTGAGTGCGGAGGCCAAGTCGGACAGTGTGCAACTAACTGAGGACAGAAATATGTTAATATGGGACAGTCCGTCAGCGGTCATGGGCGGGGCCTGAGCAGTATGAGGTTATACTTATCAAAAAATCAAAACAGCTTGATAATTGACTATTTAGGTTTTTTGGGCTTAAAAAAAGCAGTGAACGGAGTGAATCATTGTATGGTGGTTATGTCCACATACTGATAAGACATATTTATATGCAAAAACAATGTGAAAGTGAATTTTGCATCCAATGTCATCTTTAACAAATGCGTATTTCATGGTCGGGTAAATGTTGAGATCATCACAGTGACTAGATGAGACTGTCGAGAGGTGCACATTTACTGCTACTAAATACTGCATGAGCCATATCTAGTTCCCAAAACCCTTGACTAATGTAGAGAAGAACCTTTAAAAGAGGCCTGAATTGATGGATCACAGCTTGGTAGTCCTCTGCTTGGACCAGGAATGGGTTCATCTTCACCAGACTGCAGGCTGCTTTCATGCTCCCTTGTTTTGGCAGTTCTTGTTGATTTTTGAAGAGGAGCTCCTGTGTCCTCAAAGTTGAATGAAACAAAAGTCACCGATCAGTAATCAGATCATGTAATGACGCCACAGTCAGTGACAGCAGATCTGTTATCCAATGATACATCTTTGACTTACTTTGATGGAGTTCTGGCTGTCAGAGGTGCTGGGTTGATTTTCAGCTGTGTCCAAATACAGCAAAACAAACCAATTTTTTACAAATTATATTTTGTATTGTGGGAGATATGTTATATGCAGCACATATAAATGAACATGAGTTGGATAAAATAATGTAAACATCCAAACAGACAAACTAACACTGCAATCATGATTCAGTTATTTTTTCATTGTCTATAGTTTGTATATCAGTGTTGTGTTCAGTTGTGGTTAGTGCAAACGCTCAGGGAAATACTGTAGCTGACTTGTCAGACTTCCATAAAGGACAAATCATGGGAGCCCATTTAACATGAGCATCTGTTACCTTAACAGCCCAATTATTTAGGTACAACATTCTTTACGAGTACGACTGTGTACACAAAGGATGGAACGACTTCATCAGCGAAGAAGATTAGCAGCCAAAAACTGAAAGTCAATGACAGCTGAACACTAAGCAGGACTGTACCCAAACAACACAGAACTACTGCAGCAAAAGTGACAGCAAACCTCATTATTCACATTGACCCTGTTTCCACAAAAAATGACCACAGGGAACTTGACAAAGCCAACATGTATGAAAGAGCTGCAATTACTAAAACTTTACTCCAAGACACGTCTGCTAAAATGCAAAAATTATATGATCATAAAACCAGGACAGCTTGAGCACCAAGATGAACTTCAGCATCTGAACATTTCCCACATTATTTTGTCCAACACATGCATATTAAATCTGTTTTGTGTGTGTCAAGAGGTTTAGACCTGGATCACTTTTAGACTTTTGCAGATATTTCTCCACCAGTATGCACATCGATTTGTCTGTGGTCATGTCCATAGGAGTCCTTCCTCTGTCACACTTTAATAATGGATCAGCACCATACTTCAGAAGTAGATCTACAATCTGTAGGCGTAAGTATTCAATATAATAGCTATCACAGTCTGTGTATTTTATATGCACATTTTTAATAACACTGAAGGTACATCTGAGTACCACCGTATGCAATTTTCACACCTTGTAATACTGACACTGAATGGCATCATGTAAAGGTGTAATTCCATTATGTCCTTTGCAGTTGATTTCGGCTCCAGCTTTGAGTAAAATTTCTGTCACGTCATACATGTTTCTCTGCACTGCCTCATGGAGTGGAGTCCAACCTGAAAATGAGAAGCGAGAGGATTTCGAGAACTGTTGGTCCACAATGCCATCAGGTGGACATGTGTGCTAACTTCGACCAAAATGCCACATAAGGCCCGTGGGATGATATAAATAAGGAGTGAAATATGCAGTGTGCTAATAAAATGCAATAATGAACAATTTTATGTTTTATGAAATCATTCAATATGTTATACCTGCATAATCTGCTATATTAACCGAAGCACCCACTGTGATCAAGTCTTTGACATCTTCAATGTCTCCTTTCATCACAGCTAAATGCAGCTTTGTCTCTCCAAAATGATTCTGTCTGTGGATGGACTTGAGTGACAGGACTTTCCCTGACTTTGGATCTGTTACGCCTTTGCCACTGAAACCTAGCAAAAAGAGTTTGTGTTATCTCAAAAAGGCGCACAATATGCTTTTGTCAAGAAAGTTTCATCTCTAGCATAGATTCATCATTCTGCACCAACTCAACAAGAATACATATAGTAATGTTGCCTGTCTACACTGCACTGAGTTTAATTTCTGTGATCAGGTTTGAGCACTTGCCTGCACTAACGTAAGGTTTAGCACGTAATGTCGAGTTATCATGTATAGGCAAAGGCTTATTGTACTCTTTAGTGTCTGGACTCTTCTTGCTTTTAGAAGGCAGTGACCTGCACATAAACAGCAAATATAAAATAAATTTTTCAATAAATTTCAGTAATTATGAGCTCAAATATTCAATATGGTTTTAGACCCTACTGTATTTTTTAGCAATCAACAATCTGAAAATTACTAATGAGTGCATTTCATATTCCTGATTGACCTGTGTTGAGTATTCAGTAGTTGAGTGTTCTTCATTGTGCCCAACGGATTAGTTTTGTTGCCATTTATTCTCAACGAACGTCTCAGAGCAGGCCCAGGCTCCTGGCGAGAAGCATCTAATGAGATAGTGCCATGTATAGGAATGGGTCTCAACACTAGGGGGCAGAAGTTACATACGAATTAGCCAAAGATCAGCTGTTTGAACTGCTGACTGAATCTCAAAAACCACGAAACAGGTTGGATCAGGGCGTAGCTTACACTGTAGATGTTTTGAAGAGCTATGTCTAGTTGAGGCACTAAAGGCTTTTGTAGATTTTGTTTAAAGTTAGAAGGTTTACTTTTCCAGACTGTTTACATCAACTGGATTACCTTCACTGTGTTCCATTTCTGAAGAACTTTCGTCTTCATTAAGAGCTTTTACACTGATAAAAACAGAACAGAGAAAATTCATTATTATATGAATTTTGCAATAAAATGCAGTTTTTCCAAGTCTAAAAATGGTGAACAAACCTTCCAGGGTTTGTTGGTGGATCCACAGTGCTATGTGTTGTCTTGTAATAAAGTAAAAGAGATTTTAACACAATATATGTACAGATGCTTAAGTTTACATTTGATTAGGACCTCAGCATGTGCTGTCTAATGTAATCTACCTGTTTTGTTGTGGATGTGTTTCTGCTCTGTCCAGTGCGATACTGCAGGTCAATCTGAGGGGAAATCTCTGTCAAACAAAGAGACTATTTCAGCTAACGTTATTGCTGTAACTG
Organism: Labeo rohita; assembly: GCF_022985175.1. NCBI lineage: Eukaryota > Metazoa > Chordata > Actinopteri > Cypriniformes > Cyprinidae > Labeo > Labeo rohita. The sequence goes on from NC_066873.1 coordinate 15,825,532, forward strand.
TACGGTGAATGGTAGCACAATTAGTGTCATCACTCGAATCACTTGATTAATCAACGACTAATGAAATACAGGTTTTGCAAGCACCACTATCAGTTTTTCTCCCAGAAAATAGTAAAATGTAGTAAAAAAAAAAAACTGTATTACTCAGGAAATGACTGCAAACCTGCTTAGTTTGACTACAGTAACTGTTACATGATATACCTTCACTCAGCACACGACGAGAGAGGACAGTGGGGGATGAGAACTGATGTTCTGTCAACATTAACCTACAATAATACACGAACCAGTAGTTACCATAGTAAATCTGTCGTTTTCACTACATTTATCGAGTCAGAATATAAAAAATGGGTCTTTATTAGTCAATCAGTTAACCTGCTGAGGTAAAAGCTCTGGTCTGCTTCATCACTGTCGTCGTCGTCGGTCGCGATGGTCTCCTCCTGGTCTAAATCCATATTTTTTTGCATTAAACAATAGATACTAAATACACAAGACACTAAATAAAAGCGCAAATTCTCATTACTTCGGTTATATTCAGTAACCGTTGCTATGAAGGTATGTTATCATTTCTGTTTTTGTTTGGCGGCAAATTGGGTTTGACCAATCAAAGATCAAAGAGACCAAAATCAAGATCTGATCCAGAGGAGCTATTTAATATTTGCATTAATTCATTTTTAAATAAATAAATAATTAAATAAATAAATTCTTTTTAATTAACCTTTTTGATTACTGTTTCCTCAAAAAATAATTGTATTACATATTTACATACTACTCTCTAATGCGTTATTCCGTGTTGCCAAACATTTCTGCAATAACACCATGCTACGAAATCGGGAAAACTAGTTAACTAGTTCTGAGAATAATTTATCAAGTCACTGGCACGCGTTTCTAAAGTCCAACAGTACCTTGTGTAAATAAGAGCGTCTGTAACATTCCTGTATCACACACATACTGCTGATCATCTTTATATAAATCAGTTTAAAGAATACAGAAATCTGAAATGCAGCTATAAGTGCTTGAAATACATAAAAACGAACACAGGTATTTGCAGGCCAAAGTATATACTACTCATTACTGCCTAAATTAATTTAATTTCTTAGTAATTCTGAAATGTTTCAACAAAACCTATATTAGATCAGATAATTGTCATTGATAAAAATAAAAGAGGTTAGCCAAGATTAACCGTATGATGAGAAAATATTATATTTTTATTTCTATTTCTATTTCTAGGTCGGGTATTTTTTGCGGTCAAGGCTGGGCCAAGGTTCACACACCTCATACAAATTCAAATGATGGCCAGATCACGCGTCCTCCGCCGGGACACGCCCTCAACACCATTCTCAGGAAAGTGGGCGTGGCTTTCGCGCGTATCGGTATGGTTCGAGGATTTGATTGGCTCCTCGTTCGACTGACGCAGAGCCATGCCATCGCTTCATAAGCTGTAGATGAGGATGCCGGTTTGGCGACTGGAGTCCTCAGACGTTGGGATATGGATTAAAGTCGTCAATATTTAATTATTGCGGCCGCTATAATCATGATAAACACCCCTAAAGGTTAATTTATAACGGCGAAAACATCTATAGGCTCTTATTAAATCAGCCGCATAAGTGGAGGATTTTACAGCTCTCTGTTCTAATTCTTTAACCCTCATTGATCCTTATTGGTAAGTACCTGCATCAGACCTACAGCCATAGCTTTTATTTTAGACAAGCCTGCTCAGTGTTGCCAATGATTAAATGTGAATTTTCTTCAGTTCGTTTCGGCATGATTGCATCAGTGACTCATGTTTTATCATCATTGTTGGTGATGAAGGCTCTTAAACTAGAACATTACGTTAGAATCATTGTATAAGCTAATACAAAGTGCAGAAAAAATATTTTTCTCTTTTCATTTTATTGGTATAATTTTATTGTAGACATTTAAAGAAAATTAAATTATTGTTTAAATTAAAAATGTTATATTTTAAAACCTAATTTGTTAAAATCTAGTTTTTGTCTATAATAAACTACTTTTTAATCACCTGGCACATACACGAATGAAAATTCTATTTTAATATTAGATCTAATTAATAATTTTGACAGTTAAATCATAATCTGATTTATTGGTAAATTTATTGGCACTGTCTGTAATCTATCACATCAGATAAACTACCAGTCAAAAGTTTTTGAACAGTAAGATTTGTAATGTTTTTTAAAGAATTATCTTCTGCTCACCAAGCCTGCCTTTAGATTGAAAATCCAGCAAAAGCAGTAATGTTGTGAAATATTTTTACTATTTAAAATAACTGTTTTCTATATTTTAATATATTTTAAAATGTAATTTGGTCTTGTGATCAAAGCTGATTTTTCTAATAAAAAATGAACTGGTTTTGCTGCACTTTGCTGTACTGAAAACATTAAAATGTTACTGTTCAGAAACTTTTGACTGGTAGTGTATGTATTTTGTGCATTGACTTTATGTCAAGGCATCTGATGTTACTGTAGTACAGTGTAAATTCGGTAATAAAGATCATTTCTATAAACAGCTCAAAAGAACTTTTATTTAACTAAAATATAAGTTATACTCTAGTAGCACTTCAAGCGTTTTATTTTTCATCAGTTTGTTATGTAGTTAATATTTTTTGTGCATGACTTCATACTTATGGAATTGCAATGTTATTAGTCAGAATAACATTCGCTATTCATAATTCTTCCACTGTAATCCTGTTTAACAAGTTTCTTTTCTTTTCTCCCATTCGCTTTCTGTCATCTACAGTAAGCGACTGTAACACACCTTCAAAATGCTGACGAGACTTTTCCGAATCCACGGCCTGTTTGTGGCCTCCCATCCTTGGGAAGTCATTGTGGCTACTGTGACTCTCACCATCTGCATGATGTCCATGAATATGTTCACTGGAAACAACCAGATTTGTGGGTGGAACTTTGATTGCCCCAAATTGGAGGAGGTACAGTGTGTTACTGTGGAAATAAATTACGCAATGGTGGCAGTTAATGCACTGTATAGTTATGTAATATTTTTTACTCTCTGTCTTGTCTCCAGCAAATCTTAAGCAGCGATATCATTATCCTGACAATCACAAGATGCATTGCGATCGTCTATATTTACTTTCAATTCCAAAATCTTCGTCAATTAGGATCCAAATACATATTGGGTAAGTTGACATTTTTAAACCTGTTTAAAAAAATGAGTTGTGAGGTGACATGAATTATAAGTGCTAATGTTTACATTAATATTTATTTTTCAGGCATTGCAGGACTTTTCACAATTTTCTCCAGTTTTGTGTTCAGCACAGTTGTGATTCACTTCCTGGACAAGGAGCTGACAGGCCTCAAGTATGTCTTATATCACTCTCACTAGAAATCTTACAAGCATTGCTTTGTTTTTTGGGAAAGCAATTTGTAAATATATCATATTAAATCTTTATATTTTGTATGAATTTTTCCAGTGAAGCCTTGCCATTCTTTCTGCTGTTGATTGACCTCTCCAAAGCGTGTACTCTGGCCAAGTTTGCTTTGAGTTCAAACTCACAGGTACCTTTTCTCCTAAATTAAACTGAAGTCTAAATAAAAATGACTAATCATGCCAGTCTCTGTTTTTTGTAAATGGCTTTTTTGATTGTCCTGCAGGATGAGGTGAGAGAAAATATTGCCAAGGGAATGGCTGTTTTAGGACCAACTTTTACTCTTGATGCCCTTGTGGAGTGCCTGGTGATCGGTGTGGGGACAATGTCAGGTAAACTTCATCCTTCCACGTGAGCACTAACATTAAACAGATTTGTTTTACTCATATTTTACCCTTTTCATTGTTTTCCTCCAGGTGTGCGACAGCTTGAGATCATGTGCTGCTTCGGTTGCATGTCTGTCCTGGCTAACTACTTTGTGTTCATGACCTTCTTCCCGGCCTGTGTCTCTCTTGTGTTGGAGGTATGTATGCATATTTCAGTGCAGTACACGTAGAGAAAGATTAGAATGTATTCTAACATGTGCCTATTTCACATAGTTGTCTAGAGAGAGCAGGGAGGGACGACCCATCTGGCAGCTGAGTCACTTCGCTAGAGTTCTGGAGGAGGAAGAGGACAACAAGCCTAACCCTGTCACGCAAAGAGTCAAAATGATCATGGTACGCATTGAACCAAAAACACTGATACTGAAATTTATGATGTTGGTGGGTTTGTTTCTAATAGTCTGGCATAATATTTGCAGTCTCTTGGCCTGGTCATGGTGCACGCTCATAGCCGGTGGATTGCAGATCCCGCGTCAAGCAATGGAACTCTTGATCTTCCTCAAGTTGGAGCGAGTCTGAGTGACAATATGCCCAAGAGAATTGAGCCAGACATGCCCCTTTGGCACTTTTACCTGTCCAGGTATGCATTATTTTATTTGTTTAATTAAAACTAGTGTTTTGGCCGTTAAAGAGAGTTTATCAAAAAATGAAAATTCTGCCAGTAAACCTCGTTCGTCTTCGAAACACAAATTAAGATATTTTTGATGAAATCCGAGAGCTTTCTCACTCTGCATAGACAGCAACGCAACTACCATGTTCAAGGCCCAGAAAGGTAGTAAGGGCATCGTTAAAATAGTCCGTGTGACATCAGTGGTTTTATGAAGCTATGAGAATACTTTTTGTGTGCAGTGAAGCTGGGCCTTGAATGTGCATTGCTGTCTGTATAATATTGGCTGATAACAACTGTGGTACTGATATATTGTGCATTGTTCATAATAAACAATAATAAGAATATGATGTGATTTTATTGTGCATTTAGGATGATCAGCATGGACATTGAGCAGGTGATCACACTGGGTCTCGCCCTGTTCCTGGCTGTGAAGTACATTTTCTTCGAGCAGGTGGAGATGGAGTCCACCCTGTCCCTGAAAGTCCCCAATCCAAGCTCCATGCTCTCTCAGAAATGGTCTCCTGATCAGTGCTGTAGGAAAGAGGTTCCCACTTCCAGCAAGCCCGAGAAAACCCCAACTCCCCCTCCAGTCGTTACCAAAGAAGAAAGAGGTATTCTCCACTTACTTTTACATTTTATGTATTTTCTAGAAACCCAACACTAGTGGAATCTAACTGGAGTTTTTCTCCTTCAGATCTAGTGATTCGGCCCCTGCCTGCCCTGAAAGAGCCTGAGCATAAAAGCACTTTTGTTTTGGGAGACGACGAAGCTCAGGAGATTGTTGATGTGTCAGAGCCTGTGATTAGTGTACCTGCCGAACCCAGACCTGTGGAAGACTGTCTGTCCATTCTGAAAAACCCAGATGTAAGAGCGCCGATACTGTTGTTCTCTTTCTTGCATACAGATTAGCTCTGGGTTCACTGTGGGACTGAAACCTGTCGTTATTTTTTACCTCAGAGCTGACCCGTGTAATCTCTAATGAGATCTTCCTTTTACTCTTTACACTCTTACTCTCAGCCAATTAGTTTATGACGTCAGACAAGATCAGAAGCATGTAGTGAAACCGTGCACCTCCAAGAGTAGACTTCTGTTACTTAAATCCAAGTATAATCACAGTGTGTGCGTGTGTTTAAGTGTCACCTCTTCTGTCCCTGCAGATGGGCGCTCGCTACCTCAGCGACGAAGAGGTGATCAGGTTGGTGAACTCAAAGCACATCCCAGCTTACAAATTGGAGGCCATGATGGAGACCCCAGAGAGAGGGGTGCTGATCCGTAGAAAAATGCTCAGTCCCAAATTCCCAGAGCCCACAGCTCTCACCTGTCTGCCTTATAAAAACTACGACTACTCTAAGGTAAGACATCTAGTCATTACATTATACATTATTGAAATCATTAATTATCCATATTTAAAATGTTTTAAAAATGTTTTTGAAAGAAAACCAAGGCTACATTTATTTGACAGTACTAAAACAGTACTAGTGTGAAGTATTATTATTATTAATTACAAATGTAATTTATTCCTGTGATTACCATTCAAAAGTATACATAATATATACACTACCAGTCAAAAGTTTTTGAACAGAATGATTTGTAATTTTTTTTTTTTAAAAGAAGTGCCTTTTACTCACCAAGCCTGCATTTATTTGATCCAAAATACAGCAAAAACAGTAAAACTGTCAAATATTTGTACTATTTAAAATAACTGCTTTCTATTTAATTATATTTAAAATAATATTTAAATTATCCTGTGATCAAAGCTAAAGTTTCAGCATCATTACTCCAGTCTTAAGTGTCACATGATCCTTCTGAAATCATTCTAATATGCTGATTTGCTGTTCAAGAAACATTTTTTATTATTATTATCAACATTTAAAACAGCTGAGTATATTAATTGATTCTTTGATGAATAGAAAGATCCAAAGTTCTGCAATTATCTGAAATAAAAAGCTTTTGTAACAATATACACTATACCATTCAAAAGCTTGGAGTCAGTATATATATATGTTTTTTTGAAAGAAATTTTAGAAATGAATACTTTTATTTAGCAAGGACGCTTTAAATTGATCAAAAGAGATGATAAAGACATTTATAATGTTACAAAAGATTTCTATTTAAAATATATGATGTTCTTTCTTTTTATCAAATTTTACTCAGCCTGTAATAACATATGTTTTTTGAGCAGCAAATCAAATATTAGAATGATTTCTGAAGGATCATGTGACTGGAGTAATGATGCTAAAAATTCTGCTTTGAAATCACAGGAATAAATTACATTTTAAAATATATTCAAATAAAAAACAGCTATTTTAAATAGTAAAAATATTTCCTTTTTTACTATTTTTCCTGTACTTTGGATCAAATAAATGCAGGCTTGGTGAGCAAAAGTCTTCTTTTAAAAAAAAAAAAACATTACAAATATTACTGTTCAAAAACTTTTGACTGGAAGTGTAGGTCATAACCAATTTGTAACCATACATTAAACCATACTTTGGGGGTGAGCACTTTTGACTCGTGTCAGGAAGCAAAAACTTAGTAGAAACCTGGCAACCTTCAGTTCAGCATTCATTTTCATTTTTTTTTATTCTAGGTGATGGGAACATGTTGTGAGAACGTCATCGGTTACATGCCAGTTCCTGTGGGGGTTGCTGGTCCTCTGTTATTGGATGGAAAGCAGTTTCAGGTTCCCATGGCAACAACTGAGGGCTGCCTAGTTGCCAGCACAAATAGAGGCTGCAGAGCTATTGCAGTAAGCTAAATTTTCATTATTTTCTCTATACAAGTTCGTTTATCCTATTTCTTTTAATTCTCAAAGGCAAACACATTTCACGCCCATCTGAACTGATGTAAAGTTGCTTAATGTCTAGTGTAAAGCACATTAATCTAAAGCTGTGTCATGAATGGCTTTCCCACAGTTGGCAGGTGGTGCCAATAGTCGCGTTCTTGCAGATGGAATGACAAGAGGGCCGGTGGTACGTCTCCCTTCTGCCTGTCAGGCGGCTGAAGTCAAGGCCTGGCTGGAAAGCCCTGAGGGCTTCAAGAGCATCAAGGAGGCATTTGACCAGACCAGCAGGTACAGGACTATTTCAGTAAAACAATTTAGCACATTTTTTTTTTTTTTAATTATGATTATGTAACGTATATTTGTGTTGTTTGTGTAGGTTTGCACGACTGGAGAAGCTTCTGATTGGCCTGGCAAGTCGAAACCTGTACATTCGATTCCAGTCCAGAACTGGAGACGCAATGGGGATGAACATGATCTCAAAAGTATGCAAGTTTTGAATTTGACAAAACATTGTGAAAAGTGGTCACCATGTATATTAAAATGATCTTAAAGGGATAGTTCACTCAGAAATGAATATTCTGTTATCATTTACTTACTCTTATGTTGTTTGAAACCTGTATGAATCACACACAAAAAGTCTCTCACAACAAAAGAAGATATTTTGAAATATTTGGGTAACCAAACCAAACCGTTTTTTTCATACTGTAGAAGTCAGTGGCTACTGTAAACTATTTGGTTACCAACGTTCTTCAAAATAGCATCTTTTATATTCAACATAAGAAAGATACTTTGGTTTGGAACAACATGAAGGTGTGTAAATGATGACACAATTTTTATTTTTAGCGAACAATCCCTTTAAATTAAATCTCCATGACTCAGTTTTTAAGAAAAGCTCATGTATTTTTTTTCTCTTTGGTCACCAGGGAACAGAACAAGCTCTCGCCAGGCTGAAGGAGGAATTTCCAGAGCTTCAAGTTTTGGCTGTTAGTGGAAACTACTGCACTGACAAAAAACCTGCCGCCATCAACTGGATTGAGGGCAGGGGCAAGTCAGTGGTGTGTGAGACCACCATCCCAGCCAAAGTTGTCAAAGAGGTACAAAACCTCAACATAGTCTACAGAATATTCTGCAAAAGCTGCATACTTGCATTTGAAATGAAGTCCAGAAGTCTTACGAAGGTCTTTTTTTCATGTAGATCTTAAAGACGACGACTGAGGCTCTGGTAGACGTCAACATCAGCAAGAACTTGATTGGATCTGCTATGGCTGGAAGCATCGGAGGTTATAATGCTCATGCTGCCAACATCGTAGCTGCTATCTATATTGCCTGTGGACAGGTAATAAAAGTTTTTATTTTACAGTATCATTTTGATAAGGATTATAAATATGTGATTATATAGTCCTAGTACAGATGGTAGGTACAGATTTTTACAAGTGAATTCAACTAAATGAATTTGTCCTTGACAGGATCCGGCGCAGACAGTGGGCAGCTCTAATTGTATCACTATTATGGAAGCTTCTGGCCCTACCGGAGAGGATCTTTATATCAGTTGTACTATGCCATCTATTGAGTTGGGCACTGTGGGCGGAGGCACCAACCTTCCTCCCCAGCAGGCCTGCTTACAGGTACTTGATACAGGATCAATATCTTACACATGTGAATGACGGAAGTATGTTTTAGTTTCATTGTGAAGGTACAGTTGAGAAAGCTACTCTCATAGCCGGTCTAATGCAGTTTTGTTCTCCGTCTTCCTGTCAGATGTTAGGCGTGCTGGGTGCCAGCCGAGAGTGCCCGGGTGAAAATGCCCGACAGCTTGCCAAGGTGGTGTGTGCTACCGTGCTTGCAGGAGAGCTGTCACTCATGTCTGCACTTGCTGCTGGACACCTGGTTAAAAGTCACATGACTCACAACAGGTAAAAACTATTCATTATGAATACAACATTCAAATTTTAAATGTTTTTTAAAAAAGTCTCTTCTGCTCAACAGGCCTACATATATTTGATCTAAAGTACAGCAAAAAACTACAAATTTGAAATGTTTTTAATATTTAAAATAACTGTTTTCTATTTGAATATATTTTAAAATGTAATTTATTCCTGTGATCAAAGCTACATTTTCAGCATCATTACTCCAGTCTTCAGTGTCACATGATCCTTCAGAAATCATTCTAATATGCTGATTTGTTGTTCAAAAACATTTATTATTATTAGTAGTAGTAGTGTCAATATCTAAAACAGCTGAGTACATTTTTTCAGGATTCTCTGATGAATAGAAAGATCCAAAAATTAGCATTTATCTAAAATAAAAAGCTTTTGTAACATTATACAGCTTGGAGAATTATAAAAAATAATACTTTTATCAAAAGTGACGATAATGACATTTGACAAAAGATTTCTATTTCAGATAAATGCTGTTCTTCTGAACTCTCTATTCATCAGAGAAACCTGAAAAAATTATACTCAGTTGTTTTCAACATAATAATAATGTTTTTGAGCAGCAAATCAGAATATTAGAATGATTTCTGAAGGATCATGTGACTGGAGTAATGATGTTAAAAAATCAGCTTTGATCACAGGAATAAATTACATTTTAAAATATATTCAAATAGAAAGCAGTTATTTTAAATAGTTCAAATATTTCAGAATTGTACTGTTTTTGTTGTACTTTGAATCAAATAAATGCAGACTTGGTGAGCAAAAGAGACTTCCTTAAAAACATTAAAAATCTTACTGTTCAAAAACTTTTGACCGGTATTGTATTTTATCTAAAATAAAAATATTTAATACATTTATAAACATTACAATGGAAATCTAAGGAAATAATCATGCAAATTGAAATCATCTGCAAACACCTATATAATTGCTTCTTTTCTATTTTGGCTATAGATCAAAAGTGAATTTGCAAGAAGCTCCAGGAACGTGTACCAAGCAGGCATCTTGAGACGTCACCTTCTGAATATGCAAAAGGGCCATAAAGAAAGAGGATCTCATGTTTAAGGCACAAGTGATTAATAATTTAGATTATTTTAAAGACCAACGAAAGGAATACAGACATTTGACTGTTCACGGTTCCCCTGATCTGTTAAACACAAGTTGTCTTATAACTACAGACATTCTTTCAAAGTAAAACAGTGGTAATTAAAGACCAACTGTGTTCACAAGCCTCACTGCTTTGGGAAAAACACTGTTTCCCAATCTGCTTTAAGCTTAACTTGCTATGGAAAGCAAATCTGATTTTAGATCCACTGCAGATATAGATACAGAAGGCCACACAATTTAACTTATTTCCTAAAATCAATGCAGTTCAGGTCACTTACATGACCGACTGGATGGGTTAAAGCTCAGTACATTTTTTACTTTATTATTTGTTGGTGATAGCAACAGGGATCATATCATTGCCAACTTTTTGCCAAACTGGAAACAGCAACATTAGACAGAAAGGGAAGGAGAAAGTTTCCTCTTCATTTCACTTATAAAGGGAAACGACATAGGACAGTACCAATACAGAGAGGAGTTTAAAGTACTATGATTCACTAGTTGGTAAGCGTAGAATATCACAGAATGACTATGAAATTGGCAAACGCAGCCGTCAATGCTCACGATGTTTTCCGTGTCAGAATGTACATTGGTTTTTTCTATGACGCAGGAATGAATCGAATGACTTGTGTAACTAAAAAGGGTTGTGCTCTGGCATGACGGCACAAATATTTCAAAAGGTGCTACGATCCATATGATGTTTCAGTTCTTTGTTCACTTAGCTATTTCTTTGTGTCTGAACACCTCTAATAATAATGGGTTCATGTAACAATACACCACTTAATGCATCAGTCGGTTCTGGTTTTCATGTCATGGAAAAGAGTGGCTGTTTAGACATGTAATTTTCATGCTAAAGACACTGAAAAGAAGCTTGCTATTTTTTTTTCCCCAAAGGCACAATTCAAATTATTCAATAAATAATAAATTGCAAAGTTTTGTATATTTTTTATAATAAAAGAAAATATAGAATTTCTTCGACTTGTGCTTGATCATATTCTCACTTGGCAACTTTGACGAATTAAAATGAGAAAATACAAAACAAATGCTAAGAAAATGTTCAAGGTTTAAAACTCCAAATATATACATGCTTTCTCTAACAGCTCCAATATCTAACATCCTCAACCGTAAAGTGAAACAAAAACATGAATATTAAAATTGCAAGAGCTATTTTTGTGTTTCTCTAAAAATTGAGCTTAAAGGATTAGTTGACTTCCAGAATGCAGTTTAAATGCAGCTTCAATGGGCTCTAAATGATCCCAGCCGAGAAAGAAGGGTCTTATTTTTGCAACGAATTGACATATTTTTAACCTCAAATTCTCGTCTTGCGATGTGAATGCGAAGTCTGTGTTATCCGGGTCAATGCGTTTAGGGCATGTCGAAAAACTCCCATATAGTTTACTTCAAAATCAGCGTTTTACCTTTTTTTGTGAAGGGCGTTTGACCTTCTATGCATATTCACTTTGTAAACACTGGGTTGGTACTTCTGCAGCGATGTAGGGCAATTTTGAAGTTGGGGAAGAAAACAAAATGGGAGTTTTTCAACATACCCTAACTGTCTTGAACTGGAAAAAAAGAGTTGACGCAGAGCTAGACAAGTATGTTGTCAATTTGTTTCGAAAATGGCCGATCGTTTCACTAGATAAGACCCTTCTTCCTCGGCTGGGATCATTTAGAGCCCATTGAAGCTGCATTTAAACTGCATTCTGGAAGTCAACTTGGGGGCACCATTGAAGTCCACTATAGAGAATAATTCTGAAATGTTTTCCTCAAGAAACATAATTTCGTATCGACTGAAAAAAAAGAAAGACATGAACATCTTGGATGACAAGGGGGGTAAGTACATTATCTGTAATTTTTTGTTCTGTAAGTGAACTATTCCTTTAACTGAGTGATAAGCATAAGAACCAAAAAAAAAAGGCACCAAATGAATCATAGCTGAGCTATATCAAGGAATTGAACCGTTAAAAACCTTGATTCTCTTATAGCACAGGCTAAAAAATAGTTCAGTACTAGTGATGGGTCGTTCTTGAACGATTCGTTCATTTTGAACGAATCTTTAATGTGACTCGGGACGAACGAGTCGCCTCGGGGAGTGATTCGTTCAGTCGCGCATGCGCAACATCCTATTAGGTTCTGTACTGGAATTAGTTCACCTGTTTTAGAGTCGTTCGTTCACCTTATGGGGCTGTCACGTGATGAACGAACGACTCAAACCCGAAGACTCAAAAGATGAACTAATCAATTCTCCTTCCGGCTCAGACTGCATAGGTTAACATTACGGGGATGTCACGTGATGAACGAACGACTCAAACCCGAGGACTCGAGAGATGAACTAATCAATTCTCTTTCCGGCTCAGACTGCGTTGGTTAGCTAATTGGGCTGTCACGTGATGAACGAACAACTCAAACCCGAAAACTTGTCAGATAAGAGGTGAGGTGAGCGAATCATAGACTAAAGACCCAGGTAAACAATGAATGAATCTTTTCTGTTTCTTATAGCATTATAGTTTTGTTTTGTTTGTAGTGTGATCAACGTTTGTGTAAGCAGTAGATGTGTTAGGGAGGTAAAACGTAACATTTTAATTATATTTTGCTAAAATGAACGTAATGAACGAAATGACTCGAAAAAAGATTCGTTCATTTTGCTGAACGAGACTCAAAGGACCGAGTCGGTAAAATGATCCGAACTTCCCATCACTATTCAGTACTAAAAGAAGCATTGCTGTTTGATTTTGAGGTTATTTGTGTGTTTGAGACCTGAGGGTGGCGAGATGTTCGAGTTCTCCTGAGGCAACGTCATTATAGGCTCTCACCTCACCAGAGTGTCAGTCGACCAATCAGATCGCCGTGCATCACATCTCACCAGGACACTGACTGCTGATTGGCTTAACCTCAGCGAAGCACCAGACAGACCTGCAGGGATGAAACGGGCTTTACACACACATACAAGTTAATCTCAGTGCGCTAACCGTGTTACTCCTCCCCTCATGCTTATCTTCAACAGTAACCCTACCTCACGCTCATGATGCCATATCAGCCCATGGGTTTGTCAGTCATCAGTTTGTCAGTGACTGGAAACCTTCCAACATTGTTGCACACAATACAGTGATTTAACAGAAAGAGATACTGTAGGTTTATTGCACTGCACAGTGAGATATTCACAGAAAATAATCCTTAAACGAGACTTAAAAACATAATTAATACTTAATGAATTACTCATGTTGTTCCAAACCCGTAAGACATGTTCGGAACTCAAATTAAGATAATTGTAATGAAATTCAAGAGCTTTCTGAACCTGAAAAGACAGCAACACAACTAACCAATAGTCTGTGACATCAGTGATTCAACCGTAATTTTATGAAGCTATACTGTTTGCGCACAAAGATAAAGATAATTTTAGTCATTTTAATAACGATTTCTTCTGTATCGGTCAGTCCTCCACCATTATTGAGAATACCGCTAGGCGTTGTGGTGTAAAGTCGTTATTTTTGTTTTCTTTGCCCACAAAAAAGTATTCTTGTCGTTTCATAAAATTACGGTTAAACCACTGATGCCCTTACTACGTTTCTGTGCCTTGACCAAGGTACACTCTTAAAAATAAAGGTGCTTTAAAAGGTTCTTCACAGCGATGCCATAAAAGAACCATTTTTGGTTCCACAAAGAACCATTCAGTCAAAGATTCGTTAAAGAACCAATTCTTACATTTTATAATCTGAAGAACCTTCTTTCGCCACAAAGAACCTGAAGGGATCTTTATTTGTTAAAGGTTCTTTATGAAACCATTTAGACAGAAAAGGTTCTTCTATGGCATCGTGAGGCACCTTAATTTTTAAGAGTGTAGGATCCTTGCTGTCTATTGAGGGTCAGAGAGCTCTCAGAATTCATCAGAAATATTTTAATTTGTGTTCTGAAGATGTCTGAAGGTCTTACGGGTTTGGAACGACATGAAGGTGAGTGATTAATGACAGGATTTCATTTCTGGGTGAACTAACCCATTAAACTAGGCATGAAGAACACAAGAATGAAAAAGTTGGAATGGAAAAGTTTCGCTTTTGTTTCATAAAATTTGGTTTCATTAATAAGTTGGTGATACATGTAGAAAGAAGTCATTTACAAAACATTTTCTTTCAAAAAGCATTCAACATTTGAAGATCAATCTCAAAATAAAAATCAGAACGTTCAGAAAGTTTCTTGTTCTTGCTGTCAACAAAGTGTTTCACACCATTACACTAAATAAAAGTGCTTGAAGCAGAACAGCAGCAGCAAATCTGTAGTGGCAGGCAAGTGATGCAATGAATTCAAAACTTAAACCTTACACACATCAAATCAGGCGTTCTGATCTCAAGTATTAGTATGGAAAGACTATGATGGGATCATGAATAAAAAAAAAAAATCTGTTTAGTGCAAACAGTGTTACAGAAAACATGAACTGAAGTTGTATTAATGGTGTTGTCTTACATATGTAGTTCATTTCTCATCTAAGAAATCAACCTCCAAGCCTTTTCTTAAAGGGATAGTTCACTCAAAGTTAAAAATCGGTTACTCAAGTTGTTCCAAACCTGAATGACTTTCAAAATTTATTTTGAAGAATGTTGGTAACCGACCAGATTTGGTTAACATTAATGTGCACTGTACAGAAAACATCATCTCAAAATTTTTCTTTTGTGTTTCACAAGATAAAGTCAGCCATTCATGTGGGTGAAAACACAATTTTACATGACAGAGTCATGACTATCCCTTTAAGACTAGTGATGGTTGTGTATTAGTGAATTAGACCACAGAAAGTGACATTGAACTGTGAAATGCCATTACAATTCTCTCTTTCATAAGCATAGATGACACAACTGCAGTGATTCTACATAAATTGTGCAGACGGAAACCAATATTTTAAAGGGATAATTCACTCAAAAATGAAAATTCTGTCATTAATTACTCACCCTCATGTCGTTCCAAACCTGTAAGATCTTCGTTCAACTTCGGAACACAAAATAAAATATTTTTGACCCTCCATAAAGGTCTTACGGGTTTGGAACAATGTGACGGTGAGTAATTAATGACAGAATTTTCATTTCTGGGTGAACTATACCTTTAAGAAGTGAAATGAATTGTTGAAACGGCTGTTATAGGGTCTCAAAAAGGCATGTGTGCAATAAAGTGCCACCTCTGCAGAAATTATTATTTTTGAAACCTCTGGAAAGAAAAAAAGCCAAACAAACTTAAAAACAAGAAAAACTAAAAGGAAACAGAAAGCCAATCGTGATCAACTTTTCACAGTCCTACCGAAATACCCTCTACTTTGATTATTGTTTTAAACAAGCAGTTCCCAATAAATGTACACTTTGCCTAAAGCCACATTTATGAATTACAATAATCAAAATGTATAATGCCTTCGCTTGTAAATAATCTTATACATTTATATACTAACTGTACAAAAAATCTTAAGACTGAAGTGTGACGTCCTCTTGATCATCGGGGCTAGAAAGGGTCTTCTTAAAACAAATGGCTATTGGACAAGGCCAGTAAGAAAACTCACACACAGCTGAGAAGATGCTGGGATTAGATCAAGGCATCAAGTTTACAGTATATATATATATATCTCTCTCTCATCAGGACCATAGTCAGACTATGATCAAATATTTACAAAACACTTTGACAAAACACGAGCCGCAGCTCATTTACGGAAAAACAAGTAAGGCAGGACTTTTAAAGATGAACAGGCTGTGTAGGTTATTCTAGTGTGTTTGTATTTTTCAAAGGTGCTTTTACAGACTTTGCACCATTTTTGGTGTTGCCGTAGCGCTGTTGTTCAGTCTGTATGGATAAAACGGTTTGAAACGGTTTCTGAAGAGTGTCAAGAGCACTTGGGCAGAGCAGCTCTCTGTCGTGAGTGATGGTAGAGCTTTGTGAATAAGGCGTTTCTTCATTTGAGTCAGAAAGCAAACTGGGAATGTAGATTGAACAACCTGGAGGACGAGAACACCAGATTTTGAATAAACATACAATTCAATTTGATTAATAAGTGGACAATGGTTGCTTTTTTAAGGTGCAACTTACCTGGTGTTGCTCAAAAGAGAATAGTCTCACCACTGGTCTTCTCTTGAACATACGAGGTGAAGCGTTTGAGGAATTTGGGGTATTCTCTCTTGGCTACGGCTCGCAAGACTGATGCAGGGGCCCAACCGCCAGGATTTACTTCAGGATTACATGAACACAGCATTAATACGACATTTATGTCATGTATATAATAAATAAAGATCCAAACACTGATGTACTCAGCGTGCAAATTTTATATAGAAGAGAAAAAAATGTTGAATAAAGGTATTTTTGTTTTCTTTGTGCACAAAAAGTAGCTTCTTAAAATTAAGGTTAAACCACTGATGTCACATGGACCATTTTAATAATATCCTTACTACCCTTCTGGGCCTTAAACGTGGTTGTTGCATTGCTGTCTCTTGGATTTCATCAAAAATATCTTAATTTGTGTTCCAAAGATGAACGAAAGTCTTATGAGTTTGGAACAACATGAGGGTGAGTAATTAATGACAGAATTTTAATTTTTAGGTGAACTATCCCTTTAAGTCACCCCCTGCCAACCTTTAGTTTTATTTATTTGGTGGGTTTAAAACCTTGATTATGAACCTCAGACTCCTCAAAGACTTACCATTGGCTACATATGTGATTTTACAGAGGATGTTGTCTCGGGTGATTTCTTTGTCTCCCTCTGGTGGGCTGATTAAGGTTTGACAGATCATGGCTACATTGATTTTGGCCCGAATGCATCTAGCAGAGGGCTGGAGAAAACAAACAAACAACCCTGTTAAGACAGCTTTCTGATTCACAGCTTATTGTATACTGCCAATGTTGAATAATATCCAGTGCTTACATTTATTAGACTACCACCCAGTGTAAGGTTTGTGCCATAGAACAACAGTATTGGTGATTGCCAAAATATTTTTTTATGTTTCTGTAATGGTTCATCCACACCAATATGTGATCCTGGACCACAAAACCAGTCATAAGGGCCAATTTTTTGACATTGCATGGCTTGTTAGGAAAGGACAATATTTGGCCGAGATAGAACTATTTGAAAATCTGGAATCTGATGGTGCAAAAATAAATAAATAAATAAATAAATAAATAAATAAATAATATTAGAAATATTGAGAAAGTCACCTTTAAAGTTGTCAGAATAAAGTTCTTAGCAATGCATATTACTAATCAAAAATTATGTTTTGATATATTTATGATAGGAAATTTGCAAAATATCTACATGGAACATGATCTTAAAGGAGAAGTCCACTTCCAAAACAAAGATTCACATATAATATATTCACCCCCTTGTCATCCAAGATGTTCATGTCCTTCTCTCTTCAGTTGTAAAGAAATTGTTTTTTTGAGGAAAACATTTCAGCTTTTCTCTTCATATAATGGACTGATATGGTGCCCCGATTTTGAACTTCCAAAATTACAGTTTAAATGCTGCTTCAAATGATCCCAAATGCGGTTGTAAATGATCCCAGCTGAGAAAGAAGGGTCTTTCTAGCATAACAATCGGTTATTTCAATAAAAATAATACAATTTATATACTTTTTAATGCCAAACGCTCGTCTTGTCTTAATCTACCTGGACTGTTTTTGTTCCAGTTAATTAGGGCATGTCAAAAAACTCCCATCTCATGTTCTCCCTCAACTTCAGAATCATCCTATGTTGCCGTTTTACCTTTTTTGTCAAGGGTGTTTGATCTTCCTTGCATGTTCACTTTGTAAGACTGGTTTGGTACTTCTGCAGTGATGTAGGATGATTTTGAAATGATTTTTAAAGTTGAGGGAGAAAACACGATTGGAGTTTTTCAACATACCCTAACTGTCAGAATACACAGAGTTCAAGGAGAGCAAGGCAGGACGAGCGTTTGAGATTAAAAAGTATTTAAATTGTATTTTTCAAAATTAAAATAAACGATCGTTTCGCTAGATAAGACCCTTCTTCCTCGGCTGGGATTGTTTACAACCACACTTGGGATCGTTTGAAGCAGCATTTAAACTGCATTTTGGAAGATCAAAATCAGGGCACCATATCAGTCCATTATATGGAGAAAAATGCTGAAATGTTTAACTCAAAAAACAATTTCTTTACAACTGAAGAAAGACATGAACATCTTAGATGACAAGGGGGTGAGTACATTATATGTGAATCTTTGTTTTGGAAGTGGACTTCTCCTTTAATATCCTAATGATTTTTGTCATAAAAGAAAAATGGACAATTTTGATACAATGTATTGTTGGCTATTGCTACAAATATACCCGTGATACTTGAGACTGGTTTTGTGGTCCAAGGTCACATGTTTGTAAGCTTTTTAGTCACAGTATTGTGTGCTAATGCTAAATTAAAACCAAGTGTTTGGGAACAACTAGAAACTATTTAAAAGTCAATAAAAATTTTTGGTTATGACATGAGAACATAGACTATTTGGTTGTTTCAACTACTAGTTGACTACTGACTACTAGTTGTTTCAGTTTGTTATTTGCCTAAAAAAAATGACAATACATGACAATTGTTTTATCTCTTTGTTATGACGTAGTCTAACACATTTCTATGTTCACTGCATGTTTATGTTTCTAGGTTTACAGTAATAGCCTGCGTCTACGATATCAAATTGCACGAAGATGAAACATTAAAAAAAAAAAATAAAAAATTTCAGCTTCAACAGTTTAGATACTTACTGGATAGTTGTCATGATCCACTGAAAAATTGCACACCAGCCAGGTGTCAGGATCATTTTCATTGGTGGAGAGAATTTTACGGATAACGGATACATAAAGCACATCTCTCTGAGTAGCAGGCCACACCCTCTGCAACAGAGTAGCGAGAAAAATCTTAAATCTAAATATTTTTGAAACAACCAGCCATGATGCAATAGTAAATGGTAAAGTGTTATACCTTATGTGTCTGATGAATGATGACCGCTTTATCCGAGAGTGACTCAACCACTTGAAAGCTTTCAACAGTTGCTGGAAAAATAAATAAATAAATAAGACAAGTGTTTTCACTATTTTGCCAGGACATTAAAGGGATAGTTCAAACAAAAATGAAAATTCTGTAATTACTCACCCTCATGTAATTTCAAACCTGTAAGACCTTTGCTCATCTTCAGAACACAAATTAAGATATTTTTGATGAAATCTGAGAGCTTTCTGACCCTACATAGACAGCAACATAACTGACACATTCAAGGCCCAGAAATGTAGTAAGGACATTGTTAAAATAGTCCATGTGACATCAGTGGGTCAACTGTAATTTTACAAAGCTACAAAAACCTCTATGCACAAAGAAACAAAAATAACAACTTTATTCAACAATTTCTTCTCTTCTCTTTTGTGTCTAGTCTCCATGTATCACTAGAGTATCACGATGTACGTGTGGTTCGTTCGGAGGACAGCTTGCAATTTTTTGCCCAGCCCGACTTATGTGAACCAGAATATACAAATGATGAACTAAGAGAGACTAATGTTCTAAGTCAGAATGCCGGCTCCTGTGTTAGCAGCACCACACGTATGCATTGTGGAACTTTCGTAAATGTGTGGCAGAGACTAGACATTGAAAAGATTAAATTGTTAAATAAAGTCATTATTTTTGTTTTCTTTATGCACAAAAAGTATTCTCGTTGCTTCATAACATTACAGTTGAACCACTGATGTCACACAGACTATTTTAATAATGTCCTTGCTACCTTTCTGGGCCCTGAACAGACAGTTGTGTTACTGTCTATGCAGGGTCAGAAAGCTCTCGGGTTTCATCAATAATATCTTAATTTGTGTTTTGAAAATGAACGCAGGTCTTATAGGTTTGGAACGACATGATGGTGAGTAATTAATGATAGTATTGTAATTTTTGGGTAAACTATCCCTATAAGATTTTCTTAAGATTTCTATTACTTAAACTATATTCTCACAATAAAATTAGAAGATCAAAAAGGCAAAATGACATGCTGAAGTGAACATACTCTCCCAGTCGTTCCGATAATCTGTGTTCCAAAAGTACTGGCAGACCTCGTGACCTGTGACCCCTCTGACAGCATGAGTAGCTTTGAGAGGATCCAGAACGATGCCGTTCTCCTCCACCTCTCTCCTGTACACCTGCAAAAACAATTGTTCTAACATATTCATTTTTGACCAAACAATAGCTTGAACTACAGCAACCTCTAATGGAAAATGGAACAATATAATTTGGAAAGGGATAGTTCACTGAAAAATGCAAATATCCTAAACTGTAACCTGAGGAAGATTTAGACTGGTGTCAAAGTTCTTTTGCATTTTCTTCTATTTTGTGACTGAACCAGAAACTGCCTACACACAATACTCTTCCAATTTCTTTTTACAATAAAAATAAAATAATTAAATATAAAAATCCAATAATGAAACAACATTTTTATTCTGAAATGATGATTTAAATTGACAGTAAAAACATTTATAATGTCAAAAATAATTTCTCTCTCTCTCTTTTTTTTTTAAGATTTATTTTTGGCCTTTTTGCCTTTACTGTGATAGGACAGATCATACAGGACAGGAAGCGAAGTGGGAGAGAGAGAAGGGGGTGGGATTGGGAAAGGTCCTCAAGACGGGATTTGAACTCGGGACTCCCGTAGCGCAACGACGCTGCATGTCGGCGCACTGCCCACAAGGCTATCGTTGCCAATGTCAAAATCATTTCTGATTTGTTATATGGAAGACTAGAGTAATGGCTGCAGAAAATTCAGCTTTGTACTATGCAAAAGTTTTAGGTCACTAGTATTTTCACCAGCTAAAAAATGGTTTAAATTCAGTTATTTCTATCTTTTGTTGTAGTGTGTCAGTAAAAAAATATCGGTTTACATTTCCAAACATTCTGTTTGCCATTAATTGTAATAATCTAGTGAAATTTTTGTTTGCACAAGGAGTCTGACAACAGCCAGTGCTCCACACTGATATAATCTCATCATCATCATCCAGTCTTCCTGGAATGACATGAAGACACAGAACAAACTGAAACAGAGTAAATCCAGAAGAACTGTGGCAATGACTCCAGGGTGCTTCAAGAGACCTACCTGCAAAGCTACCTGAAAAATTTTGTGCAAGTGCACCTAGGGCAAAAGCTGCTGTAAATGCAAAGAATGGTCACACCAAATGTTGATTTCATTTAGTTAATAGAAGGTAATTGATAAAGAAAATCTATTTATGACAGCATCCTCATTTACAGCATTTTTACACAAGTGCCTAAAACTTTTAACAGTGCTGCAGCTTTGCAGGTAGGTTTCTTGAAGCATCCTGGAGACTTTGTCACAGTTCTTCTGGATTTAGTCTGTCTGAGTTTGTTCTGTTTCTTCATATCATTCCAGACAGACTGGATGATGATGAGATCAGATCTCTGTGCAGAGCACTCGCTGTTGTCAGACTCCTTGTGCAAACAAAAATCTCGCTGGATTATTACGATTAATGGCAAAATGAATGTTTGCAAATGTAATCTGATATTTCCTACTGACACACTACAGCAAAAGACTGACTTTAAACCATTTTTTAGCTGATGAAAATACTAGTGGCCTAAGACTTTTGCACAGTACTGTGTGTATATTATATTATATTATATTATATTATATTATATTATATATACATATATAACACTTACAGGGAATAAAGCCACAAATTATAAAATATAAAGCCTCAGTTATCTACTCTGATATGGAAACAGGCTTCCATAGAAACAGCTCAAATGATCAAAAAAAAAAAAAAAAAAATACTGCCTTCATCTACATCTCACCTTCATATCCCCTTCTTCAACAACCAGCTGCCAGTTAGCATCTCCGCCCACATCCTGTAAAGAGTAAGTCATGTGGCTCTGCACCATCTCCTCAACCTATGAACAAAACAAGTGGTTTAAGGTGTTGTACACTAGAACAATCATACACCTGCAGTTCATCTGCACTAGTGTAGAGTCATAAATCTACCTGAGCACTGAACCTGTGCACGTCATCGGAGGCACTTATGAGGTCAATGGAGGACAAGGAGGAAGTATGACTGTGAGGCTGAACCCAAGAGGCAGAAGGGAAACAGGTCAAGGGAAAGAGAAGAAAATAAAAATCTCATCATCACCCAGAGAATACAGAGCAGACTGCCACTGCAAATCACACTTCAGCAGGAGGGACTGGAAGAACAAAGGCAGTTTTTGCAAATGTAAAAGCTCTAAAGATTTCACAGAGCAGACCCACCATCAGCAATGACAGAATTGCATAATCAGTCACGAAGAAGCAAATGTGCTTTGATAGATCGAGTGTGTAGGAGTGTGTGTTTGTGTGGGTGAGTCAGAGTGGTCTGACTTACCTTAGTCAAGTATTTATGAGTGCTGATAGAGGAATAGGTGTCTGGAGTGAGGGAGATCTGTCGAGATGTCCTACTCCTTTCTGCATGGGACTGCAAAACATGACAGCAACATTTATATACGGACATAAGCATAAAATACAACTGAATTAGCTGTAATTAAGCTGTGGATATAGTTCTTGACTAGTGTATTGGCTGTTGGATTCCAGTGAACAATGAACCCCTGCATTATATTTCAGTCATTTGTGGAAAGTGGTTCATCTTCACAAAAGTGAATGGGGTCTATCCACCGTATTTTTTCCATAAGAGCAGGTAAATTTAAAGTGTATGGCTTCTGGTCTCATCCATGTCCAGCTATTTTTAGCTGTACAAAACATGTTTTGCTGCTTGATATTGCAAACAGGTGTCTTACCATATTATTTTAATGTATTATCTTAATTATGAGCACACTGGTTTGTAGTGCAAACAGTTTTAACATTTAATGCACTTTGTTATTCTTTACGTTGTTTTGCTACAATGGCTAATGAACCAGAAGTTTTTGCACATTCACAGAAAACGGCATACTTCTGCATTGAAAAATAAGGTGGATATTAATTATTAGCTCTGGTTCCAACTAGCTGTCAACTGGTATATCAGTAAGGATGAGACGTGCCATTTTTTATCATCACATTGGCAGATTAACATTGATTTTAACATCAAACCAGAGTTTAAAAGGTATAAAGCGTGTTCTTACCTTTAGACCCATAACAATGGTATATTTAGGTATAAATGATACCTAAACTAGCATAACACCAACAGATGTTGTGTTTATGTTCACTTCTGTTTAGTTATGTTATCTGCCACTTTCAATGCACAAGCTCTTGGCTGTCAATGTTTTTATCATTCATCAACTGGAAAAAAGTACTTAATTTGTTGTTAAAGATACTGCTCCTCTGGGTTGCTTTAATGCAATAAATAGATTGTGTGTATGTACGTGCACATGACCTAAAAAACTGTGGACTTCGTTTAGAGGCCCTTAAAGGTGGCAACAGTGCCATAGTTCAATAGAATGTTTGCTAACCGCTAGACCACTGTGACAATTTTGGTTTTCCCAGTTTTAGGGTTTTAGGGTCAAAAAAAAAAAAAAATTAACTAATAGTTATCACCACTGATAATTGCAAACATTTTTTGTATTACATGTTTTCTAAAACGTTAGGTTTAAATATGCAAATGAGGCATTATTTAATGAAATATGCTCTAATTTGCATACATTAGTACAAAAATCTAAACACTGGATGAAGTCAGTTTCAAAAGTCTTGTTTAATTTTTTTTTGACATATTAGAGTCAAATATTTTTATAGAGGGAATTTTGGGTTTCTCATTTTTGTCACTCCATAATTCATAATACAGAAAATGTTGTATATAATCAAATAAATTATATATGAACAAATCCCTCTGTAAAAACCTTCAGGATATAGACAGAAATAAGAAATTTAAGTTTGGTGTGTGCAAGTGCTACTGAAGTAGACACACTTCATGAAAAACCAAAAAAGCCTCAAAAAAACAATTTCTTTACGACTTAAGAAAGAAAGACATGAACATCTTGGACAACAAGGGGGTGAGTACATTATCTGTAAATTGTTGTTGTGGAAGTGGACTTCTCCTTTAATTACTCACCCTGATGTCGTTTCAAACCTGTAAGACCTTTGTTCATCTTCAGAACACAAATTAAGATATTTTTGATGAAATCCAAGAGCTTTCTGACCTGCATAGACAGCAACTACCACGTTCAAGGTCCAAAAACTGTTGTAAGGAAATCGTCTATGCAGGGTCAGAAGGCTCTCGATTTCATCAAAAATATCTTAATTTGTGTTCCGAAGACGAACAAAGGTCTTAAAGGGTTGGAACAGAATGAAGATGAGTAATTAAAGACAGAATTTTCATTTTTGGGTGAAATATCCCTTTACAACTGCAATGTGTAAAACATCCAGCTTGGCAAGAGTTATTAATTCATTTGAAATAATAATGGCTCAATCATTACTTGCTCTTCGATCTGGTCATGCTTATCCAACGCAGCTTCCACAGCATCAAAGAACTCCTCTTCATTGATCAGACTGTTTGGTCCTTCCTGCACAGAGAGAATATTTCAGTCTGGAATGGCAGGTGTGTGTTAGACCAAAGATGGACAGGACAGTTTGAATTAAAGGCTGTGGACGCACTTCATAGTCTGGTCCTCCATAATGAGGCTTCTTCTTCAGCTCAGACAATGCAGCTTTGTAGGCGTCTTCAGCCCGTTTTCTCCTTTCAATTTCCTTGTGAATGACAGAGAAATGTTACTCATAGTTTTACCATATCCTATATACAGTGGGTACGGAAAGTATTCAGACCCCCTTAAATTTTTCACTCTTTGTTATATTGTAGCCATTTGCTAAAATCATTTAAGTTCATTTTTTATTCCTCATTAATGTACACACAGCACCCCATATTGACAGAAAAACACAGAATTGTTGACATTTTTGCAGATTTATTAAAAAAGAAAAACTGAAATATCACACGGTCCTAAGTATTCAGACCCTTTGCTCAGTATTTAGTAGAAGCACCCTTTTGATCTAATACAGCCATGAGTCTTTTTGGGAAAGATGCAACAAGTTTTTCACACCTGGATTTGGGGATCCTCTGCCATTCCTCCTTGCAGATCCTCTCCAGTTCTGTCAGGTTGGATGGTAAACGTTGGTGGACAGCCATTTTTAGGTCACTCCAGAGATGCTCAATTGGGTTTAAGTCAGGGCTCTGGCTGGGCCATTCAAGAACAGTCACGGAGTTGTTGTGAAGCCACTCCTTCGTTATTTTAGCTGTATGCTTAGGGTCATTGTCTTGTTGGAAGGTAAACCTTCGGCCCAGTCTGAGGTCCTGAGCACTCTGGAGAAGGTTTTCATCCAGGATATCCCTGTACTTGGCTGCATTCATCTTTCCCTCGATTGCAACCAGTCGTCCTGTCCCTGCAGCTGAAAAACACCCCCACAGCATGATGCTGCCACCACCATGCTTCACTGTTGGGACTGTATTGGACAGGTGATGAGCAGTGCCTGGTTTTCTCCACACATACCGCTTAGAGTTAAGGCCAAAAAGTTCTATCTTGGTCTCATCAGACCAGAGAATCTTATTTCTCACCATCTTGGAGTCCTTCAGGTGTTTTTTAGCAAACTCCATGCGGGCTTTCATGTGTCTTGCACTGAGGAGAGGCTTCCGTCGGGCCACTCTGCCATAAAGCCCCGACTGGTGGAGGGCTGCAGTGATGGTTGACTTTCTACAACTTTCTCCCATCTCCTGACTGCATCTCTGGAGCTCAGCCACAGTGATCTTTGGGTTCTTCTTTACCTCTCTCACCAAGGCTCTTCTCCCCCGATAGCTCAGTTTGGCCGGACGGCCAACTCTAGGAAGGGTTTCTGGTCATCCCAAACGTCTTCCATTTAAGGATTATGGAGGCCACTGTGGTCTTAGGAACCTTAAGTGCAGCAGAAATTTTTTTGTAACCTTGGCCAGATCTGTACCTTGCCACAATTCTGTCTCTGAGCTCTTCAGGCAGTTCCTTTGACCTCATGATTCTCATTTGCTCTGACATGCACTGTGAGCTGTAAGGTCTTATATAGACAGGTGTGTGGCTTTCCTAATCAAGTCCAATCAGTATAATCAAACACAGCTGGACTCAAATGAAGGTGTAGAACCATCTCAAGGATGATCAGAAGAAATGGACAGCACCTGAGTTAAATATATGAGTGTCACAGCAAAGGGTCTGAATACTTAGGACCATGTGATATTTCAGTTTTTCTTTTTTAATAAATCTGCAAAAATGTCAACAATTCTGTGTTTTTCTGTCAATATGGGGTGCTGTGTGTACATTATTGAGGAAAAAAAAATGAACTTAAATGATTTTAGCAAATGGCTGCAATATAAGAAAGAGTGAAAAATTTAAGGGGGTCTGAATACTTTCCGTACCCACTGTACATAGTCTGTCGAGTTGATTACAATTTTAAATTTTTAATCTAATTTATTTTTTCGTGTTAAACGAGAAAGTAGCAGGTAAACATTACAAATTGTAGATTTAGAAAGAAATATTTTATTTGATTCAGCATAAAATTTATTACACAAACATTTAGGCTGCAACGTGAACTATGAAACATAAAAGAAGTTCATTTGAGAAACATCTCCGTATTTTCTGTTAATATAATGAAAGTCATGGTAACCAAAACAGCTTGGTTACCAACAGTCTTCAAAATACTTTCTTTTTTTTGTTGCTATTGTTACACAAAAGACAGGTTTGAAACGACATGAGGGTGAGTAAATGATTACAGAATTAAAATTAGATCGGGACAAAATCAGCACTCGTGTCATATTGCTCTTGCTGCCCGTGTGATATCGTGTGATACGCAATATATATAAATACAGGACAAAACATATATGGGGCCAATATCTTGAATTTTAGGGCATATATGCATTTTTGGAATTGTTGCTCTGGATCATAATTGTCAACAGTCAACTGTATGAAATATAAGATGACGTACAGGTCTGGGGGGCGGGGCCAGCGCGTTAACTGCGTTAAAATATTTTAATCATGTTATTTTTCCATAATTAATTAATTAACACGTTAAACTGACAGCCCTAATATATCACAATATACTCAAGAAGATCTTAAATGGCTCATAATAAACAACTTATAATACATTATATTTCCCCCCACACACTCTCTGATTTCATCAGAAATATCTTAATTTGTGTTCTGAAGATGAACAAAGGTCCTACAGGTTTGAAACAACATGAGCATGAGAAATTAATGACAATTTTCATTTTGGGGTGAACTATCCCTTTAAATAACTTTTCTATTTTAATATATGTTTAAACTAATATATTTTTAAAAGCTAAATTTCCAGCAGCCATTACTTTAGTCTTAATGGTCACATTATCCTTCAGAAACCATTGTAATATGCTGATTTAGTGCTCAAAAATTTCATCTATTATCATAATTATTAATTTTTAACAAACCATTTCGCTGTTGATTTCCTTAAACTTTTACGGGAGAACATGTTTTGAGTTCTGCAACGTGCTAGTTGCTAAACAAAGCTTGCCTACAAACAAATCCAAGAAATGCCTGTTTAGGATCCAAATAGAGAATCCTGAGCATAACAATGACGTGCAGTTTCATGCTTAAGCTTAAGCAGACACACCCATTTCAATTGTCAATCCCACTACAGATGCCATTGTGTCTTGCCGCTTTGGAAGGTCATTCATCTAACAAAAGGTGGAACCTATATCACCCGCTCTCTAGACTTGCTTAAAGAGAAAACTAGCCTGAACAGCTTGCAGAAACATCACTCAAACCTTCATGAAATAACTCAACTGAAGCAGAATCTTCAGCTACAACATTAAACCCCCCACTGAAAATTGGTTGGGTTGGGTGTTGTAAACGAGTAATTGTTGCATAATAAATGAGATTTGTTCTGAAACTGACAGGTGTGGTTTAGCTTAAAGCATTGAAACACCTCTCTCTGTCTTCAAGATGTCACTAGAGACAATTACTGACAACACCCGACTTACATGACAGGTGATAACTGTCAAAAGGTGGTAACG
This sequence comes from Labeo rohita, assembly GCF_022985175.1. NCBI lineage: Eukaryota > Metazoa > Chordata > Actinopteri > Cypriniformes > Cyprinidae > Labeo > Labeo rohita. The sequence goes on from NC_066873.1 coordinate 15,853,690, forward strand.
TGACTCTACTAAACCAGCACGATAAAACAACAATGCCAGAGTTTCGGTGCAAATGTAAATGCATACACTTCCACAGCACATATAAAACATGTCAAGACTAAAAACACATTTTCAAACGACTCAACTTGACACTCAAAACAGAAAGCAAATAACCAGTGAACTGAACAAAAGCATGTCAAACCTACAGAGTAGAAGCTGCTGTGTGTACACAGAGGAATCCAGTTTTCATTAGCACTCCGAAGAGACCCGGCCACCCAGATCTGCCACGGCTTCAACGCTGAAGCACTGTACACTGTAGTCATCTTCTACAATCCAGTCGCTAACATCACAACACACAATCCTCGGAAATGCGGAACTTTGGTTACTTTGCAGGAAGCTTTATTCTGCTCAAAGGTCCATTTAGTCCTGCTGAATGACTGTAAACACACTATAAAATCAGACCGGCCGGCTGGAATTCAAGAAGCTGCTTCCTGGCTCATGATATACCGGAGGCTGGACTGTAGATGGAAAAACTGGTCGAGCAAGTGCAAGCGAGAGCTTTACACTAAGATGCTAATGACGTGTGGCTTTGTAGATGTGCTGTGCTCCCACATAAGTGGAGCTGAATGTGAGGAATGCAAGGCTTCCCGGAGACTACAGTAGATGCACTTTTGTTTTAACCGATGTCTTTGTGACTCATCTAGTAATTAAGGTGCTATGTGGGAAGTGTATGGGTATGTAAATAGTGCCCAGATTAAGCTTGTGAAAAAAAAAAATGGCAGAGCTGCATTCTGAATGCTTTTTTTTGCAATGAAATGCACCCAGCACTTTTAATAGCACAGAACAGTCTTCTTTGATAGTCCCAAAACTGACAATATTTCCTGTAAAACTGGAATGATTAGCTCTAAAGGGGTAGTTAAAGATCATTTACTGATTCTGATGTTGTTCCAAGCCTGTATGACTTTTTTCTCCAGTAAAAGACGAAAGGAGATGTACTAAATTGAGGTCTGTTACTTACAGAAGCTAAGGTAAGGCTTCAGAGGACTTAAAATATAACACACAAGTCATATGTGACCACAAAACTAGTCGTAAGGTTCAACTTTTTTGAAACTGGCATTTATACATCATCTGAAAGCTGAATAAATAAGCTTAGGATAGGACAATAATTAACCGAGATACAACTATTTGAAAATCTGGAATCTGAGAGTGCAAAAACAAAAATACTGAGAAAATCGCCTTTAAAGTTGTCCAAATGAAGTTTTTCGCAATGCATATTACTAATCAAAAATTAAGTTTTGATATATTTACGGTAGGAAATTTACAAACTATCTTCATGGAACATGATCTTTATTTAATATCCTAATGATTTTTGTTATAAAAGAAAAAAAAAAGATAATTTTGACCCATACAATGTATTTTCACCTTTTGCTACAAATATTCCTGTGCTACTTAAGACTGGTTTTGTGGTCCAGGGTCACATATGGACATCTTTTATGATGGCTTTTGATGAAACTTGACATCTACAGTGTATTCGTTTAATTGTTATACCAGCCTATATGGCTATTGTCATGGCAAGATTAATATATTTAAAAAAACAAAAAAACAAATCGTAACAACACACCAGTAAGAAAAAATGATAACCTACTGACATAAACATAATTATAAATAAGATTTTTCTTTTCTATTTTTTTTTTTTTTATAAAAAAAGATTGATTATGCTCACTGAGGCTGCATTTATTTCATACTATAGCAGAACTGTAAAACTGTGCGATATTATTACAATTTAAAATGACTGTTTTCTATTTTTATATTTTAAAATATAGTATATTCCTCTGACAGCAAATATGAATTTTCAGCAGTCATAACTCCAGTCTTCAGTGTCACATGATCCTTCAGAAATCAGTCTAATATGCTGATTTGATGCTCAAAAAACATTTCTTATGATTATGTTGACAACAGTTGTGCTGCTGCGGAAACCGCTATTTTTTTTTTTTGTAAAGAACAGCACTTACTTGAAATAGAAATATTTTGTAATATTATAATTTTTACTTTTGTTTTACAAGGAAGCATGAATTTGATTCAAAGTATTGATTTTTTTCCAAAAACTACTGCTAAAAGTTTATGTACATAATATGCGTGTGTACTCTGTGTATGTATTATGTATATACAAAAACACATATACAGCTTATATTCTAAAAATATTTAAATGTATTTACATGTGTGTATATACACACACACACACACACACACACACACACACATATATATATATATACACACACACATACATACACATACACACACTAGTGGTGTCAATCAAAAAAAAAAAAAAAAATAAAAAAATAATTATTGCACATTTTTTCTGAAATTAATTCGTTTGACTTGCGTCTGGTGCTGAGGTAAAGTTGGTCTCGATAAGTCTCCCATTAAATAAGTCTAAATAAACAATTCTTTAGCAGTTGTGAGTGGGGTGGCCAAACCTAGCCCCGCCCCTACATTAATTGTGTTAAATATTTTTACACGGTAAAATGAAAAAAAAATTAATCGCCTGTGTTAACGCACTAATTTTGACACCACTAATATATACATAAATATAAACAGTGCACACAAATATATTATGTAGGCCTACACAAAAACTTAAATCGCAATTAATCATTGCCCAGCACTAAAACAAATCTTAATGACTTCAATACACATTTCTTTTTGTGTTCCACTACAATTCATATATTTGGTGATTAAATGGTAACAGCATGTTTTTTTTTTGATGAAAATTCCCTACCTTATCAAGTCGTCTTTGCCAGCTGTCTTCTTTTTTGACCAAAATGTCGATGCAGTGGGACAGTGTGGACAGGATTCCTGCTGTAGTTGCTTTAAACGTGATGGCTTCACCTTTAAAATCGATGCCTAAAGGGCCTTTGAGGTTGTCTACAGGAAATACTGAGGGAAATCAAATAAAATGAGTATCAAATAGCAGCAGTATTTAAACTTCGCTCTACTTCTGAAAGAACCTCAGTTGCTTAATTAAATCTGTAAAGATAAAAGACGTAAGTCATGTACTTATAACCATCACAGACATAATGGAATATTTCCACCATTATTGGAGTAAGAAGCACTTAGTCTTTACACACACCAAATTGATGCTACCACTAACTGCATAATGTATACAGGCCACGTACAGATTTGGTTTGTACAAATTGACTGCTGTTCCGTACACACATGTAAGGGATAATCAATGGTTTGCCGTGCATTAAAGGATTTTAAACGCACGACGCGGAGGCAAAGAACCACCTGACGCAAAGTGCATTTAAAATCATTTAATGCATGACAAGCCACTGATTTTCTTGCTTATTCCATGGTCATTTGCCAAGTTATAGACAAGTTAAAACAAGTATTATTCTCTGTAGTGCAGGGTTGGGGTCAATTCAGGAATTAACTCAACAATTCCAATTCAAAGAAGGAAATGGAATTGGAATTCAACAACAATTACAGGAAACAGAGTTGGAATTGAATTGGAATTACAGGAAGTGGAATTCAATTCAGGGAAATTCCACTGAATTCCGTTTATTGCTGTTTCTGAGCATTTATTTGTGATTGCATTTAGAGACATACATTTGAACTTTATTTATGATGCTTTACAAATACCAAGTAATGTATGAAATAGAGTTGATCAAATGCAAGTAAATAAAAATGAGAACTGTACATTATGAATTAATAATTGAATGACAGTGGTGATAAGTTTCTGGATGTACTATACATTCAATATATGATTACCACATAATATATGTCTCAACTCACAAAAAAAAATGAGTCATGTTCATTCATTCATTCACTTTTTATTGCATCGAATTATCATCATTTCCTGAAAATTGTCATCGCTAAGATTGCATCTCTCAGGCCTAAATATCTCAAGTGGAATTTAGTGGAATTTATTTGATTTCAATTCTGTTTCCTGACATTCCAATTCAATTCCAATTCCATTTCCTGTCAGCTGCATGCAATTCCAATTCCATTCCAGGAAGTGAATTGGAATTTACCATTCATTCTCAATTCAATTCATGAATGGCCCCAACCCTGCTGTAGTGCAATATTTGACCGAATGGGAAAAAAATTACTGTTGTTTTTATAATTTATGGCTCTTTAGCTCTAGCATTCTGCCTGCTTCAAATCAGACACAGAGATGAAATAGTGTGGTGAGTTTACATTTATTTGAATGAATTATAGCATTTCTTTCAATTAATTATCGATCTCGAGAGAGAGAAAGAGAAAGAGAGAGAGAGAGAGAGAGAGAGAGAGAGAGATATGACAGCTGTGTGTGCACATTACCTGTGTCTGCGCGTCTCTCTCTACAAACAATGAAGCTGTGTTACTTCAAAAACAGTGATATTATCACCTCGTCGCTGAGGAATATAAATGTAGCGAACTAGTATCTAGGCTATTTTATTAATAAAAATTGCGGGGAAGCATTTACAACAAGCTTATGTGTGTGCGCAGCACAATCTGCGATCTCCAACCTCTCTTTGTGTGCATGAGAGTGCGCATCAGTTAAAGCGGCACATTAACATAGAATGGTGATTAAACTGACTTGGAACTACCTGTGCATTAAAGTGTTTTAGTGCATACCTGCCAGCCAATCAGAATCCAGTATTCAGGCAGACCATTGAATAAGGAACGATATTTTACCGGACTCATTCCCACATTTAAATGCGGTTGTCACTCCTGAAACTTGCAGTGTGTACATGGCCTGTGTACGTATTATTATTGAAATAAAGATGTATGGCAATCCAAAAGTGTGTTTACTATGTATTTAAATGATCTAAAAAGAAAATCTACTTTGCTAGAGATTCAAACTGCATTCAGAGAGAATCACAGGCATTTGATCATGTCAACAATAGGTGTATTAAGCACAGAGTATGTGCTTAGAAATATTAAAAATCTTACATTTCTCTTTGCTGCTGTTGTTGTTGTTAAGCAGATAATCTCCTTCTGGCCGTGAGGTTGGAAAATCTTCCTCCTCATCAGACACTGGAAAAACAGTATAGATTAGAGAACACACTTACTATTAACTTAGAGTTTCCCCTTAGTAAACTCCTAATTTGCTGCTTATTAATAGTTAGTAAGGTAACTGTTAAGTTTAGGCATTGGGTCGAGTTAAGGGATCTAGAATATGGTCATCCAGAATGAGACATTAATATGTGCTTTTTAAGTACTAATGAACAGTATTTATATGCTAGTAATATGCATGCTAATAAGCAACTAGTTAATAGTGAGAATATGTCCTTAAAATAAAGTGTTTCCTGCAAAATAATGTTTTATTCAATTCTTTCAAAGAGACACAATAGCCATATATGATAATCGGATTTAAAGGGATAGTTCACCCAAAAATGAAAATTACCCCATGATTTACTCACCCTCAAGCCATCCTAGGTGTATATGACTTTCTTCTTTCAGATGAATACAGTTGGAGTTATATTTAAAAAAATGTTCTGGCTCTTCCAACCTTTATAATGGGAGCGAATGGCTGTTGGGATTTGAAGCTCAATAAAGCACATACATCCATCATAAAAAGTGCTCCACACGGCACTGGGATGTTAATAAAGGCTTTTTGAAGCAAATCAACACATTTGTGAATAAAAAACATCCATATTTACAACCTCATAAACCATAAACTTAAGCTTTTGCTAACTGTTGTATATGCGTTCATGAGAAAGTGGCGTTCCAGCGGATGACGTAGGTGAAGTGCAAGCTCCAGTGAGAAATTGCTAGTTTCATGACAATGTTTAAAGCAACGGAAAACCAGTCTTCTTGGCTTACAAACCAGCTTAAATCAAAATCCTTAGACATTTTTCTTTACAAATTCTCATTTTGTACTTCTAATTTGTGACCAGTGTTTCGTCTTACTCTCCCCGCTGTACTTCTCCGTTCGTCACCGCATTCGCCTATGTGTTACATCATCTGCTGGAACACCACTCTCTCGTAAACATGCTTACGGCAGTTAGCGGAAGCTAGAAATTACGGTTTATGAAGTTTTAAATATGGATATTTCTCTTACACAAATGCATCAATTCACATCAGAATCTCTTTATTAAGCCCCCGGAGCCACAAGGAGCACTTTTTATGATGGATGGATGCACTTTATTGGACTTCAAAATCACAACAGCCATTCACTGCCATTATAAATATAACTTCAATTGTATTTGTCTGAAGGAATAGTCATGTACACACAGGATGGTTTGAGGGTGAGTACATCATGGGTGAATTTTTATTTTTGGGTGAACTAACCTTTTGATTTAGGCTTTTATTTACATAAACAATGATAAACATATGACAGAGCACTTCAAATACAGTTAACAGGAGCAGTTAATGGTTGTGCTTGCTTGACAAACAAGAACAAAACTTCACTGATGAATCAAGCAAGCATGATTGAGCTTCTGTTTATTATACTTGATGTCAAAGCCTTGATGTCAAAGCCTTGCTGCACAGACTTTCAGTGGCAGAACACAAATATCTTAAGTTGCATTAAAATATCTTAATTTGTGTTTTAAAGATAAATGAAAGTCTCATGGCTTTGGAACAATTTTAATTTTTGTGTAAACTATCCCTTTATGTTTATTAAATGGCTCTGCTCTAAAAAGGACTTTTAATAGTAAGTTTTCTCCTGCCTGAAGCTCCCTGTAACAAAATCCTTTTTCCTCACCTTTGTCTCTCAGTAGCTCATCTTTACTGTCAGTATCTGCGCAGTTGTCAAAATACTTCTGCAGCGTGTCCACCTGTCTGCAGAGAATGTCCCGGAAGGTCTCCATCTCTGCTAACTTTTCCCGCAGGCTGTATCCCTTCTGTTCAACAGTTTACAAAAGAAAATTTAATTGTTTTTAAAGCAGAAATGACATCTCCCATGACAAGACTTACGGCTTCATTAAATGTAGCAGTGTTTAAGCACTGGATCTGAGACTCACCTTAAAGGAGGATGCGGAGGTGGTTGAGAGGCCGCTGGCGGCAGAGGTGAGGGACAGTAGGGAGCCATGGCGGCGTAAACTGCTCTCAGACCCATAGCCTGACTCAGCCTGCACTCAAAATACAGCACAAAGAAAAAGAGCCAGTTAGATAACTTCACACCTGTTCAGAAATAAAATTCAACTGAACCATTGGGTAGTGAGGTGTCATGGTTGAAGCTGTACAATGGAAACTGTCAGAACTGAGCATTTCTGAAACTTGGAAAGAAATAAAGCGTCTGTTAGGTTAAACGCTCAACAAGATTGCTGGTTATAAGAATGATAAGTGATAGTTTTGAGATAATAATTACTATATTAATCACAATAAAGCTATTTTTTATTTGATCTTTGTCATTAAAAATTAGGACAGAGACGCAAATGATTGCAAGTGATTCCATCTTTTCTTTTAATGTTTGATTAACATTGAGACCTACTGTAATGCATGGGTCAAATATTACAAATCAGATTTTTTCCCAACCATTAACTAAGCATTCATGTAAGACATAACAGATCATGTTTGTGTGAATCTCGCCAAGACATATTTTGCAGTAATGTACTTTATTTTTTATTTTTTTAATTTTTTAACAGTGTATTTGGAGCATTGGGATCAATAGAACAGGGCTTAAATGAACTAATTTTTGTGAAAACCTCAAAAACGGACATTTTTCACTTCTTTTGCCTGTTGTTCAAAATTAGCCCATGCACATTCCAACTCATTTTGCCAGCGCGGGTCACATATATTAAAATAGCAAACAGTTATTGTGAATTAATTATAACTGTGAAATAATATTTCATATTTCATAAGATTTGACTTACCCCAATCTTTGAATAGTATTGTAAAAAGCCATGTTTAGTGCATTCAGTACTCACATGTAACTCATTTATTTATTTATTTTCAATAACTTGGCTTGTAGAAGATTTAATTACATAAAGTGCTTTAATTAATAGCTAGTGACAGATTTGGCTGGTTGTTAAATGCAACTCCAACGGAGCATCCATAAAGAACTGCAACAAAACCATATTTCAAAAAAAGCTTGAATAACCTGCTTCAGTCCTGCTTCATCCCAATCAATAAGTGATGGAAAAATGATCAAAACCACCAACAAAATGATGTCAGTGGTGATGAACACATGATGGATGGTTGAGTATGAGTGTTTGATGGTGAACAAGTTAAATGACGTGAATTAAAATGCTAATGCACTGAAGCCCACCATTCGCCCGTTCCAGCAGCCAAAGCAGGATAATGCACTGCTGCAGTCCTGAGTGCTCGGTCCCAGCATGACCACTGCTCTTTCCAGACACTCCAAAAGTGCTCTCTCTGGACCGTCCCAGAATTCCCAGGACTTCCAGACACCTCAAGGATATCCAGTGCTTTCTCCAGATACTTAAAGAATTCCCAGTTCCCTTTCTAGACACTCTAAGAATCTGAGTTCTCTCTATGGACACTCCAAGAATTCTTAGTTCTCCTGTCGGACACTCCCAGAATTCCCAGGGCTGTAACTGCAGACTATTTCACAAGCACATGGTCGAGCGGGAACAAACGAGGAGACAAGTTTCCTTCCGTTCTCATGCAGCTTCAAAGCAGCAGAAAGCGGTGCAATGTTGTGAAGAAATGATGTGAGGTGGGTTTCTGAGGCAGAATGAAGTCAGATAGATTGTGGGTGGGTCTGCAAAGCATGTGGAGCAGAGAGAGAGAGAGAGAGCAATGGCAACCCGTACAGACACTGAAACTCACAGAGCTGGCGAACACACTATACAAAAAGATCAACATAAATCACCCAGAAAACCTCTGTCGCCACTTCAGCTGCATCTAATCCAGCAGCACGTAAGTGAATGTGAGAGCGTGTGTGGTTAAGGAGTCAATACGCGCACTCTATCAGATGCTGTTGGGTGTGTTCTCTCGTCTCTGTCTCGTCCTGTGCTCCTCAGCTCAGCGCTCATCTTAAAGTGGACCAACGCATTCTTGAAGCGCACCATCACCCGTTGAATTCCTGATCCAATTAAGTCCTTTATTTTGGTTCGGAAGCCTTCTTGCAGCGCAGGGCTTTCAAAGCAGCCTCTTCAGATGACTGATTATTTTCATGCATTATTCATGCAGCTGGACGACTGCGAGCGGAAAATGCCCATCCACCCCAGCCTGAATCACCCACGCACGTGTACACATAAGAGCTCACCTCAGCAAACGAAGAGTCGCGATAAACAACGCTGACCTGAGCGGCAACAGCCTTTCTACTTGCGCTCTTTTGTTGGAGGGATTGGTGATTCAAATAACATTTTTAGATTTGAAGCCATACGGAGCTGAAACAAGAGGCAGGTCGAAACCATGGATTCATCAGGTTAGTTTGTTTATATAAGAGAATGTTGGGAGATGGGCATAGATACTGCTATAAATATTACGTTTATGTGGTACTAACTACAGTATAAGTATACCACAAATATAATTATGTAACTGTGTTACATTGTCATTGACAAAACTTTTGATGCAATAATTTGCTGTAGAACTCATGGTAACATGCGTTTTTTTATTGTGAATCTTGCAATTCTAACTTTATTTCTCAGAATTGTGACTTAACTTGCAATTGTGTGTTTTTACCTCACAATGCTGAAAAATAAAAGTCAGAATTGTAAATTTATTTCTCAGAATTATGACTTTATTTCTCACAATTCTGACTTGACTTGCAATTGTGTGTTATACAAGTCAGAACTGTGAGATATAAACTCACAATTCTGAGAAATAGTCACAATTTAAAAAATACATAAATAAATAAAATGGTGAACTGATATCTCACAATTCTGACTATTTCTCAGAATTGGGACTTTTTCCTCAGGATTGTGAGTTTATTTCTCAGAATATTTTATTTTATTTCTCAAACTATTTCTTAGAACTGCAATTTTATATCTCGCAATTCTGACTTAACTTGCGATTGCATGTTACAAACTCACGATGCTAAGAAACAATGTCACAACTGTACATTTATTTCTCAGGATTGCATCTTTATTTCTCACATTTCTGACTTAACTCGCAATTGTGTGTTATAAACTGCGAAAGATAAACTCACAATTCTGACAGTTCATTTCTTAGAATTGTGAGTTTATCAGAATCACGACTTTATTTCTTAGAATTATGATTTTATATCTCACAATTCTGACTTAACTTACAATTATAGTGTTACAAACTCACAATGCTGAGAAAAAGTCAGAATTGTGAATTTATTTCTCAGAATTACAACTTTATTTCTCACATTTCTGACTGAACCTGCAATTGCGTGTTATAAAGTCAGAACTGCGAGATATAAACACACAATCCGGAGAAATAAAGCTACAATTAAAAATAAATAAATAAATAAATAAATAAATAAATAAATTGCGAACTTATATCTCGCAATTCTGACAATTTCTCAGAACTGGGACTCTTCCTCAGAATTGTGACTTTATTTCTTAGAATTGCGAGTTTATTTCTCAGAATTGCACGTTTATTTATCAGAATTGCAAGTTTATTTCTTAGAATTACGACTTTATTTCTCACATTTCTGACTCGCAATTATGTGTTACAAACTGATAAGATATAAATTTACAATTCTGACAGTTCATTTCTTAGAATTGTGAGTTTATTTCTCAGAATTGTAACTATTTCTTAGAATTGTGATTTTATATATTACAATTCTGACTTAACTTGCAATTGCGTGTTACAAACTCACAATGCTGAGAAATAAAGTCAGAATTGTGAATTTATCACATTTCTGACTAAACTTGCAATTGCATGTTATAAAGTAAGAGCTGCGAGATATAAACTCACAATTGACAAAAATTAAAATTGTGACCTTGTATCTCACATATTCTGACTAATTCTCAGAATTGTGACTTTTTCACAGAATTTATGTCTTAGAATTGTGAGTTTATTTCCCAGAATTGTGACTTTATTTCTTAGAATTGCGACTTTATATCTCACAATTTTGACTGAACTCGTAACTGAGTTTTATAACGTCCGAATTGTGAGATATAAACTCGCAATTCTGAGAAAAACAGTCAGATTTGCGAGTTTATATCTTTATAAAAACTCGCAATAACAAACTCATATCTCACAATTCAGAGAAAAAAAAATTCTGAATTTAGCATCACACAATCCTGAAAAAAAAATAAATAAATAATAAATTTTTTTTTTCAGAATTCTGAAATAAAAGTCGCAATTAACTTTTCCTATTTCTTATTAAGTGGCAGAAATGGGCTTCCACAGGTTTTTGAGTAATGGTACAATTATATTTCACAATGAATTTGTTTTAATTTTGTTTATCATTTTTGTTGCAGGAAGAAGCGTGAACCAGAAAGCAAGAAACAATTTCCATACAATAAAAGAGACTGGGACAGCTTTGAAAATAAAGTAAATAAACACACCATAAAAGTGGACCATACAAGTAATCCATTATATTACAAGTTGTATAAAGCCATATTGATAGACTACAAAAATTGAATCTGTTATTTTCTGAAATTGTGCCCATGTCTGAAAATGTGAATTACCGAGTGAGACATTTAAGCAAATTACAGCACATTTCAGATTTTCCCTTTAGAAGACTTTGAATATAGTACACAATTCATATAGACCATTTTTTTGATTGGTGCTTTTCTGTCCTTTTTTGAGTCTCCAACCCTTTTTTATTCTATGGAAAAGCACATAATGGACATCTGCCACACATCTCCATTTTATTGCGTAACCAAAGACAGAAAACCATAAGTTTCGAACATAAGTTTGAGTAAATTATGAGTTCTTTCATTTTCATTTTTGTGTGAATGATTCTATAACTTAAAGAAACCAGAAAAGCTCCTGTATGGAGTCCTAAAACAGCTTTTTAGGTCACATGACAAATTTGCATTAACACTCTTCACCAGCAGATGGTAGACATGGCCATGAGTTTAAATCTACCAGGGAATATTTGTATTAAAATGTATTTCTGCTGTGTTTGTGTACTTAGATTACGATGTTCGCAGATGACTCAAACACACTAATTCACATGAATTCATTCAAATGAACTCACTGACAGACATGATAAAAATTTAGCAAACAAACCCACTGTTGAGGTTTTATAGTTCCACAGAGCTTCAGTTTATGCCTTTATGACCTTCAAAACAAGCATTGTCTCTCTCAGTCCAATGCACAACACACACACACACACAAAAAACAAACATAAAAAAACAGCAACAACAAAAAAACAAAAAAAACAATGACACTTTAAGAGATGAATCTGAAATAGCTGCTTAAACAGCCAAGCTCTCCCACTCACTGTCAGAACAACACAACTATACACACAACCACCCTTTCCTGGATCCAAACACCAGCTGTGTAGAAACAGCTCCGCTCCTTTTATTGAGTTCAGCTCTACTCAGACATGTAAGAGCCATTCAGATCAGCACATTCCTCAGGACCCTCCCTTTGTAAATTTCTCTCAAGACATGATATGTCACTGCAAACCACTGCCAAACTTCACTTGCACAATAAATATCTTGCTTCTCCTCACGCAAAAGAATCTTAGCCAACATGTCACTCAGCAGAGCTGAAGTATTCCAGGACATCCATACTTCCCTGCTATGTAAAAAGCAGTATGTCAATGAGTCACGACACAGTAAGCAAACAGGTATTAAGAAATGGTTTAACAAGAACATTATTTTTTGTAGTTTGTTAGTATGTCATAGGTAAAATATAGTTTATTTAAACTGGTTCTAAGAAGTGTGTTCTTTTTTTGTGTGTGTATATTTTTTTGAAAAATAAATAAATAAAACAATGACTCTTAAAAGCATCACGTGGAATATCATTAAATATCAAGTAAATATAAAGTAGAATATCAGTAAATATCAAATAGCATGTCATAATTAATTTTCTTTTTTATCTTGAATTCAAGTGAGTGTTCACATTTTGATAATTATTTCCAAAAATATCTTTAAGTGATAAGGTAAATAGTATTTTAAAATATTTCTATCATTGATTACGGATTTATAAACACTTAATCGTATTTTTAGGGAGTCAAGAATTGCAAGACGAACTTTTCAAGAATTTCTTTCTTTTAATGAGGCTTTTTCTTCATTACGATATTAGAACACTTGAACCACCCTCATATTTTTGATCAAATTTAAAAAAAGATTTTTTTAACATTTTAATTTAGAAGTTAAGACATGCTCCAAATCAAGGTGCATCCAAGTCACTTTATGTGTGAACTAATAAATTAACAGCTTAATAGATATCAATAGATTATATCTTGCAAGTCTGTCTTTATAACATGCAATTGGGAGTTATTAAGTCAGAATTGTGAGATAAACTTGCAATTCTGAGAACATATCAGTCTTTTATTCCCCCTCAAAACTGGACTTACTTATATCTCGTAGTTCTGATTAAAAAAAAAGAAAAAAAAAAAAAAAAAAAAAAAAAGTCAGAATTGCAAGATACCGAGGTCAACAGTTTACATACACCTTGCAAAACCTGCAAAATTTTAATTTTACCAAAATTAGAGGGATCATACAAAATGTTTTTTTATTTTTTTTATTTTGTACTGACCTGAGTAAGATATTTCACATAAAAGACGTTTACATAATAGAGAAAATAACAGTTGAATTTTTTAAAAATACCCCATTCAAAAGTTTACATGCACTTGATTCTTAATACGATGTTGTTACCTGAATGATCCACAGCTGTGTTTTCTGTGTTTTGTGATAGTTTTCACCCTTTCCAACAATGACTGTATGATTTTGAGATCAATTTTTTCACACTGCGGTTCAAATGCTCACTGATGCTTCAGAAGGAAATTCAATGCATTAAGAACTGAGAGGTGAAACCTCTTTGAATTTGAAAATCAGGGTAAATTTTACTATTTTTATCTTCTGGGAAACATGTAAGTGTCTTCTGTAGCTTCTGAAGGACTCTACTAAATGAAAAAAATACGATATTTAGGCAAAATAGGAAAAATGTACACATCCTTATTCTGTTCAAAAGTTTTCACCCCCTGGCTCTTAATGCATTGTGTTTCCTTCTGAAGCATCAGTGAAGCGTTTGAACCTTTTGTAATAGTTGCGTTTGCGTCCCTCAGTTGTTCTCAGCGTGAAAAGATGGATCTCAAATCAAACAGTGATTGCTGGAAAGGCTTAAAATACACAAAAATGCTGAAAAACCAAAGAGTTTGTGGGACCTGAAGGATATTTCTGAAGAACAGCAGGCAGTTTAACTGTTCAGGACAAACAAGGGACTCGTGCACAGCTATCACTTAAAATAAATAAATAAATAAAAATACACACCGCTGTGGATCATTCAGGTAAGAACAAAGTATTAAGAATCAAGGGGATGTAAACTTCTGAACCAGGTCATATTTATAAATTCAACTTATTTTCTCTTGTGGACTATATGTAAATGTCTATTATGTGAAATATCTTATTTCAGGTCAGTACTAAATAAAAAATAACATGCATTTTGTATGATCCCTCTTATTTTGGTAAATTAATTAACATTTTGCTGATTCTATAAGGTGTATGTAAACTTTGGACCTCAACTGTATAAACTCACATTCATGAGAAAAAAAAAAGGCAGAATTATTGCAAGTTTTCATCTCACAGTTCTGACTTTATTTCTCTCAACTTTAGTTTATATCTTGCAATTCTGCTATAAAAAGTAACAAAAAACTTTTTTTTTTTTTCCCAATGGGCTTCCGTACGCACCACTACTCACCTTTTATTATTATTCACTGAATTCATAATTCGAATACAAATTTAGATTCAGCCAGGACTGAATTCTCCACTAAAAGACTCCACAATGGCTCACTGTAATTTCAAATGACTGCACAAGGAAATGATAGCCAAAAAAAAGCATGCAAGACACATTCCACTGAACCCTGCCTCCAACACCTTCCCTGCCTCAACATAAGACAAAACACCCAATCAGGTTCTGCCACCCAAACTTGATCACTCACTATCAGAAAGACATTTGAGCTGAACTACAGATTATCTAGAGGCTTTGCTGCTTCTGATGGACTCACCTTGTGGAGTTCAATGGTATCGATCCACTGCTGCCGGAGCAAAGGATGTTCAGCCCTCAGGTACCAGATGCTGTCATTCACACTGATGTCAAAACGGCATTCATCAAACTCATGAGGCTGAAAGAATAAGAACATTGAAAACAAGAACAGGTCATAACAATGAACATGCTGGAAAGTGGAAAAAGTTTATGGGCCATGTTTATTCAAATCTGTCTGCCATTATGTTTTTGGAGCACATTTTCCTGCTGTTCCTGATAAACAGCTCCTTGCCACCGCAACATAGATTTGCATCACTGAATAGGTCACTGAAAATCTCAAACCGTTACAGATGGCAGATAACAGTAATACAAAAACTGCAGACTAGCTAACACACAAAAGGGAAAACCACCAGATGCACCAAAACACATTTTAAGCAGTGCAAAAAAAAAAATTCTCTATAGTTTTTAAAACTTCAAACTTTACCAATCCATAACCAGCTCCATTACTGAAGACAACTGAAGTTAAATTATTAAAGTCCCCCATAGTCAAAAATTGTATCCCTTAAAATTCATCTTCGATCGCCAAAATGACAAATAAAACATTTCTTGTGAAAATGATTTCCTTATGCCTTAAAGGGGTCATTGGATGCCCATTTTCCACAAGTTAATATGATTCTTTAGGGTCTTAATGAAAAGTCTCTAATATACTTTGATTAAAAATTCTCAATGGTTTTGTAAAACAACACCCTTTTTACCTTGCCAAAATCAGCTCTGCAAAAATCATCTCATTCTAAGGGGTTGTTCCTTTAAATGCAAATGAGCTCTGCTCACCCCGCCCCTCTCTTCTCTCTGTGGAAAGACTGTCTTGTTTACATTAGCCGCATTTAGCCGCTAAATTTCCTAACTACCACATTATAAAGAAAGGCGATCGCAAAGATTCATAAAAAACGCTTATACTCACTTCTGCTGTAAGTGAAGCTGGATCATGAACGATTCGTGCGAACATAGACAGATATATGTAGATTGGGAGGCGCATTCCCTTCACAAACAAATGTAATCTACTGCATCTTCAGCGGCTCAGATGTCGGGAGTAAATGACGACCACTATGTTCATTATTACATCCAGCAACACGACACCTCAATTACTCAATCAGAGATATTCTTGTCTAACTTACATCCCTGCTCTGGCATCACAACATGGAAAGTTACTGGACTGTGACAGCTGGCCTAAGGTGAGAGCTCATGTCAATCAACTATTGTGGGAGTGGCCTCTGTCTGTGTGACGGCACAAAGACAGGCATCTGAGAACGGCTCGATTTTATTATTTTTACAGATTAATTAAAAACCACTGCATGGATTTTTATCATTGTAAGGTAGATTTGTACATACATTGCCAACACACAATGTTCAAACAACATGGAAAAAGTGAACTTAGCATCCGATGACCCCTTTAAAACCACTTGAATGCAACTCTACCCCCCTATGCCTCATATACTATACACAGATCTATGAATATGCATATTAGTCATGCCTCCACTCAGTCACACAGCAACTGAACTGTAGTAAATGCGATTTAATGACGATACACGGGTAATGACTGATAAAACAATGTTTTTACTAGCGGTCAACTACAGTGGATACTGTAACATTCGTTAAAGTTACTTACTTGATGTTGTTTCTCTAAAATGCCCGGAAGGCTCGAATGCAGCCTAGTTTTTGATTCCAATTCGCGCCCGCAATCATATGCGTGTGAAGTGCGGACGCCAATGTGAGAATAGTGGTTCTGATTCTGTGCTACTTTTACACTGTTGTCGCAGGTTATTATTCAAGTTAGCGGTTTTGCCCTGTTAAATGCTCTGTTTGATGGTTTGTGCTGGTAATCCTATTGGTATATTCTGCATGCTATGATAGGAATCTATCCATTGACGTGATTGGTTATGTAAAGGGGTCATCGGATGCCCATTTTCCAAGTTGATATAATTCTTTAGGGTCTTAATGAAAAGTCTATAATATACTTTGGTTAAAAGTTCTCAATAGTAGTGTAAAACAACACCCTTTTTACCTTGCCAAAATCAGCTCTGCAAAAATCATCCTGTTCTGGTTGAGGTTGCTTTAAATGTTAATGAGCTCTGCTCACCCCGCCCCTCTCTTCTCTCTGTGGAGTGACGAGCCTGTTTACTTTAGCCACATTTAGCCGCGTTTAGCCACTAAACTTGTTAACTAGCACGTTAGTAGGAAAGGTGATTGCAGAGATTCATAAAAAAAAACCTTATACTCACTTCTGCTGTAGGTAAAGCTGGATCACGAATGATTTGTGTGAACATAGACGCATTTATGTTGCACTACACCTTGCACTAGGCCTGGGTTGTAAAGGTCATGTGTGACGTATGTGGAAGTACTGACTCAGTATTTACAAAGCAGATGAGCAAATAAAGTCAAACGCCCTTTACAAAAGAAAAAAAAAAAAAAAAAAAAAAAAGGTCAAACAACGATGTTATTTTGAAGTTAAAGGAGAAAATGAGATGGAGATTTTCGTCTTACCTTACCTTTTAGAACCGGAATACACAGACAAAGAACTAACCACACATGACCTTTGCAAGATAATTAGGCTACATAATGTGTGAAGTTGTAGACGTGCATCACAGAGCTAGTGCAAGATGAGCATTTGTGGTTAAAGTGTAAAATTTTTGTTTACTTATTTATTTTAAAAAATGACTGATCGTTTCGCTAGATAAGACCCTTGTTCCTAAGCTGGCATCATGTAGAGCTCTTTGAAGCTGCACTGAAACTGCCATTTGGACCTTCAACCTGCTGATCCCTATTGAAGTCCACTATATGGAGAAAAATCCTGGAACGCTTTCCTCAAAAACCTTAATTTCTTTTCGACAGAAGAAAGAAAGACATGAACATCTTGAATGGCATAGGGGTGAGTAAATCATCAAGAAATTTGAATTCAGGAGTGAACTAATCCTTAAACAGAACAAGTGCTTACATTTTGTGGTGTGGTAATGTTTCATGCATTGCATAGTAGACTGGGACATACTTTGCAATAAGTGTTTTCTGCAGGAGTAGTGGTTAGTAATAGGTATAAAAGTAATACAAGTGGTTGACATGAGTTTTTAGTGCTTTTGTAGAACAGCACTTATGAGAGACAGAGCACTGATCCAGGCCAGGACTGGGCCGCTGAATTCAATCAGTGTTTGAGAAAGATCTGTTATTGTCAGATGACTTGTTTTCTCCTCCTCAAAACACTGAAATCAACCAAACACAGACAATCCAGATTTGACTCTGGGATCAGCCCGACTTCAAAGACTTCACAGGCATTATTGTTCCACTCCTATATGATCAGTGTCCAGTCAGTCTTTGCAACATTTCATTCAGACAAAAGATCAAAACTGGATTCTAAAACAATCCTTTTACATCCTGATCTAGCTGATCTTTAGCAGCAGCCCCTTTAGATCACGTTTAGACATTTTCAGAGCAAGGAACATCACCTAGAAAACTCTACAAAGCTCTCAACATCATAAGCTCTTAAGGCTAGGAGCAATACTTTTTAAACAGGTTCTCTTTCTTTACACATACCCATTTTCATTGGAACAGGCAAAGCAAGAACTGCTCCCAAATCACCTTTTTCACAATGAGATATTTGATATGCGCCGTCACAGGACGTTCCTGCAGTTCTGCTCTCTCTGTTCTAATCCTCAAGACTACTTCAAATCACTCAGTACCAGAACAATGTAGCAACAGTGTCTCAACCTAAAGACAAAATGTGCCACAATGCAGCTTTGTTGGACATTTCCTTGTAGTCTTGCTTTCAAAACGTCTGCACTACATGCAGAACTCCAGCTCACAGACATCCACCAATATACGTAAATGATAATTTAATAACTATTTCTTTTTTTCCTAATTTACACAAGACTGGGATTTTTCTGGGGTTTTCTTAACTTTGTGGGAATACATATAATAACCTGCTTTGTGCTCAAGTGAGTTCAGTGCTGATTCACTTTAATGTTGAAAAAAAATCATCAGTTATGAAACAAGCTCTATTTCAGCTACAAAGCAGCTCTACAGAAGACAACAGTGTCATTATCCGGCTCATCAGTTAAATGACGTTTCACTGCAACTGTGTGAATGTTGCAAAGTTCATAAATTATGAAACATCTTCAAAGCAGCTCATTATTGTCATTATGCAGCTCAGTTCAAGCGGTTGCATTCTCATCCGATAACATCAGTACGATCAGATCAATAATATTTTATGAATATTAATTGTCTTTTGAGACCCATTATAATGCTAACACCATGAATTATTCAGATGTGGTCTTGCAGGATGTTTAATATGGATGACACTAGAATGTGTCTGTTAAAGGGGTCATCGGATGCAAACTTCACTTGTCTAACTTAAACTGTATGTAAGTTAGACAAGAATATTTCTGATTGAGAGATTGAGGTGTTGTGTTGCTGGATGTAATAATGAACATAGTGGTCGTCATTTACTCCCGACATCTGAGCCGCTGAAGATGCAGTGGATTACGTTTGTTTGTTAAGGGAATGCGTCTCCCGATCTACATAAATGCGTCTATGTTCACAAAAATCATTCGAGATCTAGCTTTCACCTACAGCAGAAGTGAGTGTAAGGTTTTTTTTTTATGAATCTCTGCAATCACCTTTCGTGCTAGTTAGCAAGTTTCGCGGATAAAGTAAACAGTCTCTCAGAGCAGCAGAGAGAAGCGAGCCGGGGCCGGGCACGCAGAGCTCATTTGCATTAAAAGGAACAATCCCTCAGAATGGGATGATTTTTGCAGAGCTCATTTTGACAAGGTAAAAAGAATTTTTAACCAAAGTATATTATAGACTTTTCATTAAGACCCTAAAGAATCAGATCAACTTGTGGAAAATGGGCATCCGATGACCACTTTAAAACGAAGTAGTGGAGTACCCTTGTATTTTCTACTCAGTGTCATTAAGATTCATCCACCTTTTCAAGAGAATCCCCCAAAACAAGTACAATCGCTTCCCGCTGACAGTAGCAGATGGATAAACACTGCATGATGAGCAGGAAGCATTACTGCTTGAATATTTTCACACTGTGGTACATATCAGCTCTTCACACCACTGTGCAGTCAGCATACTGTAGTCATGATAAGCCCCTGATGATCATATAGATTATCATGACAGGCCCCTCTACAGATCAGATGAGCCTTACCGTGATAACAGCCTTGCTGAGACAGATGGACCCTCTACAGCCGTACTCTTTCTCGTCTGCTGACCTGTAGTAACTGAGAATATTGCCCTTCAGCACTATCCAGCGGTCCTGCCATCCATGAATGTAGTTTGTCCACTGGAGATAAACAAAGAGTTAGTTGTTCATATCATGCTTCATATCATGTGGCTTAAAGTTATCACTTCAAGTACTTGCAACATAAAGATTAAACCTTCCTCAAGGTTCAAGGATACAAAGTTCAGCAGGTGACAGATCATGCTGCGTAAATTTTATAGCACAACTTACAAGCATTGTAAATCCTCAGAAGATAAAAAAGATATTTAAGTGATTAACAATGTACTGCTTTTCCAAAATTGCCAATGACTGCTTGTTTGTTGATATAAATTACCTCACATTTGAAAGAAAAATATAACTTATAAGTGTCAAATGTATTGACACACTCTTTCACACAGAGATATGTAAAAATGTAAGGGCTTCTCTAATATAACCTATAAAAGTAAACATACCTACTTACTCTTTCAAAAAGTAAAACAAATTAAGGGCTTCCCCTAAAATACCAAGTCTTGCAGCCAATAACAGCTTGCTTTTTGATACAAATGACCCCAAATATGAACGAAAAATATAACTTACAAGCATAAAATGTATTGATATACTCTTTCACACAGATACGCAAAAATGTAAGGGCTTCCAAGTCTTGTAACCAATGACTGCATGTTTGTTGATATAAATTACCACAAATATGAAAGAAAAACATAAGTTATAAGTGGAAAGGTATTTATTTACTCTTCGAAAAAGAAGGGCTTTCCAGTTTTGCAGCTAATGACTGCTAGTTTGCTGATATGAAAGAAAAATACAACTTACATACTCTTTCACACAGAGATATGTAAAAATGTAAAGCCTTCCCTAAAATGCCATGTAGCCAATGACTGCTATTTTGTTGATATAAATTACCTCAAACATGACAGAAAAATATAACTTATAAGTGTCAAATGTACTGACGTACTCTTTAACGCAGAAATATGTAAAAATGTAAGGCCTTTCCTAAAAAGCCAAGTTATGACGCCAATGACTATTTTGTTGACATAAAAAGTTATCTAAAAATATTAAATGTAGTAGTTGGATCATCATGTTGTTTCTTCCCAGCAATTTAGGGGGGGAAACGATTAATTTATGTCAAGATGCAACTACACGCTCTAATACGTTGCAGTACAAATATATATTTCATATATTTCAAGGGCGTTTGCTGCGATATAATGTAAACGATCCACCTTATAATACTCCTTACAAAGTCGTTTAGAACATAAATATTTATTACATTTACAATAAACTCTACAAAAATGTATTTACATCTCACAGCTTCAAGCGTTTACATAAACTTCACCACTGAAAGCGGCGATTCTAGGATTTATGGGGAACTGACTCGACAACCGCTCCGACCGAATCAGTCATACTCAAGAAGAGTTTATAAACGGTTTAGAAAAGTTTAAAAACCGTTTAGAACGGTTGTCACAAACCGTTGTCAACGGTTGTCTTTGAAAAGTAACTACACTAACGTTACCGTTTCAGTCGGTCATGTGTTTCAGCGCTCATGATACTGATTGTATTCGTAGGGCAAACATGCGCAGTCACAAAACTTCCAAAAGTTGCGACGTTTCAGCCACATTTAAGCAAACGAAAGTAACTCGCTAACATTAATTTCCACAAATCAAGCGCAAATAAAGTTGCACACTAAAAAAAACCTTGTTTACCTTACTGAGCTTGCCGCCGAGCTCGTCCAGCAGCTCCAACTCCGGGTCCAAATCCTCATCTGTACCCGACGAGCTGCAGTCCGACATCAGGAAAAATGACGAAAAAACTCCGCGGTCGTTCTGTTTCTAATTGCACTATATTACGTTATAATTTAAACAGACAAAACACCAACACTAGCTCCGAAGTCTCTTAAGCTCTGATGTAAACAGTGCCAGGTGTGAAAGCCCATCCTACTCGAGTATCAAACATCTGATCAAACAAATGACGACACGCAGCGACGACTTCAATGGATCGATCGAGTTTGTGTCTTCAAGTCTTTGATCCCTGTACTCTAGGAAACCCACGTGACCAGTCATGCAGTAGTGAAACATCAATACTGCACGTCTACAGCAACAATACACTGTTGTTTTGACATAGTGTGCTTGCAGTCGCTTGTGCACACACTTTTTACGAGTGTCTTCTGGGTTTTAAAGTTTTGGCTTTTATATCACCCCCTTTTGGTGGTACGAAGTATTACATAAAATATGTTCCATCACCTCAACTTGTTCATTACCTCTGAGAATCTGTTAAAAAACATCCTAAAACACTTAACAAATGCTCTACATTAATTGCCTTTATTTAAATGATTACATCCAAATATAAATATAAAAATCATATCTTTTAGGTTGTTTTACAAGTAGAGTGTAACTGTATTATTTATAGTAAGCTCTTTATGTGCAAACTGTTTCCAAGTACATTGTCTGGGTAGCAAGCCTTCACTTATGCAGATCATTGTTTTTTTTTTTTTGTGAACAAGAATAGTCTTGTTTGTGCTGACCACTGACGGTTACACACTATCAGACAAGTTTTTAAACAGTAAGATTGGTTGGTTTTAAACACCAAGCCTGCATTTATTTGATCCAAAGCACAGCAAAAACAGTAATATTTTTAAATATTTTTACTATTTAAAATAACAGTTTTCTATTTAAATATATTTTAAAATGTCATTTATTCATGTGGTTTCAAAGCTGAATTTGTAGCATCATTACTCCAGTCACACGATCCTTCAGAAATCATTCTAATATTCTGATTTGCTGCTCAAAAACATTTAATATTATTATTATGTTGAAAACAGCTGAGTATATATTTTTTAGATTTCTTTGATTAATAGAAAGTTCAGAAGAACAGCATTTACCTGAAATAGAAATTGTAAATGTCTTTATCATCACTTTTGATCAGTTTATAGCATCCTTGCTAAATAAAAAGTATTAATTTCTACAATTTATTTCCAAAAAAAAAATAAATAAATAAATTATACTAACCTCAAGCTTTTGAATGGTATAGTGTATAATGTTACAAAAGCTTTTTATTTTAGATAAATTCTGATCTTTGGATCTTTCTATTCACCAAAGAATCCTAATCAAAATTCTAACCTGTTTTAAATATTGATAATTATAATAAAAAAAAAAAATTGAACAGAAAACCAGCATATTAGAATAATTTCTGAAGGATCATGTGACACTGAAGACTAGAGTAATGATACTGGAAATGTAGGTTTGATTACAGGAATAAATTACATTTTAAATTTATTCAAATAGAACGCAGGAATAGAAAACAGAAAAATATTTGACTGTTTTTGCTGTACTTTGAATTAAATAAATGCAGTCTTGGTGAGAAGAAGAGACTTCATTAAAAACATTAAAAATCTTAAAACTGGTAGTGTATATCAGATTATTAATCCGACCCTGACAGCCACTCTTCAATATCTCTCTCATAGGACTTGGCATCCTTCTGCCAGTCAATATGCCATCTGAGGTTAGCTATGACCTGAGAGTAACTGTCCCCTAGGCTTTGCTTCCATTCCAGAAACTGTTGCTTATTGTAGTGGTGAACAGCTTGGGAGATGCTGGGGTAGTCCACAATTGTGCGTAACATCTTGTCCAAGTCCTGGCATACATGTGGGAAATGTGATGCAACATTTCTCAATTCTGATTCATCTTTGGACAAGTCTATGTGGAGAGAACACTGAAATGAGTTACTTAAGATATACGTTATATATAGTGGGGACATCACGTCTCTATTGTGTAGAATACTATGGCAAAAGAAATGTTTTTGCTATCATGAAAATAAACTCACTGAAGAGTTGTGAGGGAACGGTCAATCCATCTGCATACGTGATGTACTTCCACTCGCCAATCCTCAGCATATATGTGGAGGCGTTCGCATTGCAACCATGATATTCACTGAGCACCCAGCCGGGATGAGGCTCTACTGACTGAACGCTGACCCCAGAAAGAAGAGGGATCAGTGAGTGACCACTGAGACCCCCTGGCTGTGGAACACCAGCAAGATCTAACAAAAACATATAGAGCAGATGGAAAAACGTGAAAACATTTCCAAAGACTAAAAAACAACAACGACAATGACTTTTTCTATTTAAACATACTTTAAAATATAATTTTTAAAAATATAATTCAAAAGCTGAATTTTCAGATCATTCCTCCAGTCTTCAGTGTCACATTATCCTTCAGAATCATTCTAATATGCTGATTTATTATCATTGTTGGTAACAGTTGTGCTGCTTAACATTTTTTGAAACCTCTGAAACAATTTTTATTCAAAACAGACATTTTGTGTCACAATATAGACGACTATTCAAAAGTTTGTGGTCAGCAAATTTTTTCTTCCTTTTTTATTTTTAAAGAAATGAATACTTTTATTCAACAAGCATGTGTTAAATGAATAAAAAGTGATAGTAAAGACTTATATTCTTAGAAAAGATTTCTATTTTGAATAAATGCTGTTGTTTTATTCATCAGAGAATCAAAGAAAAAAGTATCACAGGCTCCAAAAGATATTAAGCAGCACAACAGTTTCAAAACTAATAATAAATCAGCATATTAGAATGATTTCTGAAGGATCATGTGACACTGAAGACTGGAGTAATGACTGATGAAAAATCAGCGCTGCATCACAAAAAATAAATTATATTTTAAAGTATATTAAAATAGGAAACCAATATTAGAAATTGCAATAATATTTCACAATATTACTATTTTATCTGTATTTTTTATTAAATAAATACAGCCTTGATGAGCATAAGATACTCCATTAAAAAAACATTCAAAATCTTTTGAACGGCAGTTAATATTAACTTAATTTTTATATAATATTAACTTAATTTTTTTATTTATATTAAATATATAATTTTTTATTAAAATTTCATTTAACTTCAAAAGGATTTGGCTCTCAAGAAACATTTTTCTATTATTATCAATGATAAACACAGTTGTGGTGCTTATTATTTTTGTGGAAACAGATTATTTTAATCTAAACATTTTTTAATGATTCTTGAGCTCAAAAGAACAGCATGTATTTGAAATGATTTTGGAACATTTTAAATATCTTTACTGTAACTCTTAAATAGAGTAAATCAATTTAATGTGTCCTTGCTAAATAAAAGTATTTCCTAAAAAAAAAAAAAAAAAATAAAAAAAATCTTATCTTATCTTATGATTTACATTTACACTAAAAATAAAATTGAGAAAATAATATATATATATATATATTTTTTTTTTTTTTCCCTCAGTTTTATTTTTAGTGTAAATGTAAATCATAAGATAAGATAAGATTTATATATAGTTTTATATTTTTAGTGTAAATGTAAATCATAAGATAAGATAAGATTTATATATATATATATATATACATATATATAGCAACCGGTTTCCAACCTTACCAAGCACAGTGGGATAAATGTCCACTAGAGATACAGGCAAACTAATTTCAAAGCCAGGCTTCACTCCTGGGCCCATTATAAGCAGAGGGACATGAGAGCTGCCCTCGAACATGGACATCTTATAGAACTGCCTGTGCTCCATGGCCAGATCCCCATGATCCGATGTGAACAGTATGACTGTTCTGTTCAGTAAGCCAGTCTCTCTGAGAGCAGCTATCACCTCACCTACAGACACACAATCACAGTATATCATTACATCAACCCTGGTGATAAAACAGCACTTAAACACACATCTGGCTGCTCACCCAACATGCTGTCTGTTTCAGCACACATGGCATAGTAAAAGGCTCGTATATTTCTGATCTCTTCTTCTGTGAAGTGGTCACTGCAATTTTTGGTGAAGGTGGAGTAGTAATCCACAGGGTGCATGTCTTCAACCCGTAACCACTTCGGAACAGACACTTGATCGTAAGAAACCTTTAAGAGAAAACATAATCATTGTGAAAGTACCTTAGATAAACTACTGCAACAGACAAACTTCCACTGTGAGACTGACTCTGTTATTAGTGTACATGCTGTAGTTAAAATCAGTGGTAATTATAATGAACAAAAATGTGCATAATAACAGCTGTTATTTTGATATTACTTATATATTATATCCACTACCTCTGAAAAGTTTTTGAACAGTAAGATTTTTAATGTTTTAAAATAAGTCTCTTCTGCATAACTTTATCATCAAAAGTGATGATAAAGTGATATCTTTATCATCACTTTGATCAATTTAAAGCATCCTTGCTAAAATATTAATTTCTATAATTATACATAATTAAATCTCCCAAAAAATGTACTCAACTGTTTTAAATATTGAAAATAATAATAATAATAATAATAATAATAAATGTTTTACTAGAACGATATCTGAAGGATCATGTGACTGGAGTAATGATGCTAAAAATTCAGCTTTGAAATCACAGGAATTAATTTCATTTTAAAATGTATTCAGATAGAAAGCAGTTATTTTAAATAGTAATAATATTTCAAAATTTTACTGTTTTTGCTGTACTTTGGATCGAATAAATATAGGCTTGGTGAGCAGAAGAGACTTTAAAAACATTAAAAATCTTACTGTTCAAGCTTTTGACGGGTAGTGTATAATATATTTATATATTAATATTTTAAAATATAAATATGTTTTGTATAAAACCTTTTTTTTATGTTTTCATTTTAATTTTAGTTTAAGTGTTAGTCATTTTGTCATGTAATGTTCTTATTAGCTTTTTAAAAAATAATTCTGTATAGCTTTAACTATTTTTTAGTAAATTTAGTTTGCTTAAAGTTATTTTATTTCCGTTAGTTGCTAAGTCAACTTTTCTTTTTTAAGTTTTTCATCTATTTTTTTATCTCATTTCATTTTAACTTTATTTTAATTAGAGAAAACGGTTTTAGAATCCCTAGCAATGTTCCTGCCACCTAAACTCACTATGGTTGTTTAAAGTCTTCAGAAACACAAATTCAAAAACAAGACGACATGAAACAGCACAACTACATTAACAAGCGAATTATATTTTAGTATTATAAATTTGATGGTACTTGTTTGGAACTGTTGTACCTACAAAATGGGCAACATTGTGTTTTACTGTTGTTTTTGCTTTTTTAACTTAATTTTGTCACTATTAACTAAGGGAATAGTTAAACTGAGGAATTTCCTACTTTCATTTTTACTATTCAGCTGTTTCCTTCTGAAACTAAACACACTACGTAAAGATTTCAAGCCTTGCTCAGTTTCTGATTCTTGGATTCAAATCCCAGATTAAGTCCAGTGAACAAATCTGAAGATTCAAAGAATCTGAGTGAAGATTTCCTGATAATTTACTCACCTCCATGTCATACAAGATGTCTTTCTGTCTTCAGTCGCAAAGAAATTAAGGTTTCTGAGGAAAACATTCCAGGATTTTTCTCCATATAGTAGACTTCAATGGTGGCCAATGGGTTGAAGGTCCAAATTGCAGTTTCAATGCAGCTTCAAAGGGTCGCAGCCAAGGAATAAGGGCCTTATCTAGCAAAACACTCTGTCATTTTCTAAAAATTGATATACTTTTTAATCACAAATGCTCATCTTCCACTATATGGAGAAAAATCCTGGAAAGTTTCAGTTTTCGATTGAAGACAGAAAGACATCTTGTATGACATGGAGGTGAGTAAATTATCTGAGAAATTCTCATTCTGGAAGTGAACTTCTCTTTTCAGTGTTTTAAGACTCTGATTCAATTGGGATTCCAAAATTTACAGGTTATTAATGTCTCTGTTAGATCAAGCAAACCAACTTGCCTTGTTTAGCCAATATGGGGAGGTGCGGAAGGTGGAACCCCCGGCTGTGGGTCCCAGGGAGTCTGTGCGGTATGGGTGGGGGAGATTCAGCCCAACGTATAGTCCAAATGGCTGGGCGAGAGACGCAGCAGTGTGTCGGATCCACTGGACCGCAGCATCAGTGATGTTCCAGTCTTTAATCATTACCCTCTTTGTGGATGTATCACCCACCAGATCTGTGACCGGACGGCCCTCTTGTCTCAGCAGGAACGGAACATCTCTGGTCCACGCCTCCACACGATTACTGAACAACAGAGAAGCTCCAGATGTCAAAACAGTATATTTATTGTTATATAATCTGTAGTGTTTTAGAATGATTTCTGAAATATATATATATATAGAAAACTGTATTTTCAAATAAATGCAGCCTTGGTAAGATTTCTGGCCAATCTGTTCCATCTGGCCAACACCAGCTTTTGAAATGAAAGTATATATATTTGAAGCGTCCGAAGACTTTACACAAAAGTCACCTGACAGAGTGATGTCCTGATGTGTAGTCTAGTTTCCCCATGCTGTGAGTGTGGTACCCACTCTTTCCTAAGCGGTCCATCCATGTGGTGGCATTGGGATCAAGACATTTATAGTTGTTCCAGGCTTGAGTCAAATGAACAAACTGCCCACTCCACATAGCTGCCAAAACACATTTAGCCATCACATCAAGATATCCATCTTATTTTTGCATGTATATAACAGTTTTGGTACACAATAGATATCAATATGCAGAAGTTAATACTGACTAATACTGTACCTGCTCTAGAAGGACAGCAGATGGGTGAATTAGTGTACGAGTTGAGAAAAGCAGCACCCGTTTCCCTCATATAATTGATGTAAGGAAGCTGTACGACTTCATTGCCTGGAGAAAAAGTTAACCTGCCATCCTTCAGAAATAAGAAGACAAATAAAACCAAGTGTTGTGCTCAGTTCTCACCCCCACCAGATTACTACCCCAACTAGTATTGGTAGGTTTACTGTTAGGTGAGGGGGACCCTGGTGAAAAAACCAGCATATGCTGGTAGGTATGTTTTGATGCTGGTTTAAGCTGGTCCTTTGCTGGGTTTTGATGGTCATGTTGCTGGTCAAGGACCAGCATGAACCAGCATCAAAACCTACCTACCAGCATATGCTGTTTTTTTTCACCAGGGGAGGGGTTAGGATTAGGCAATCAGGTAGCGAACGAGAGGGGGTAATAATTTGGCAGGGGTCGAAAATGGGCACAACACCTAGTTATAAAACCGAGTGAGCTGCCTACATAAGCTTCCTTTCTAGGTTTTAAAACACAACCAGCAATTCTTTGAAGTTAAAATAACTGAAAAATGAATAAACAGTCACCGCTTAGAAGTTATTTAGTTTATTAAAGTGTAAAATGAATGACTTACGAAGGCATCAGACATGATCATGACTATGTTTGGTCTGTCATGTGATGTCCAGTTCAGATACATGCACCGCGCGTTCATTTGAAGCATCAACACCGCTAATGCGCGAAACATCAGCATTGTTTTTACATTTAGACGTGAGCACAGCGTTAAAAACGACGTTTAAAGACGATAAAGATGAATGGTTTAACAAAAAGTCGTGCAAACTTCGTCTCTCCTTAAACAGCGATATGTCCGGGCTGCATATGCAATGAAATCGCACTATCAGCTGACACGTTCATTTTACACATTAGAAGGCCGTATTATGTCGGTTTAGGTTAGTTATTTATCAGTAATGTGCACGTTTGACTGAAAAAATCGTTTCATCGCTTCCTTTTTCCGTAAACAATCAGGTACCGCCACCTATTGGACAAAATATAATACTGCTGTAGACAAAACGGGAATAAATGTGACCCTGGACCACAAAACCAGTCATAAGGGTCATTTTTTAAAGTGACATTTATACATCATCTGAAAGCTGAATAAATAAGCTTTTATCCTGTTAGGATAGGATATATTTTTGCACTGAGGGTGCAAAAAATCTTAATATTGAGAAAATTGCATTTAAAGTTGTCCAAATTAAGATTTTAGCAATGCATATTACTAATCCAAAATAATTTTGATATATTTACTGTAGAAAATGTATGATCTTTACTTAATATCCTAGTGATTTTTGGCATAAAAGAAGAAAAGATTATTTTGGCCCATACAATGTATTGTTGGCTATTGCTATAAATATACCCGTTCTACTTAAGACTGGTTTTGTGGTCCAGGCTCACAAATTACATTTTAAAACATATTAAAATAAGTTAAAAAATAATTAGTTATTGATTATATACTACTACTGTATATGTTATATACAACAATAGAAAACGTTATTTTAAATCATAATACTTTACAAATATCACTGCTTTTACTGTATTTTTAATTAAATAAATGCATAATTGGTGAGCAGAGACATAAAATACAGGAAGGACAAATATTATAACGTTTTCTTTAATTTTACACAATGCAGTAACAAGGATTTAGGGCAGATGTGTTTTTACAAAAATCGTGGTCTTAAATTATTTCTAATTATTGTCTTTATGGTCCCATTTTCTTTTTCTTTTTTTAATGAAATACTTTATAAAATAAAACTTAGAGCCAGAGTCAGTCTTAAATGCACAAAAAGGTAGGTCACAACTTATTGTATACAGGGAAAACACATCATCTTGTTATTATGTGATTAAAATACAGAAAAAAAAGAAAAATAACACTATAGAACAATGTGTTTAAAAAGCAGATGCAGAGAATTTAATTGAAGCAATTCGAGTACATGAAATGTACAAGTAAACACGCAGCAACATCCAGATGAACAGTTATTTCTACAGAAACTACTGCCAGATCCTACACAACCCATTTTTCTGTTCTAAGTTCCAAAGATTTGACGAGACCCTCTCCGATGATGCGGAAATCCTGAAGGATGGCCTCTACGTTTGGCACGGTGGTTACCACGTCGCCATTCACCTCCACCCGGCGGGCATTCATTAAGGACGCCTGAGAACAGAGAAAATCAAAAGTAAAGAAGGTGCCATAAATCTTCACTGTAACTCAGTTGACTTCAATTCTGCCAACCCTACTCAGGGTCATAGTAAATATAATCTTAAAAAAAACAAAAACTGAGAAACCTTAAAGGGTTTGGGCTCAAAGGCAGCTGGCTTCCACAGTACGGCGATCACGGTTCCACCATACGGGTCATAGAAAAATAGAGCCAGATCTCCAAATGCTTCCTACAAAATCACAAGATAACTGGTATAAGAACTGGTATAAGATCTGATCTAATTTACATGGTATTTTAAGTCTTAACAGAGGGCATAATGGGAAAAGATTGCATTAATTGTGAATTAAAAAAAAAAAAAAAATCACACAAACCCTGAGTTCAGAAAGATACAATCGGACCGGATCGTAGTCTATGACTGGCAGAGCTCCTCCTGACACTAATGCTTTTCCTTCAGAGGTTCCTCGGTTGAAGGTATAGGTAGCACGATCCACAGCTTTAGGAAAGAGAGGAACCTGCTTTGGACTGAGGTGGATCAAGACATCATAAGCCTCCAGAGGAGGTCGAAATACCACCTGAAAACAAAGGAAACAGTAAGGTTAAAGACAAAAAGATGACAGCTATATAAATTTGCATTATACAGGTGGAATATAGAGGAACTGACCCGCATGTCTTGCTGTTCGCCGGAGTTGAGCTCAGTCTCTAAAACACGTAGACTCTCTGCCGCCAACATGACGGCACGCTGGAGCATCTATGGAGAGGACAACATCACTTATGTTTATTCACGCTGTACATATAGCAAATCTATAGCAGAATTTGAGAATACTGGTACTACAAACCTGCACAGAAGGAGCTTCTTTAGTCCAAACGGACACTTTCTTGTCATTGGGAGTGACTATGAACATGGCGGGAAGAGATTCTCTAGAGGCCACAAAGTCATTCTTTATATCTGTGTGTTCAGCAGCTGAAACATAAAAACGCTCATTTCAATATCCACAGATGTTTTGGGGTGTGCACAGACTGTTAGTTCTGAAACTAGTCATTGTGTTAGATCTAGTCATGGATCAAATGACTTCACTTGTTCAACACATGACGGTAACAGGAGGACATTTTTTGGAATTTGGGAAATAATAATAAAAACAGATTTTACAGGGCCCTAGAAAAATGTATTGTGGTTTCTACAAATGTATTAAACAGCACAACTGTTTTCAATATTGATAATAATGAAAAATGTTTCTTTAACACCAAACCAGCACATTAGAATGACTTCTGAAGAATCACGTGACACTGAAGACTGTAGTAAGGACTGCTGTAAATTCAGCTTTGCCATTACAGAAATAAAAAACATTTGAATATAAATTAAAACATACAACAGTTATTTTAATTTGTAACAATATTTCACAATTTTACAATTTGTACTTTTTTAAAATAAAACAAATACAGCCTTGGTGAGCAAAAGATACTTCTTTCCTTTGCACGGTAGCGTATATTACAAAAACATGTTTTAATCAGGCACACCAAAACTGTACAGTGGTGGCCAAAAAAATGGTTTTAAGCCAGTTATTTATATTTTTTTTACTGTAGTGTGTCAGTAGGAAACATTTCCACGTTACATTTCCAAACATTCATTTTACCATTAATTGCAATAATCCAGTAAGATTTTTGTTTTTTCTCACAAGGAGTCTGACAACAGCCAGTGCTCCACACAATGATCTGATCCCATCATCATCATCATCCAGTCTGTCTGGAATGACATGAAGAATCAGAACAAACTAAGACAGACTAAATTCAGAAGAACTATGGCAACATCTCCAAGATGCTTCAAGAAACCTACCTGCAAAGCTACAGTACTATTAAACATTTTAGGCACCTGTGTAAATGCTGTAAAAATGGGGATGCTTTCAAAATAATGTCATATATAGACTTACTTTATCAATTAACTTCTATTAACTAAATTAAAACAACATTTGGTGTGACCTTCCTTTGTGTTTAAAGCAGCTTTTGCCCTAGGTGCACTTGCACATGTTTTTCAGGTAGCTTTGCAGGTAGGTTTCTTGAAGCATCTTGGAGACATAAATAAAGCCACAGCTCTTCTGGATTTAGTGCGTCTCAGTTTGTTCTTTGGCTGTTGTCACATTCCTTGGGCAAACAAAAATCTTACTATTTTATTACAATTAATAGCAAAACAAATGTTTACAAATGTAAACCGATATTTTCTACTGACACACTACAGCAGAAGACAGAAATAACTGACCTAAAACCATTTTTTTTGCTGGTGAAAATACTAGTGTTCTAATAATTTTGGCCACCGCTGTAAGTAGTAAAAATGGTTAGTCATGCAAGCCCAAAAAAGCACCAGTGAAATACCCAAGATGATGCATACCTGTGAGTTTCCCATTGAGGTTGACTATCAGGGGATTGTTTTTCCAGTCAAACGTGGAAAGCAAATGAAGGAAGCGAAGGAACCCCACCTGAGGTGAGCTGTGAAGAGATGTGGTGTCAATGTATATGTACACCATACAATAAAGAATAAATGAGTCAGAGGGCCAAAATTACCTTGGTGGAGTGAAGGGAGCAGGATGTAGGAAGAGTGAAGCCACCAGCAGATCAGCTGCTTCCTCTCGGATATCCTCCAACAGGAACTGAGATGCCAACCAGCGTTTAGCCAGGCGGCACACGACACCAAAAGACCCATTCTGCTGCTGGAGCCTAACATGTAACACATCATACATTTATCTAAACAAGCCACTTACCAAGACAAGTCTGAGTATGTGCATGTTTATGTATGTGTTGTACCCATGCAAGGTGCTGGTTAGGAAAGGTTTGTGCAGGGTCTCCAGCTCAAGTGCCTGGGCCTCGGCATTGTCCCTGTAGATCAGCATTCCCTCAGGGGTCAGCCTTTCTCTCAGGAGCAGCGGTTCTCTGTGATACGCCACCTGGATTCGGAAGACTAGCCCATCCTAAAGGGATGAAGGCGAAATTATGTTGATTGTGCTTGTAACTTAATTTGGACAGCATATTACTAGTATCATAAATGTGAAAAACAACAGAAACATTAATAAATGCACGTTACCTTCCACACATCCACATAGTTGGGTGTGGCATGACATTTGAAATTGTGTTGTTTGCCCAGCAGTTCTTTCAAGCAGATGTGAAAGGCCGCTTTAACACGGCGTATTGCCTTGGGCTCACTGGGCCATTTTCCACTTCCCTCCATATGAACAATGACTAGAGAAACAAAAGGCAAATAGGAAGGAATGATAGATAACAGCATATTCAAATAAGTCATGCCTGTGGAGCTGAGCTCAAAACATAATAAACATCCACCAAAATAGAGTGCTGTAGGAAACAGGTTTGGATTTGTTTTTATTATTATTATTATTTTGCATTTTCGCTTTCATTGGCCCAAAGTCATGTTTTTTTAGTAAAATGCTTGAAATCAAGTCTATGGTTAAACACAAGCTCAAGATATATTCACATTTTATTTAAATATGTATTCAATGGCATCTTTTTTTTTTTTTAGTAAGTAGCTTATTATTAATGAAGACCAGCATCACTGATACCAATACTACTATGGGTGTTTCTTTTAAATGCATTTTCCCCTTAATTTTAGTGATAATATCCATTCAACATTATAGTATTATTGAAAGCCCGCCAATTGAACAGCCCTGTTTTAAAGTATATCTATCTATGCTCATCGATAGGTATACTATGATAATATTATTATCATAGAATTATGAGAAACTATTATTTTGATGTGTTTATATAATAAAACAAAGTCTTAAATACATTACCTTTAATAGGCGTGATGTAATAAGGGCAAGGTTTGCTCTCCTTTGGTACTACTCCAAGACCACCTTTCTTTTTGTCAAAAAACCAATAGTCCAGCTTCACAGGAACTGGTGGGAAAACCTGCAGAGGACAAATGAGGAAAATTAAGAGATATACTGTACATGAATTATCGTATAACTGAATATAGGAGGAGGTGGCTGACCTGTGTGTATCTTAAGGCCTGGTGGGCACCCTGCACTGCAGTGATAGACAGCGGCAGACCATCCAACTGCCAGAGCTTCTTGCTCAGATCATCATAAGACTGAACCACCTCCAGACTCTCCTCCTCTCCTGTGGTCTGGTCCTGGGGGACAAAAACACACCATGAACCTTTGCAGAGAAATCAAAACCTTTACCATTTAATGAGTAAGACATTCACTTCTATTAAGTACCTTTTCACCAACTCTGATGACCATATCCAGCTGTCCACCAACAAATGTGATGCATGATTCAGGAATATCTGCATGACTGGAATAAAAGAAAACAACATAACACTTTTTTATTTCTGTGAAAATGTAGTTCATGGAAAAATGCATCAAGGGAAAGCTTAGAAAACAAACAAACAAACAAACAAACAAAAAAAAAAAAAAACAGTAACACTAAAAATTGCTAAAATGTTCCACAGTACCACCTTAAAATGAATATTCAGTTCAATTTGGATTTAAAAGCTTTCAAATCGAGTTGACTTAAATTTAATTAGATTCTGACTTATTTGGGTATCTTTCAGTAATGATTTCTATTTATCTACAGAGAACACAAGGGCCAGTTTCACTGACAGGTCTTAAAATAAGCCAGGATTAAACAATAGTAAAATAGTTCAATTAGGAACTATTCTTTATTTATGTCATTTTTATAAATGTGCTACAAAAAAATAACTGGTGTGCACCTTGAGACAAAACAAAGGCACTGATATATTTCAATCGGTGCAAGTTTCTTTCAGTTGAAACAGCTCAGACTTACATTTTAGTCTAGGTCTAGGCTTAAGCCTTGTTTGTGAAACTGGGGGAATATGTATTAGGAAGATGATCCCAACTACTAGAATATATTAATAGCTTTTATTGTACCTTCTGATCATGCTGAAAAAAAGTGATGCTATTCCACAGTATGTGTTGTCTTATTTTCCTGTACAAATATCTAAAGATTCATAAATCAAAATACATTTAATTGAGAAGCAAAATGACATTAGATAAGAAGTCTTGCTTATTATAAAATAGATTAAAATTAAGTTTATAAATAAAATATGGCTCAGAATAGGCTCAGAAAAATCAGCTTATTTCAAAGGGAAAACAATTTCATATGAATGATTTCATATACCCAATTTACAGATATTTCTTCTTGTTTTGAGCATAAAGTCATACACATAATTTAGCTTTCTTTCTTTCTTTTTTTTTTTTTTTTTTTTTTTTTTTTTTTTTTCACAGCTTGAGTAAATGTATCTTAATTTAAGGATGTTTAGATATTTGTATTGGAAAACAAAAATACTTGTGAAAACTCATTTTTTACAATGCATGTAACATTTAATGCCATGACTTGAATTTAATACTTTCTGCTCTGACTGAACACCTTTTTAAGGCTTTAAAATTATGAAGACCTTTTTAATACCTTTTTAATTTATTATTATTTTTATTTATTTGGCTATTTCCATTTTAATTTTTAGTAATTTTTGTTTTAGCAATTGTTGTGTGCTTTTGTCATTTTTATTAGGTTTTTTTCTGTTTTAGTAATTTTAGTACTTGGTACCTAGTACCAAAGCACCACTTCTATTTTCATTAATTTTCAAATTTATATTTTATTTCAATTTCTAAAAAAATTTTATTCTAAACATTGGGGTTGCCCTCTAATAGTCAACTAACCGACAAGAAGAGGCTTGGTCAGCCAAAATTTTATTAGTCGCAGAAAAAAAATTGGATGGAAGAATTGGATGGAGGTGCCGGTGTGGTCACTTGCTCTTAAAATACTCCGTCATTTTTGGTCATACAGATAAAAGTAATACATTTTTCGAATCTGTAAAGACTATTTATTTGTGTGCATTCACAATAACAACAAAATGTTGTGCTTTTTTAAAATAATGAAAGCCAACAGGATGCATTTTCTGCCGTCTTGGTCTCTGTGAACCTGAGTGCGAAACTTTGAAATTCCATGTATACTTGCCTATAGAACATATAGAAAAATATTCTCAGATTATGTAATCCGTATGAAAATTACATACAGGTGCATCCACTACTGCAGAGACGACAAGTCAGTGATGCCGACTTCATATCTTAAGCCGAAAACAAAGAAAGCACTAATTCATCAATAAATTATTAAAACTGAAACATTCATAATTATTACATCTGCTAGTATGCTGTGGCAAGCTTTTTTGTGTGTGCTTGAGTGCTTATTAGGCTATGTGAGCAATTGAAGGCTCATTATTATCATTTGTTTTATTAATAAACATGTGACTAATTAATGCACGCCTACTAGTTGACCAGAAAAATCTTTAGTCGAGGGCAACCCTAATAAACATTAACAATAAGGCTGGAGGTATGAACTTTAATTGCTATTTAATAAATCAATCAAAACAACTGCTCTGTGGAGATTAACTGATAAATTTTGAATTAATTTGACTAACACTTTTAATACACCTTTAGAGGGTGTATTCAAGTTGAGAAATGGCCAGAATAGAGACGTACAGTTTTAGCAGGTGAGTAATGATCATCATTGGAATGAATCTCCTTTGACAGTTGGAGTTGCCTGACCACAGCACTGCCTCAGTGATGCCTCCATCCTGGAAGCGCCGCAACTCTGAGCGAAAGCCCCACAGCTGCCGGAACTCAGCTGCCTTCAAACACAAACAACATAGATGGTTTTGGACACTGCTACAGAACTCTAAGAAACAGACATGTATGCATATGTGGGCTAGTTTACCTTAGGGTTATCTGCTGGTGGTCCTCTCTCGAGAACACAGAAAGCATGTTCAAGGTTCAGCAGCAAACCAATGGTTAGAGGCGGCTGGTCCTTGTGCTTAGGAGGTGCGCTGCCCACCAACCACTGAAAAATCATTTACACAGATTATGCCAGCATATACAGACTGTTTAGGAATGCTTTCATTGGTGAAACAGCCACTCTTACGCAGTACATTTTGACTAAAAAAAGGAAATGGAAACTATACCTCTGTGTCTTGAGGGAGTGAGTGTACCAGAAGGTGGATCCTTTCTCCAAGCCCTCGCTGCAAGAGGGACAAAATGAAGGGAAGTGCAGTGAGCACATAGTTCCCGCTGCGGTCCATGAGCTCATTGAGGAGTAAAAGCTTCTTACAGGAGCTCTGCAATTTCACCATGTCAACCAGTCTGAGAAAGCGAGTGAGAAAGAGTTTGTGAATACATGAATACAAAAACACAAGAACAGCAGGTCTGTGTTGACGGACACTTACTTAAAGACTTGATCATATGTTCGGAGAATGGATTTGGGCGTCATGAGCAGAGCCTGGAAGCCATCTACTGTTGGATCATCCCAGAACTTCAGAGAGAGTGATGCCTCATGCTGGATCTGACAGACAAATTAGAAATATTGAGATTATGGTTGTTCACCCGTTAAAATCTCGATGCTAATAAATTAATCAAGTTAGTTAAACACATGACAGACACCCCCAAATCAGTGTTACTTTAGTATGTTTAATACACTATTGCAATATTTACTAATATTACTAATAGCTGCATAAAATTAAGGTTGAACCACTGATGGCACATGAACTATATTCATAACGATGTCCTTACTACTTAGTACTTGCATTGCTCTCTATGCATTGTCAGAAAGCTCTTGAATTTAATCAAATTTGGAACAACACGAGGGTGAGTAATTAATGGCAATTTTCATTTTTGGGTGAACTATACCTTTAAATGTTGGTTCTATAAATTATAAGTAAGTGAATATCACATTATCACCAAATTAAAGTGATACTACAGTGGTGCTCACCTGTTTGTAGGTAAAAGCGGTCATGTCTGCAAGCAGATTGAGATGCCCAGAGGGATCCACAAATACCACAGAGAATGCCGCATGGAATTCCGGCACTGAAGGCTAAAGTAGGAGAAAAGAGAAAGAAAAACATGGTGATGCAACCAAGGCAAACCAGGCTAAAAACAGCAAGTAACTGCATGAGTCACTTCAGATTACCGCTTTTGAGTCTGGGTTTTTGCACAAGGTGATACCATTCTCTGTCAGATCTGTGGATGCTGAAAATGTCAAAGGAAAAAGCAGATATAACTGATTAATACACTTACATTAATATAACTACCATAACAAGTTATGAAAATCATTTTGACCTCTCTTACCCAAGAAGTGCAGTGCATTCCTCAACAGCTGGTAGGGATTCATAGTTTTTCCCACTTTGTGTGTGGACAGAAGATAAGCCATTAACATTGACGCATGGAAGCCACAGAAACAACCTGCACCCTAAAGAAACAACAGAAACAGAATTCATAAAAAAATGGTGTTGTTTGTTACTTTTATCTGACTCAGAAAAAAAATTATCTATTAAAAAAAAAAAAAAAAAAAAAAAAGTTTTCTAGAATAAGCAGTCTGCCAATTGTTTAACTTTTTTGTGGGAAAAAGTGCATTTATCAAATATACAATATTAATTAAATATCAACCAAATCTAAAGTTAAGAGTATAAAGTTCAGCTAAATGTTTCAATTTCCCTTCTACTTAACTAAATATAATCCATTGACTAATCCTACAATATCAGAAAAAGAACATTTCGATTAAGAATAAAAATAACATTTTTGGCCAAGTGCTTACACACAATAGGCAGATAACAAAATATAATTGTTTAAAATTAATATACATACAAACACAGACAGAAATAATTTGGTCTTACCTGGTCTAGTTCTCGTTGTCTCAGCCACACTTTGAAGAGAGCCACACCCTCTCCAAAAGCAGGACACTGTGCGCTGATGGCTGACAGGAACTGAAGATGTGACAGCGGGAGATGATCTCCAAGAACTGTGCTGTTATAATGAGGAGTTGGGGGCTCACTGCTCTCTGCATCATCAAAATGACAGAAACATATTATGACACAACAGTATTGTGTGCCATCTCAGTCATGAACCTGAGACTAATGTCAGAAAATTCCACAATACCTTGCTGCTCTTTGGCAACGCCAGTAAACCACTCAGTCCTTATGTTGTTCTTCTGAGGATGGAAGCGGCTAGGTTTGAGGAAGTCCGGTGGGGGAATTACATGAATCCGTAACGTCACCTTACTGCTGTCTTTACCTGAAGGCCACACACAAACGTTACATGATCACTTCAGTTTAATACAAAGGCTGAAAAAAAAAAATCAGGCTGGCACACTTATATATGCACACTCCCGAGAAAGACCATCAATCTCAGTTTTCTCCACAGGGTTGTTTCTATTACTGGACTCCAAGCAGCAAAAGAAACAAGTGTGCTAGAAGCAATTAACTTGGAGGCTAAAACGATTTGAGTGGATAATAACAGTAGCCACACCTCGGCAAGAAAGCATTTGCATTGCAATTAAATATGAAGCAAAATTTGAAGTAGCTAATGAGTATGACAAGCTACTGTTAGAACAATTGTACCTGGGGGTTTGAGTAGCAGCACTGGGCGAAGCCGGTTGCCATGAAGACAAGAGTATCGCAGTGAACCCACAAACTCTGCGAAGGAGAGGTGCCGTGCCAAGCCAGCCAGATATAGCGCTCGCTTTCGAGGGTATCGCTGGTTAATGGCATCCATTGGGTGCAAAATAGACTTCAAAAAGAAAATACACCATATTATATTATATTATAGTCAGATATATACAGAGAGTCAGGTGGATGGACATATAGAGAGACAGATGCATACAAATAGATACACAGATAGGTCAAAAGGTCAAAAGTTTACATACACCTTGCGGAATCTGCAACATGTTAATTATTTTACCAAAATAAGAGGGATCATATAAAAAAGTTATTTTTTATTTAGTACTGACCTGAATAATGCATTTCACATAAACAACATTTACATATAGTCCACAAGAGAAAATAACAGCTGAATTTATAAAAATGACCCTGTTAAAAAGTTTACATACACTTGATTCTGAATACTGTGTTGTTAATTGAATGATCCACAGCTGTTTTTTTGTTGTTGTTGTTTAGTGATAGCTGTTCATGAGTCCCTTGTTTGAACTCTTTCCAACAATGACTGTATGATTTTAAGATCCATCTTTTCACACTGAGGACAACTGAGGGACTCATATGCAACTATTACAGAAGGTTCAAATGCTCACTGAAGATCAAAATTAAATTTGACTTATTTTGTCTTCTGGGAAACATGTAATTATTTTCTGTAGCTTCTGAAGGGCAGTACTAAATGAATAAAATCTGTTCAAAAAATGTCACTCTTAATGTCGGCTCTTAACGCATGATTTTGTTCTTTTGAAGCATCAGTGAGCATTTGAACCTTCTGTAATAGTTGCATATGAGTCCCTCAGTTGTCCTCTGTGTGAAAAGATTAGGGCTGCACGATTATGACAAAAATCATAATTGTCGAATATTCCATTGACATTGTAATTGCAATTATTAATTACGATTATCACAATTTACATTGAATGATGTTTTGAATAGTTTTATATCATTGTTTGAAGCAACTGCATGCTGCATTTTTATATAACTTCTTCTTTACATATAAAAAAAGTGAAAATGTAAAAATTATAACAATGAGAAAAAAAACCCTTAAGATAACCTGTAGGAAAAATACACACACTCACACCTTAAGAATGATTTGAGTGTTTTTTTTTTGTAATTGTGCCTTTGAACAGTTTCATAATTGTGGCAGCTGTAATTGTAATCATGATTAGAGATTAGATTAATTGTGCAGCCCTAGAAAAGATTAATCTCAAAATCATTGTTGGAAAGGGTTCAAATACACAAAATGCTGAAAAACCACACAATTTGTGCGACCTGAAGGATTTTTCTGAAGAACAGAAGGCAGTTTAACTGTTCAGGACAAACAAGGGACTCATGAACAACTATCACTAAACAAACAAACAAACAAACAAAAAAAACTCCCCGCTGTGGATCATTCAGGTGACAACACAGTATTAAGAATCAAGTGTGTGTTTTGAACAGGGTCATTTTTATAAATTCTACATTTTCTCTTGTGGACTATACGCAAACGTCTTTTATGTGAAATATCTTACCAAATAAAAAAATAAAAAATATGCATTTTGTATGATCCCTCTTTTTTCTGAAAAATAATTAGCATCTTGCAGATTCTGCAAGGTGTATGTAAACTTTTGACCTCAAACGGAAAATAGATGGATAGATAGATAAATAGCTTTCGATGTCTAACTTACAGTTGGAATGGTAACAGCCAAGTCCACAAAAACTTTGGGTTTGATACACGTGCCCAGTGGATAACTGCCCACCAGGTCGACTGATGCCGGAGGCTCCATGTGAAATTTGCCTTTTGCTGTCGGTGGAACGAGGAACAATGGGACTTCAACACCCACCAACCATGAAATATCATCCATCTGGAGAGCAGGAGGAAACGATTAAGAAAACTGAGGTTTTCAGCTACCATACAGATCAGTGGAAATCAGCACTGATGCTGCTGATGATAAAAAAGCATCACAGATTTCTGACCTCCACAACTTCAGATTCGGGAACACACTGCAAGTAATCGGTGACCTGCTGCACAAAGGTGTCCACCAGGTTCTTCCTGTGCTCACTAAGGGCCACTTCTTTCAGCAGTTCCTCCATCTGAAAATCATCCATATGAATCAGTCATAATGCACATGTACATTGCTAAACTATCTACAGAACACTTCATGTAGGTAGCAGCTCACTAAGTATTGTTAACATACAATGACAGTTAAACATGCATATCATTTCTGACCTGCATTTTCAATATGCTGCAGTGGAAGAGAGTCTCTGCTTCTTTAAGCTGGTTGAGTTCTTCCACCGTTGGGGCTTTGTACAGCTCTTTTTTGGACAGCTTGACTGGTCGTAAGACCCCATCATCTGACACATTTTCCTTCGCTTTTCGTTTGGAGTCCTTAGACTGTTTTTCACTCTTTTCTTCTTCATCCTTAGAGTTATCTGATACCTCCATCTATGTAGACATTACAGTTTTTATTAATCTTTAATTAAATGTTCATATACTTCCCGTACACATACAACAAAAGTAGATATCTTGGTAACACTTTATAATAAGGTTTATTAGTTAACATTAGTTAACTAGTTAATACTTCTACAACATTTATTAATCTTAGTTAATATTAACTTCCACATGTATTAATGCATTATTAAATCTTGTGTTTGTTAACATTAGTTAATGCACTGTGAACGAACAATGCACAACTGTATTTTCATTAACTAACGTTAACAAATGATTAAATACTGTAATGTGGTTCATTGTTTGTTCGTGTTAGTTAACACATTAACTAATGTTAACAAATTGCACCTTAACGTAAAGTGTTACCAATATATTTTATATATTTTAGGCTTATTTACAAAGTGTATTTTGAAATACAACTTTGCTAAGGAATGTGATAAGAAATCTGCGTGAAACCTCACGAACCTGATCTTCAGCTTTAGTTTCAGTGGATTCCTTTATCTTCTTCATTTTGAAAGAAATTACAGTAAGCCTTTAGAAGGGTAAATTCAAATAATTCATTAATTTACAGTTTCATCCGATTCAACGCGTCTCTCACATGGGGGAACACATGGGACACACTAACAACGGGCTGCATTGGAGAGCTCACCGATTGGTCCGTGTGCAGTCAATCCTTCAGTGATTGGCTGCTTAACTTTGGTTCGGCCTCCTCAAGTTTGGTAGAGATTACAATAGACGCATCTCTGGGAATATTAAATATATCTCAATTTTTCACATTTTTTACATTATAAATATAACATAAATATAAGGCACGGACACGAATATATTGATTTTTTTTTAAAGTGTAGAGAAATAAAAACAATGCTTGTTGCGGTACGATGACGTC
The DNA here is from genome assembly GCF_022985175.1 of Labeo rohita. Lineage (NCBI taxonomy): Eukaryota > Metazoa > Chordata > Actinopteri > Cypriniformes > Cyprinidae > Labeo > Labeo rohita. Next base: position 15,897,459 of record NC_066873.1, read on the forward strand.
GCGTTACGCGCATGCGCTGTTTACTGAATGCTGAATGGAATGCTAACCAAGTTCAGTCGTATGTCCATTTCTTGCATTAACATTCTACAAATACACAATTTATCCTTAAAATAAGTATTCTTATATGACAGTTTGGTTATTTTTTGCACGCTTTAATAAATAAACCTCTGTAACTAATGTCTTAGGCAACATAATATACATAATTGTAAACATTGCTTACTGCTGCTGCTTCATTAACATCTATCTTTGTCTAATTATTTAAGAAAATGTCTAGTAAAGAAGTAAAAGCTGAACTAAAAAGTGCCAGGGAAGCCATCAAAAATAAAGAGTTTAAAGAAGCTTTGAAACATTGTAAGGTAAGTGTTTGCTTTTACTTGTCAGCATGCAGTAAGTAACTTCCTTTATCTTTGTAGGCAAATAAATAGGTTTCCATCTCATACTTTTCTCTTGATTGACTGTATTTGCACGAGTAATAAGTTAAGCATTTGTCTTCCAAGTTTAACTATATTTGTGCAACCAGGCTGTTCTCAAACTTGAGAAGAATAACTATAATGCCTGGGTGTTTATTGGAGTGGCAGCTACAGAGCTGCAGCAGCCGGATCAGGCACAGACCGCCTACAGAAAGGCCACTGAACTGGAGCCAGAACAACTGCTTGCATGGCAGGTCAGTCATGATGTATAAACTATAATGAATAGTGTTTATCTAGAGACACAGTTTGTTAGCTATTTGTTAGTCTTGATACTGAGCACTGCTGGGCCCTGCAGTGAAAATTTACTGGATGTGAATTTCTTTTACAGGGTTTAGCAAATCTGTATGAAAAAAGTGACCAAGCAGATTTCAAAGCTGAGCTGCCAAAGATTTATCAGAAACTTATTACACTGTATGAAACGTAAGTAAAGTGCCCTTTTCCCTTATGTAATTCTTATGTAACTCTTCTGTAATGTAAGCAATCAGTTTTAAATATTTTGCCCCTTTATTTACCTAGTTGCATTTTTAAAAGTGTTACATTATTGAACATTATTGAAATTTTGGAATTGTCCCCCTGCCCAGGCTTTTTTAAGTTTTATTTCGCAATAAATAAATAAAAAATATTAAAATCAGGGAAATCATTTATGAGTTGTGTATTTGTCCCCAAAGCATTTATATATATTGTTCTGGATATGAGAAGTGACAGGAGAGTACATCTCTTCCAGGGCAGCACAATAAAAGTTCAAAGCTCAGAAATTTTTAATAATTTGAGGTTCTTTAGGTGTCATAATGGTATTTGTTACTTTGAATTTTTTAGTTTATAAATAATTAGTTTCTTTTTCTAAGTTTGGGATCAGTAAGATTTTAAATGTTTTTTTTTTTTTTTAAAGACGTCTCATGCTCATAAAAGTTCCATTTATTTGATGAAAAATACAGAAAAAACTGTAATATTATGAAATAATATTGCAATTTAAAATAACAGATTTCTAGTTTAATATACTTTAACATAAAATGTATTTTTGTGATGCAAAGCTAAATATTCATCAGCCATTACTCCAGACTTCAGTGTCACAAGATCCTTTAGAAATCATTCCAGCATGCTAATTTATTATCAATATTGGAAACATTAACCCTTTAAATTTCACTCCCATTTTTGAACACATATATATCTTGAAATATATTAATCTATTAAAGGATTAAGTACTGCTTAATATTTTTTTGCAACTGGTGCTACGTTTTTCCTGATTCTTTGATGAATAAAAAGTTAAAAAGAACAGCGTTTTTATTTTTTTTAAGAGTAAAAATACTATTGGTTGATTTTATTTTATTTATTTATTTTGTTTTTTCTGCAGTTCAGACAAAGCAAAATGTTTTGAAGTGAGCAAGAAGTTGGTGGAAATCTATCAGTCGGAGAAGAACTACTTACAGGTGTGATTTTTAAATATGATTGATTAGAAGGACTTGATGTTACATCTAAAGATGTAATTAGATGTAACTGCACTGTCTGTTACCTACACAAATCTACACATTATTTCTGAAGTCACAATCAGGCTTTATATTTTTATATTGCTACTCCACCCACAGGTGGCCAGAGTGTGGCGAAGGTTAATTCAGGTGAGGGAGGGAGAGGCAGGTGTGGAGAATTCGGAGCTGCTGGAACTGTGGAAGGAGATGACCAGACTCCTGCAGGACACTGTTGAAGATCAGGACAATGAGACTCAGCAGCATGTCAGTCAATTTCAGTTTTATTTCTCAAATCCTACTTTTTTTTTTTATCATGGCCCCAGTTTAGCATGACCACATGCATTTTTACAAAGCTTACAGTGTTTTTCTTTGCTCAACAGTTGATATCAGCATTTGAAAGAGCTTTGGAAATGACAGTAGATGTACCCAGTGAAACCCACAGAAGTCTTTCACAGGATTACATTAAATGTCTTTCTAAGGTTGGCTTCTAAGCTGTATATGTCACAATTATTGTAATATTCATAATAATAATGTCTGGACGAAAGCAGATGTTTCATATTGTGTATTCTTCAGCTTCCTCATGAGGTGGCCAAGCTAAAGGAAGTTTGTGATGCCACACTGTCCCGCTATCCGACACACTCCTACCCTCTACAGGCCCTCAGTGAGCACTACATCAGAACAGGTCAGTTTATTAAAGGGATAGTTCACCCAAAAATGAAAATTTTGTCATTAATTACTTACCCTTATGTCATTCGAAACCCATAAGACCTTTGTTCAATTTCGAACACAAATTTATGTTTTTGATAAAATCCAAGAGCTTTCTGACTCCTCCATAGACAGCAAGGGTCTTACCACGGTCAAGGCCCAGAAAGGTAGTAAGGACATTGTTAAATTAGTCCATGTGACATCAGTGGTTCAACCATAATTTTCTGAAGCTACAATAATACTTTGCTCAGATAGAAAACAAAATTAATGACTTTATTCAACAATTTCTTTTCTCCTGGGACAGTCTGCCGCAAAAGTATTCTCGTAGTATCATAAAATTACGGTTGAACCACTGATGTCACATGTCAGATTTCACCAAAAACATCTTAATTTGTGTTCCAAAGATGAAAAAAGGTCTTACAGGTTTGGGACAACACAAGGGTAAGTAATTCATGACAGAATTTTCATTTTTGGGTGAACTATCCTTTTAAGGTCATATAAAAACAATGCTCCCAGAAAATTATTTAATGCTGGATGGCCAGTTTTTTTTTTATTTATCTATTTCATTGTTCATCATTTTTTAAGCTACATTACTGTTCAAAAGTTTGGGTTCAATAAGATTTCATTTAAAGCACTAAATTAGAATGTTTGGATCATTATCAAGAATGCTTCTTTAAAATAAAATATATTTTCAATGTATTAAAATAGAAAAGTCTTTTTTTTTAATTGTAATAATATTTCATAATATTGTTTGTTTACTGTATTTTTAAATCAAATAAACACTCTTGATGAGACTTATTTCAGAAACCTCATACCCACCCCAAACTTTTGAACATTAATGTAATCACTAAAATAATCCTGTTTCTGAAAACATAAAACTCATATTCAGTGTTTCTAAATAAACACAACTCTTAGATAAATGATCTTATCTCTGATTATTCTGGTAGGTGACTGCAGTGAGGAAGCTGTCGGCTGTTTCAGCCGTCTCTCAGAACTGGATCCAAACAACTCACATGCTCACTTTGGTCTCGGTATTAAAGCTTGTCAGGATAAAAAATATGAGGATGCCATCAAAAGTATTAGTCTAGGTGAGTTTATAAATACCATAGAGAATTATAAGATGTTTAGTGTTTTGCTCCAGTATGTTGTCTTGATATGAATTTTTCAGACTGGAGGTCACGTATATAATGCAAGAAATGCAGTGTATCAAATTCCATAATTGAAGAATTTAATATAATGCATGTTTAATATAAAGCAATGTGTTTTAATAACTCTTTGATTTATGTTCAGCGCTATACAACATTAATTAAACTCATAGCAGTTCCTAAATTATACAATTTAAATTACAAATAATATGTTTAACAAATGTTGTGTTTTTCCTGCAGGACTGAAGAGTATGTGCTCCTCCATCATTGGCTGGTATAATCTGGCTCTGGCTCAACTAAAAATGCATAAATACTCTGACAGTGCCACAGCTTCCAGCCAAGGTACTGGATGATAAAAATAACTGCACATCTGAAACATAGCTAACATGACAACAACAGAGTGGAAAAGGGCAGTTCTCAGAAATAAGCTGTTTTGTGTCGTCAGGGCTGAAGTCGAGTGTGGCGAACTCTGATTGGACTCATAAACTGCAGAGGCTGAAAATAGAGGCTCTGGTGAGGACAGGAAGAGACCAGGATGCTGATGAAGCTCTGCAGATCCTTACACAGGTATCGTTTTAAACCAAAAACTGACACAGATCTGCACAGTAGATTTTTTTTTTTTTGAAAGAAGTCTCTTATGCTCACCAAGATTGCATTTGTTTGATCAAAAATCCAGTGAATATTATAAATATATTAGAAACATTGAAATATTGTTACTATGTAAAATAGCTCTTTGCTATTTTTTTAATATCTTTTCATTAAAATGTACTTTATTCCTGTGTTTTCAGCAGTCATTACTCATTCTTCAGTGTCACATGATCCTTCAAAAATCATTATAATATGCCCTTTTAGTGCTCAAGAAACATTTCTTATTATTATCAATGTTGGAAACAGTTGTGCTGCTTAATTTTTTTGTGGAACATGAAAATCTATATATTTTCAGGATTCTTTGATGAATAGAAAGTTCACAAAAGCAGCATTTATTTGAAACACAAATCTTTTGTAAAATTGTAAATTTCTTCACTCTTTGATCAATTTAAAGAAGGATTAGTTCACTTCCAGAACAAAAATTTATAGATAATGTACTCACCCCCTTGTCATCCAAGATGTTCATGTCTTTCTTTCCTTAGTCGATAAGAAATTATGTTTCTTGAGGAAAACATTTCAGGAATTTTCTCCATATAGTGGACTTCAATGGTGCCCCCAAATTTGACCTTCCAAAATGCAGTTTAAATAAAGCTTTAAAGCTCTAAATGATCCCGGGCAAGGATGAAGGGTCCTATCTAGCAAAACGATCAGTCATATTCTAAACAAATTGACAATTTATATACTTTTTAACTTCAAACGCTTGTCTTGTCAAGCTCTGCGTGAGCTCAGTTTTTTCCAGTTAAAGACAGTTAGGGTAGGTTGAAAAACTCCCATCTCATTTTCTTCCCCAACTTCAAAATTGTCCTACATTGCTGCAGAAGTACCGACCCAGTGTTTACAAAGTGAAAATGCAAAGAAGATCAAACGTCCTTTACAAAAAAAAGGTAAAACAGCGATATAGGACGATTTTGAAGCTGAAGAAGAAAACGAGATGGGAGTTTGTTGACATACCCTAACTGTATTGACCCGGATTACACAGACTACGGATGCGCATCGCAGAGACGAGACAAGACGAGCATTTGAGGTTGAAAAGTATATAAATTGTCAATTTGTTTTGAAAATGACAGATTGCTAGAGAAGATCCTTCTTCCTCAGCTGGGATAATTTAGAGCCATTTGATGCTGCATTTTGCATGTTCAAACTTGGGGGCACCATTGATGTCCACTAAATGGAGATAATTCCTGAAATGTTTTTCTCAAGAAACATAATTTCTTTACGACTGAAGAAAGAAAGACATTAACGTCTTGGATGACAAAGGGATAAGTAAATTATCTGTAAATTTTTGTTCTGGAAGTGAACTAATCCTTTAATACATCCTTGCTAAATAAAAAAAAAATAATATTAGTAACTGTTTGATAATCTGATTTACATAATGTTGATAATGTCTCCTTTTAGATTTCAGATGCCAAAAATGACCCAGTGCTTTTAGCGTTGAAAGGAAAAGCTCACTTGCAAAAAGGTCAAACTGAGGAAGCATTTCAGGTGAAACTTTTTCTTTTAACAGGAATGGAATTACTGAAAGCTAAGCTAAAAATAGCATGATAGATTCTATGATATTAGATGTTTTTTTGTTTTTTTTGTTTAAATTAGAAAAACAGATCATATTTAAATGAAATGATTCTTACAGGTTTCAGCTGAGCTGCTGAGCTCTCACCCAGGATCCGTAGAGGGTCTCAGTCTGAAGGGCCTGGCACATGTTGCTAAAGAACAGTACAAACAAGCTGAAGAGAGGTGTGAAATTCCTTCTGCACGTATTTGCAGTATCAAATCCAGCATAGATTTAAACTCTTGTCCTCTTGTCTTCTCTCTGTCTCACAGCTTTCTAGAGGCTTTATCTGGAAGTCCAGATAATGGGGAGTTGTTCTTTCTCTTGGGGCGCTTGTACTGGAACATGGGAGAGGAAATGCGAAGGGATCGCAGCAAAGCCCATACGCATTTACTCAAGGTAAGGCCACCAAATCTGAGACTTTATGCGCTTTATCCTTTTATACAGAATAAACAATGACTTGTTTTCTGTTGTTTTTAAGGCTGCTAAACTGGACCCGTATCTTGGTTCAGTGTTTCGTTTCCTGGGTCATTACTATAGAGAGGTAGCAAAGGATCAAGGCAGAGCTAGAGGCTGCTATAAGCGAGCGTTTGAGATGGATTCATCTGATGCGGAGGCTGGAGCGGCTACTGTAGACCTCAGCATGGAGCAGGGGGACATGGTGAGTGTTGAAAAGACTTGTTAATCCAAGTAAGTCCCATTGAGGGTATCCTCTGCTTAGTTTTTCTTGTCAAAAACAAACTTCAAAGTTGTAAGGAACTTGTCTTGTTGTAGATGCTGTAGAAGACACAGAGTTCCTGTTAAAGGGGTTTATTGACTGTGTGATGTGTTCTTTGCAGGACTCAGCTCTGACTGTTCTGCAGTCCGTAACAGAGAGAGCCACTCCTGGCTCTGCTAAATGGGCCTGGATGAGGAGAGGTCTCTACCACCTCAAGATTGGCCAGCATCAACAGGCCATTGCAGAGTAAGTGAATCGATTTCAGCTATAAAGCATAAGTGGTAATAAGATTTGTTTGACTGGCCTTGGATGGTGAGCTCAGCAGATATTTTAAAGATCTTACTTAATGCAGGAACATTAAAGTTGGCAGTTATAACGATGCAAATTTCTGAAATTTTATTAATAGCAGGCCTATATCACTGAATTTCATTCATCTGTATTTTATGCCTTTTGGAAATAAATTAAGAAAATAGCTTGTGAAGTCCAGTTCAACTCCTGAATTTAAACTGAGGTAGCAAATAATTGCTAAACAGTTTAATAACTGTTTTCAGTTATAATTAATCATTGTTTGCATTTAATTGTAATTCTTAAATTAGCCTTCATTTTATAGACCACAGTGGAAGAAAAGTTAATTTCCCAGAATCCCGCAATTAATTTAGCCTTCAAGGCCCACTTTGCTGTCTCCAGAGGAGACTTCACCAAATAATGTTAAATGTATTAAAAATGTTACAAAATAATGGCTTCACTATTTGATTTGATTTGATTTGATTTGATTTAATTCATTTTACCTTAAGGACTTTTGACTTTACCAAATGTTAAATGTATTAAATGTATTAAATGTATTAAAAATGTTACAAAATAATGGTTTCACCATTTTATTTTATTTTATTTTATTTTATTTCACCTTAAGGACTTTTGACTTTACCAAATGTGAAATGTATTAAATGTATTAAAAATGTTACAAAATAATGGCTTCACCATTTTATTTTATTTTATTTTATTTTATCTTATTTTCTTATTTTATTTTACCTTAAGGACTTTTGACGTCGCCAAATGTTAAATGTATTAAATATATTAAACACTTAATAAAAATGTTACAAATGGCTTTACCATATTATTTAAATTGTATTTTATTTTTGAAAGATGACTTCACCAAATTTTTCATTTTTTAAGGACTTTGTACAACAGCCTTTGAAAGTTACCCACGATTCTGCTTTGATTTTAGTCTGCAGGCGGCGTTGAGGGCTGATCCTCAAGACTGGGTGTGCTGGGAATGTTTAGGTGAGGCTTACCTGAACCGCAGGAGTTTCACAGCAGCCATGAAAGCCTTCGATAAAGCACATACATTGCAGCCCACTTCTATCTACAGCCTCTATCAGACCGCCGCCATCAAACAGATCCTCGGCCGGTTTAAAGAGGCCGCTGCTGAGTACAGGCAGATCTTAGAGCAGGAGGACTACGTCCCGGCACTGAAAGGTTTGTGTGCTTTCTACAGTAATACTTACAGTCTCTCAGTTTAATAACTATTTCATTTAGTATTCAAATTTATAGTGCTTCATGAGGCATCTTTATTATGTTTTGATACTCAGGTCTGGGTGAATGCTTGCTAGCCCTGGCTAGAAGTGCACTGGATGACTATCTTGATGGAAGAGCTGTAGATCTGATACAGAACGCCATTCATTACATCTTCAGGTAAAGTGTATTGTGGTGTCTGACCATGTGAGGTGAGTTTGATGGGTGTCATCCAGCAGGTACTGATCAAATCTCAACCTTTGTTTCAACATTCACAGAGCTGTAAAGCAAAGGCCAGACCTGTCGTGCCTGTGGAAGTTACTAGGTGATGCCTGCACCACCTCCAGAATTGTGTCCCCAAACCGAGCCAAAGTGCTGGTGCCTGGAGCTCTATGTGGAATGGACCCACCCGATCAGAGCCAGACACTGGACCAGAGACAGCTCCTCACTCTAGGAGAAAGGTGAAGAAACATATTAGAGGGATAGTTTGGCCAAAAATAAAAATTCTGTCATTAATTACTCACCCTCATGTCATTCCAAATTCATAAAACCTTCATTCATCTTTGGAAAACAAATTATTATTTTTTTTTTATGAAATCCAAGAGCTTTCTGAACCTCCATAGACAGCAAGGGTTTTTCCACGTGAAAGGTTCAAATCTTGATCTTTTTTTTTTTTTTTTTTTTTTTTTTAATGATTTTTGACTAGTCAACTCGAAAATGTAACTACAACATGATTCAAGTAACTTTTTCTTTATTAACCCTTTAGTTAAAGAAAGTTCTATTCCAAGTGCACCACACATGAAGTTGTCAACATGATGTAAATGTTAACAGGGTTTCCGTGGGTCTTAAAAAAGTTTTTAAAATGAATAATTTTCGTGAATTAAGGCTTTGAAAAGGTCTAAAATCAGCACAGCAAGTCTTAAATTAATATGATATTGGCATTAATTTGGCATTAAAACTCCCATCTCATTTTCTCCTCCAACTTCAAAATTATCCTCCATCGCTGCAGAAATACCAACACAGTGTTTACAAAGTAAAAAAAACAAAGAAGGTCAAACACACAAACAAAAAAAGGTAAAACAGCAATGCAGGACAATTTTGAAGTTGGAGGAGAAAATGAGATGGGAGTTTTTAGACATACCCTAACTGTAATGGCCAGGAAAACAGTTCACACAGAGCCAGACAAGATAAGTGTTTGACGTTAAAAAGTATATAAATTGTAATTTTTTTTTTAGAAAATAACCGATCGCTCTGCTAGATAAGACCCTTCTTCCTCAGCTGGGATTGTTTAGAGCCCTTTGAAGCTGCATTTAAACTGCATTTTGGAAGTTCAAATTTGAGTGCACCATGGAAGGCCATTACATGGAGAGAAATCCTAAAATGTTTTCCTTAAAAACAATTTCTTTATGACTGAACATTTTTCTGTAAATTTATACTGTATATTGTTTTTGTTCTGGAAGTAAACTAATCCTTTAAAAATAAGCAAAATCGAGAAAAAAATTCGAACAGCAAAAAATAAAAATTAAAATGTTAATAATGATAATATTCAGTACTGAACCTACGTTTTACCAGGTGTTTTGGTCGTGCTTTGAAACTGATGCCTGAGGCCCCCAGTCTGTGGTGTGACCTTGGCCTGAACTACCACCACCAATCCAGACTGCTCAGCTGCCTGTATCCTGAAGAGAATCCGCAGCCTCTGCTGGAGAAAGCCGTGCAGGTACATGACCTGACCTGGGATCAGCCATTCATAATGATTTCATGAAGATGTGTTTTAACAGGCTGCTTTGGTTTGGCTCTGTTCTGACAGTGTGTGAAGAAGGCGATCATGCTCGACAGTGCAAATCACACATACTGGAACGCCCTCGGGGTGGTCGCGATGGCCAAGGGTAGCTACAAATATTCACATGTTGTGCATAATTGCATTAGTCTATATTACATAACTGTGTTGTGATGGACTATTCTTGCGTTATTATTTATATTTTAGGAATAGAAAACTTTGCACTTGCTCAACATTGCTTTATCAAATCAATAAAAGCTGAATCAAATGTAAGTAGTGCAAGAAAAATAAACAATTTCTTCACTTTTTAAACATATGTTTTGATGCAAGCAATGTATCTCCTGGTTATTTTTCAGAATGTGGTTGCGTGGACCAACCTTGGTGCTTTGTATCTGAAGAAGGGAAATATAGAGGTAATGTGATTTTCGTCCAGAGATTAGCTTGACTTCACATGAGTTAGAGATCAATGTTGACGGTTGTGTTTTTATGACTTGTTTTTTTTTTTTTTTTTTTTTTTTTTTTTTTTTTTTTTTTTAGCTCTCTCATGAAGCTTTCAAAATTGCTCAGTCTCTAGAGCCCCTCTATGTGAACTGCTGGATCGGACAGGTAGACATTAGATCAAACTGATAGTTCATATAACGTCCAGTGCCCTTCTTTAGTCCACTGCTGCACACAGGACATCTACAGTAACTTCTTTCTCATTATACAGGCCCTCATTGCTGAGACAGTGGGCAGTTATGACACCATGGATCTCTTCAGACACACCACTGAACTGAGCACACATGTACGTCTAATCACTTCTTAATACACGCTATTGTTCAAAAGTTTGGGGTTGATAAGTTTTTTATTTTTTTTTAGTTCTTTGAAAGAAGTTTGTCTTGCTCACTAAGCATGCATTTATTTGTTAATTGTTAGACCGAGGGCGTGAAGGGTTATGCGTACTGGGTTTGCTCTACACTGCTGGACAGGAGCAAAAGAGACTCTGAGGTCTACCTCTACAACATAGTCCAGATGAACGCCGTCTCTGCTGCCCAGGTGGCTCTGAGCAAGTACACTGGTATGAGAACACTAACACAGCATACTGGGTATTTAGGTATTTATGGGTCTGTCTTTATTGTGTGATCTAAAACCAATCAATTTTTAGTTTAGAAATAAAAAGAAAAGAAAGAATGAAAATGTACAATATTGTCTTTAACCAAAGATAAAATTAAATTTCTTTGTCTCATCCACGTTAGTGTTTTAGGTTAAACTAATACTGTCGGTGCGTAATCTATAATCTGTAACCATCATAAAGTATGTAAATACATTAATGGGGCACTGTATGCATGTTTTATCATTAAAACAGTATTATTTGATGCAGGTATAATGGCTAGACACATAAAAATGTGTTTCACCCTAAATCCCTAAATATTAAGGAAATGATTCATGCGATTCATGATTCAAGATGAAGTGAGGTAATGAAGCTCAGTGTACCTTAACTCTTTTCACACCAGAGAGGATTCAGACAGACCCAGACGCCTTCATCATGCTCGGATACCTGAACACACACCTGCAGCTGAGAAAACAGGCCACTGAGGCATATCGCAGGTTTGCCATTTCTAGCTATTTATAAAATTTAAAATTCTGACCAGGCAGATGGACAACCAGTACCTCACAATTTTTAAATTAATCTAAGGAAATGTAATATTATTTTTTTTATTGTGTAGCATCATATTTTTTAATATCACAATTTTCATGTTATAATCCAGACCCAGTTGTACTATCACATTCAGTATGATTTAATGTGCATCCAATTTTATGTTAAAATTAATAATAGATTCATTATTATTACGTGACTTATTTATACATTTATTTATATATACATATTGTTATTAATTATATATAGATTTATATGAATTGTAATATTTTATTTATTAATACTTATTTTATATTTTTTATTAATACTTATTTTGATGAATTTAAGTATTTTTATTTGACATAAAACTTGTTTTTTAATATGGTTTATATTATTATTAATTTATTTATTTATACATCTATTCATATTTCATGATATATATTTCATTAATTTTATATATAGATTTAAATTTTAATGTAATATTAATTAATGTAAATATTACTATAAATATTAATAGAATTATTATATATTACTTTTATTAATATGTAATAATATAATGTAATATATTTTAATGAATGTATTCAAGTATTTGACATAAAACCTGCTTTTTTAATTAAGAAAATAAATTTTTAACTTATTAACATATTCATTATTATTTATACATTTTTATTTCATATTGGTATTCATTTTATATATATTATTTGAATTTTTATATAATAAGTTAATGTATATTATATATTATTAATATGTATTAATATAATATATTTTAGTATGGTTTATAAAAATAATAAATATATCATTCATTTTTTATTTAAAAAAAAAAAAAAAAAGGCATTCAATAAATAAATGCATAAAATATGCTGCTGAAAGTTTCTGATACTGATCTGGACCACACTGGTATTAAATTGTTCTTGTATACATTGTTCTCCACAGAGCTGTTGAGTTGCTTCAGGCGTCCCCTCACACTGACAAGCTCAGCTTTGCTCTGAGGGGTTACGGACGTGCCCTCAGGTAAAAACTCACTTCATACAGCTATGCTGACAGTCATTTCATCTATAGAAATATCATGAGAATTATCAGTGCGTGATAATGTTATTTTTGTGTTCTCATGTTGCTGTCAGTGATGATGGGCAGTGGGAAGAAGCAGTGCGTATTTATTCCTCCACACACCTAGAGGAGCTGCATGATCTCATCGGGCTTGCGCTCGCCTGTTTCAGAATCGGTCGCCTGCCAGAGAGCGTTCAGGGTGAGCAATCATTGCCATATCATCTGGAATAGTACCCATAATTCCTTCTGAAGGTACTCAAGCTTCTGATTGTGTGCCTGTTTCCAGCCTATGAAAAAGCCCTCGCAGTTGCCTCTAGCGAGAAGGAAAAGGCCTGTATACTCACTGCACTTGCCTTGATACAGCACAGGCTGGGCAGCATCGATCATGCCAAAACTCTTCTCTTCAAGTGGTAAACTATCAGCTGTCTCAGAGAACATCCAATTTTCTGCTTCAGCCATCAAAAGCACAACCTTTCTCCTCTCGTTTATGTTTGTGTATGTAGCTCTATGCTGAAAGAGCCTGTCCCAGAGAGTCTGCAGTGTCTGTGTGCTCTGGGTTTGGTTCATGGTGACGTTACCCTGGCAAGTGCTACGCTTACTGAGCTGCTTAAACTGAAGGATGCTGTAGGAGGCGCTGTGGAGGACCGCTGTCTGCTCACTTGCACCCTGCTGGCCCTGCAGGGCAACTTTAGCGGCGTACACAGGGAGGCTTCTAGGGCTATACACAGGTACTGTGTAATATGTAGAGATACAGTGTGTCCTAATTTGTTACAACATGATAAAGCAACAAGAATCTGTCAGTGTTTGTTTTAACAAAATGCAGTATATGCAGTAAATACAGTCCAAAAATCTTGCTTCTCTTAGCTATTAAATAGTATGTTAGTATTTTAAGACATAGAGTACAAATTAGATAAAATACAATGCATATTAAAACATTAGATATATACTGATTACCTGTAATTTTGTTTCATAGCATCCTTTAGCATGATTCCCTTCTGAAATATATTAAGTTATTTTATTCAGCAAGAACACATTAAATTGATTAAAAGTGAATTTCCTGTTCATGAAAGAATGACAGCAAACAGCAAAACTGTTTTTAACATTGACAATAATAATAAATATAAATAAATAAATAATAAATACTAAAGACTGGAGTAATGGATGCTGAAAATTCAGCTTCCTCTTACAGGAAAAAATTACATTTCAAGAAATATGCAAATAGAAAAGTTGTTTTAAACTAATAATATTTCACAATATTACTATATTTACTGTATTTTTGACAAAGTAAATGCAGCCTTAGTGAGCATAGAAGGCTTATTTCTAAAACATGAAAAATCTTACTGACACCAACATATTTTATTTTATTTTATTAATTTCATTTTATTTCATTTTATTTTTTAATTTATTTCTGTTTATTTAATTTTTAATTTTTTATTGTATTTTATTTATTTGTTTTATTCTTTATTTTATTTTAATTTTAATTTTATTTTATTTTGTTTTATTTTAATTTATTTTTTATATTTTATTTACTTTTTATTTCATTTGTTTCTTTCTTTTTTTCTTTCTTTTTGTTTTATTTATTTCGTTTTGTTTTAGATGTTGCAGGAGAATTTGCTTGGAGCCAGATCCACATCTAAATAGACCTTTAGCTGTTGCTGATCAGCTGAAGCCCAGACACTTTACTTATTGAATATTCGTCCACCCTCATTATGTCTTGTTGAGTGGGGAATTGAGGACTTTGATTAAATCAAATGCTTCTCTTTATTTATCCAGTAGCAAGTGACCTTTCAATGTCCTCCTTTAATCTGCACCGTACAAAGATGTGAAAACACTCAAATACTATTAAAGGGAAGACGCTTTAATCTAATTAACCTCAGGTATGAATCACTGCATTTGGTTAATTAACCCAAATGTCAAATGAGGTACCAGAACACCTTAGAATCATAGGAATTCTTCTTTTTCTTCTGTGAGCCATTTTTATTATTATGAAAAAATGTGATTGAGATCTGCTATGTTGTAGGAACCCAGGAAATCCATCTCTCTGGGCTCTTCTCTCCAGACTGGTCCCACAGTACTGCCCCAACAAAGCTGATGTGCGTATTCCCACAATATTTTAGGACAACTCATAGAAGGAACAGTTCACCTGTTATAAAAGTATTGACCATAAAAGACTGGTATTCATGAAGAGTTCTTATTTTCATCAGGGAGGTGCTGTGGCCGGCAGTGTGGCGTGTCATGCCAGCTTGACGCTTGGAAAGGTAACTTAACATTTGTGGATGAAAACTTGTGTCAAGATCTTAATGTGTCTTTTAAAAAGTTTAATTCTTTTTATCTTTAGAGGGCGTTGCTGTACAGTGGAGTGAATCAGTTGGCCTCAGGCCGGCACTCTGGACAGGACAGAAAACGCAACGCTCTGAAAACAATCCAGAGAGCTGTGCTGCTGTGCCCAGGTAAACTGAGTTGCAATCAGATAAGATGGAAAGTTTGCTAAACTGTGTTTAATTTTAATTTTGTCATATTTTAGTCATCTGAATTGTTTGTTTTAGTCTAGTTTTAGTCAACCAAATATCATACGATTTTAGTTGATTAAATCTAAAGTAAATTTAGTTGGGTTTATTTACAGTGCAATGCATTTATTAAGCATTTCTCTAACATTTCCAAATTCATTATATAGTTTTGACATTAAGGATTTATCATGATACACACTGATTTAAAGGAGAAGTCCAATTTACTCACCCCCTTGTCATTCATGATGTTCATGTCTTTCTTTTTTCTGTTGTAAAGAAATTATGTTTTTTGAGGAAAACATTTCAGCATTTTTCTCCAAATAATGGACTGATATGGTGCCCTGATTTTGAACTTCCAAAATGCAGTTTAAATGCGGCTTCAAATGATCCCAAATGCGTTTGTAAACGATCCCAGCCGACTTATCTAGCGTAACGATCAGTTATTTTAATAAAAATAATACAATTTATATACTTTTTAATGCCAAACGCTCGTCTTGTCTCTTGTACTCTGCCTGGACTGTTTTTGTTCCTGTTCATGACAATTAAAGTATGTTGGAAAAACTCCCATCTCATGTTCTCCCTCAACTTTAAAATCGTCCTATATTGCTGTTTAAAATTTTTTGCATGTTAACTTTGCAAATACTGGGTCAGAACTTCTGCAGCGATGTAGGATGATTTTTGAAGTTGAGGGAGACAATACGTTTTTTCGACATACCCTAACTGTACCCTAGCCAGTATACACAGAGTTAAAGGACTGCAAGGCAAGACGAGCGTTTGAGAATAAAAAGTATTTAAATTTTTTTTTTTTTTTATGTAAATAACCGATCGTTTCGCTAGATAAGACCCTTCTTCCTCAGCTGGGATTGTTTGCAACCACATTTGGGATCGTTTGAAGCCACATTTAAACTGCATTTTGGAAGTTCAAAATTCGGGGCACCATATCAGTCCATTATATGGAGAAAAATGCTGAAATGTTTTCCTAAAAAAATATGATTTCTTTACGACTGAAGAAAGAAAGACATGAACATCGTGGATGACAAGGGGGGTGAGTACATTATCTGTAAATTATTTGTAAATTGTTGTTCTGGAAGTGGACTTCTCCTTTAACTGCGGTGACACACAACATGCCTTTATATTAAAATGAAATAAAACCACTTCTCATAAAGAAACAAGAACATGGTCTTCTTTTCAATGAAATGCCAGTGGTTATACAGGCTAATTATGCAGTCTTTACAACAACTTGTTTACCTCATTACCATACATTCTTTCAAGCAGACATTTATTTCTGTAAATAAATCTAGATTCATCTTTATTAGGGCTACTGAAGTGATTCAAGAGCAGCGAGTGATTTTCTGTCTTACTTTTGTTGCTTGACTAACAATGACTTGGACAACAGCAACTAAATTAGGTTGCTGTCCCTTTAAAATCGAACGCACAGATGTAATGTACTGATACACATCCAATATTCTCCCTACTGTTTACACATTTTAAGCAGTATGGTATCTGTATCTGAAATGTAGTGCCGGTACCCAGCAGTACCTTTTTTCGGTACATTACTCTCTGTGTAATAACAAAAACATTTATTTCATTGAGAAAAATAAGTCCAAAACAGGTTAGTTTGTCCCTCTTTTTCTCCCTTTTCTTCTCTTTTAGGTAGTTTGTAAAAGCACCTTGTCAACACAAGGTGAATACAACGTCAAGTTTATAGAACTTTTATTAACCAAACGATTAAAAATACACCATGTTATATGCCTAATATAAAATAAGAATTTACATTGGCTACACAAAGCCTAGGTATACAAAACAGAAAATCAGCAAACACTGTGGCACCAAATAAATAAGAAACATAAAACGTTTATTAGCAAAAGCTAATAAGAAAGCTTGGAGGCATGACATACACGTTGATGTAAAATAAATAGTTATTTATAAATATAAGCAAATAAATAAGAAACGAATGTTTAATAAAAACCTTCCAAAATCACCTTAAATAAACAGCAAAATCCAACAGGCTTTACAAAATCCAAAATATTGCCAAACAGGAGCTTTGCATTTTGTTTCTTCTGTCGTCTTTCTCACCTCACTCTTCTTGTCAGTCAGCTCTACTCACTCTCCTCATTTGATATATTAAATCAGACTCCTGCTGCTGTTCTGTGGTGTAGGATAAACAAAACTGCATCGCCGCCATTCATATACAGAGGCAAACGGAACATGTAGGATTCATATTTAAAATGTTTTTTTGCGTTTTAATAATTCATATAATCACGATTCGAATGAAGTGAAAGATCTTTTGATTTATTCATCCAGAAAGTGATAAATTCTGTGGCATTCCACGTTATAGAGTAATTCCGTTTTTATAAATTTTATAAAAAGTTATAAAAAAATTTTTGCGGAAATTATATGGCCCTAGAAATGTAACCACACAAAAGAACTTTTCGGTTTGACCTGTGTGTTTGAACGAGTTGCAGGGGTCTCTCTCTGTAACGTACGCAACCAGATTGACTCTCAGGTACCGAAATTTGATACAGATTGATTTATTGTGAATCGGTACTCGGTAGTACCGCAGCAATTCGGTTGGTACCCTTACACTGTGTCTACACCGGACGCAAGTGGCGGGGCACGACAAAATACAGTAGAACCCATTATAATCATTGATGCTGTCTACACTGGATGCAGCGCGACACGACAAATCCCTGACAGTAAACTGCTACCGCATTCTATTTATGACGTGCTCACACAAAGTTTAAATGATTTGCAATGGTCACTTCGTTGCGTCTAGTCAAGTTCGGTACCCAACCCTTGTCACTATTGCTTTGTCTGTTATTACAGATTGTTTGATATGTACTGAGTATTTATGTGTTTTTAACCTAAATTACAGCCTATTATTTCAAAATTATGATATTTCTTAATGTAAACATCTTGATAACATTATAAGTGTACCTCAGAAAACAGTACAAAATAAAGCAGTTCTTGACCTTTAAAATGTGGGAAACTTGAAATATGCACACAAGAATTTATGCCAAAGTTGTAATGAGATTTGGCTTCTTGTTCAAGAAGGCTGTTAATGTTGTTCTGGACAGAACACACTCTTCTTTAACCCTAACGATGAAATATTCCATTTGGATAGTAAGATCCTTACATTAAACGTGTCAGCAGGAGTAAGCGCCAAGTGTGATGCAGAGAGTGTATTTAGAGAAGTTTGAGATGCTGAGACATCAATATATCAACTAGCTGCAAGATTTGTCTGCAGCGTAGGTAGGATTGCAGTGATTCAGTGTTGGATTGATGTGTCCTCTTTCTTTCTATCTGTATGACAAATGTAGACGATCCTGCTGGGTGGGCGGGGCTAATGGCCGCCTGTCACACAGAGAACACAGCATGCTTACTCACAGGCTCTGCCCCTCACAGAGAAGATCTGGAGAGGGCGCACATGACCCTGGTGTCTGAAAAAGGTCAGTGAGATTTAAGAATGTCATGTTAGTATGTGTATATATATATATGCTGATGGGAGCACGGCTCTGAGACTATGTGTACGGTTTGTTCTCAGTGAAGGGCCTGCAGACAGAGGACGGGCTCTTGGCTCAGGCTCTGGAGGGCTGGGTGCTGCAGCAGGCTGTGACTGGACTCAAACAGAGCAGCCAATATGACCAGGCAGAGACTCTTTGCTCCCAGGTACACTCTTTCTTTCTGTCACGCTGTCCCCCATTGATGCGTCTCTCTTGTGTGAATCGGGCACAGGTGCAGACATAGACAGGCTGACCTGTTCTTGGGCTTCAGAGGAGAACTGTGTGCCCATTTCATGCACTGACACAGCACCATCTGTCTAGTATCCATCTATTATGCCTATCTGTCTGCTTAAAATGCTAGTGCTGTTTGCCTTTGAAGTGTGGTAAGAGTGTAGAATTTTGCTCAAAAGGGGTAGTTCACCCAAAAATGACAATTCTGTTAATTTCTCATCCTCATGTCATTCCAAACCCGCAAGACATTCGTTCATCTTTGGAACACAAACTTCACAACTTATTTTCATGAAATGCGAGAGCTTTCTGACGCAGCAAATTTTGATACTTTCCTGGGAGCTTTTGACTTCTCAATCTGTGGCAATGATAAGACATTAAAGGAGAAGTTCACTTCCAGAACAAGTAAATTATCTGTAAATTTTTGTTCTGGAAGTGAACTTCTCCTTTAATTCTTGCGGGGAGCAGAAAAGCTGATGTTGTCATTTAGGTTAGGAAGTAAAACTCAAACATGTAATTACTATGTGCCCCTTTAACTGTTTATATACCTCCCTCTTCCTTTCTCAGGTTCTGAGTGTTTCACCAGAGCATCCTGTGGTGTTCCTGATGTTAAGGCAGGTTCAGTGTGAGCGCCTCCTGTTGTCTGAAGCTGGGAACCGTGTTCCTCCTGCAGTGCTGGATCAGCTCAGTGCTGCTGTCATGGCCAACCACACATCTGTGTCCGCCTGGCATGTACGTTGTCAGCATCTCACTGAGGAGAGCTTGATGATTGATTTCATAGTAAAATATTTCATTTCAAAGGTCAAAAGCTGAACGTTACCAGCTGTTAATTTCACACACCTTATCACACAGGAGATTTTAAATGAAGCCAACAAATGTTTTTATATATAGGAAGGGGGTTTAACAAGGTTTACACATGTGGCAACTAGAGAGTTGTTAATTTAATCTCGCTGTCTCTCAGTGGTTGGCAGAAGTGTACCGCTCTCAGGGTCTGTTGGCTCAGGCCTCTGTGGCATATAAACAGAGTCTTCAGGTGGCCTCTCAGCTCGGTGACCACATCGGGAAAATGAGCAGCTTGCTCCGACTAGCCCTGCTGGCGCTCAGGCCATGTTTGGTGAGTAGGACTAATTTAAAGGTGATTTTTCTCAATATTTAGATTTTTTTTTTGCACCCTCAGATTCCAGATTTTCAAATTATTTATTATTATTTATTCCGCTTTCTGATTATGCATAAATCTCAATTTCCAAAAAATTGTAGTCCATGTCTGTGACCAGTATTTACCGAGGTTTGATGACTGATGATCTGAAAAATTCAAAAAATAGTTAAAGAAGAAGTCCACTTCCAGAACAACAATTCACAAATAATTTTTCACCCCCTTATCACCCAAGATGTTCATGTCTTTCTGTCTTCAGTCGTAAAGAAATTATGTTTTTTGAGGAAAGCATTTCAGGATTTTTCTCCATATAATAGACTTCATTGGTGCCCTGATTTTGAACTTCCAAAATGTAGTTTAAATGCAGCTTCAAAGGCTCTAAACGATCCCAGCCAAGGAAGAAGGGTCTTATCTAGCGAAACGATCTGTAAATTTTTTTGGAAAATACTTATTTTTTTAAATACTTTTAAATACTAGCACAAAAGCTTGTGTAGCACAGGCTCTGGGATGCATGTTCATGACGCTACATACTATTGAATCACGTCAAAGGTCACACCGAACATAGGTGGAACTACAGACCCAGTGTTTACAAAGCGAATGCGCAAAGACTAAGAAAGTGCAAGTAAGTTTGTATACACTGTTTACAAACAAAAAGGTACAACAATGTCCTCCTCTCAAGTTGTAGGAGAAAATAAGATGGAGTTTTTCACCATACTCAGTACACAGACGATAAACTTACACGTGATTCATAGTAGTGATGGGAAGTTCGGATCATTTTACAGACTCGGACCTTCAAGTCACGTTCAGCAAAATGAACGAATCTTTTTTTGAGTCATTTTGTTCATTTTAGCAAAATATAATTAAAATGTTACGTATAACTTCCCTAACACATCTACTGCTTACACAAACGTTGATTACACTACAAACAAGACAAAACTATAATGCTATAAGAAACAGAAAAGATTAATTCAATGTTTACCTGGGTCTTTAGTCTATGATAAGCTCACCTCACCTCTTATCTGACAAGTTTTTGGGTTTGAGTCGTTCGTTCATCACGTAACAGCCTCATAAGATGAACGAACGACTCGAAAAACCCGAAGACTCGAAATAGGTGAACTAATTCCAGTACAGAACGAATCACTCACCAAGGCGACTTTCCTGAGTCACATTAAAGATTTGTTCAAAATGAAAGAATCGTTCAAGAACGACCCATTACTAATTCGTAGCAATTTGAAAGCGCATCCCAGAGCCTGTGCTACATGAGCTTTTGTGCTTAAAAAGTATACAAATTTTTATTTTACGAAAAAAAATGACCAATCGTTTCGCTAGATAAGACCCTTCTTCCTCGGCTGTGATCGTTTAGAGCCCTTTGAATCTGCATTTTAACTGCATTTTGGAAGTTCAAAATCGGGGCACCAATGACTAAAGACAGAAAGTCATTACAATCTTGGATGACAAGGGGGTAAGTAAATTATTTGTAAATTGTTATTGTGGAAGTAGACTTCTCCTTTAAGTTAACTATTAAAAAGAATAGCTAAACGTAAGTTCACAAATAAAATATCTTGTTTAAATTGCTATCAAGTTATTGTCTATTTTCTAGTTTTTTTTTTTTTTTTGTGAAAATGAATTTCTTTTTCTTTTAACACTTCTTTTAGATGGAGTGCCTCTAAACAGCTCTCAAACTTTGCAAATCCCAAATATTTATGTTAGCTCAGATTATGTGCCATGGGATTTCAAACACAAATACATGGCAGCCGCAGTCTGAATCTTGTCTTAACTGTCTGTTAGACAGAGAGAAATGGTTTACTCAGGGCAGAATACAGCTCATAATAACTCATGAGATCACTGTCTTCATAAAACACTGACTGGATGGATGAACAGCTATGAAAAGATGTTCAAACAAGCATGCACTGTAATACGACAGACAGTCATTGGGATAAAGCTGATGAAAGAAAGGAGTCCTATTGTAGTGCTGTTGACAGTCTAATAGTGGAAAGCTGGAAAGCTAAACAGAAGGTTATCAGATCACTGTCCTCATACCAATGTGTTCAGTTAATTTAGCTATTAATTAGTAATATATAAGATAGCATTTAAAAGTTTGGGGACAGTAGTGTATGGTTTTTTAAAAAAAAAAAAATTGAATTCAGCAAAAATGCATTATATCAACAGATTTTAAAGACATGTTTTATAAGATTTCTGTTTCAAATAAATGCTGTTATTTTTAACTTTCTACTCATGAAAGAATCCTGAAAAAATAAATGCATTACAGTTTCCACAAAAACATAAAACAGTACAACAGTTTTCAACATTGATAATAACTGAAGGTAGAAACTGACGTAATGGCTGCTAAAAATATATTTATATGTATAATTTATATATTATTTTTTAATTACATTTGTCGAAGTAGTTTGGCTGCTAATGCCTGTGACCGCTAATAAAAATAGACGTTATTATTTTCAACTAAGCCTCTAACAGCACCTTCAGGCATCTTTCTTGCACATTTTCCTTCTTTCCCTCGGTTTCCTCTTCCTCCCTCCCTTTTCTTTTTGTCTCTCCCCCTCCCCTCCATCTACTGTCAGCTTATTGCCTTCATTTTAGCTGACTGCAGCTTTGCCTGTTAAATTGAATTAGACACTTTGTGGCCAGCCTTTCATTACTTTTAATTAAAGCATGTCAGCCTTCGGCATATCCAGACTCTGGTCATATATTAGTCTCAACTCTAAAATCCTAGTTTTTTTTGTTTGTTTTAATCACTCGTTCCATTGCACAAAATGTATAGACAAAAACCGACCATTTTACAATGCAAGTAAACACTGTGTAAAGATATCTAATGATATCTACTTTTGGCAACAGGCTGGTGTCTGTGTCTCTGAGTGGAAGAATCTGGTGTTGGAGGCCAGCGCTGAAGTCTTAAAGATGGGCAGCTCACCAGTAGCTCTGCTCTTCCAAGCCTTACTGCAGTTCTCTATAAAGATTGGTGCCAGGTAGGGCCATTACACAAAGCGCAAATTTTGCATAAAAAGTATTTTTGCATATAGCTTTAGTAGGGTTTTGTGTTCACATCATATTTATTGTTAACCTGATATTCAGTCAACATGTCAGATCAGTCAGACCTGTTCTGTGCCACATGTTTTATTGTTTGCCTCATCTTGGTTCTTATTTAGTCTGTTGAAATATGAAATATATCACCTGTATTTATGATATCAGAGGTTAAACTGGGTCAGGAGTTTATCATGGCTTGTTCTTCTGCAGGGAAACTCGCCGACTGTTGGAAAAGATTGTTTATGCTTCAGCCTCAGGGAGCTCTGAAACAATAGCATCAGTGGCACGTTGGTACCTCCTGCGCCACCTGCACGCCAAAGATGACCTGGAGCTGATAGATGTGAGCAGTTGCATCCACTTGCTCTACTTGAAAACAAATGAGTAACTCAGACTGTTTCCCCCAGTCAGGTTCATTTCTAATGTAATAAATCATGCTGAAACTTCAACTTCAGATTCAGCTACCATATTAGGATTAATACCTATTAATCCAGTAATCTACTTAATTAATCTAGTATTTAATCCATTTATGAGCACAACTGTGTATATTAATACGTTTACATACCCCTTGCAGAATATGCAAAATGTTAATAATTTTAATAAAAAATAAAAGGGATCATGAAGATTGCATGTTATTTTTTTTTTTATTTAGTACTGTCCTGAATAAGCAGATGTTTACATTTAGTCCACAAGACAACATAATTGAATTTATAAAAAATGACTCATTCAAAAGTTTACATACCCTTGAATCTATATGTTGTTTTCTGGATGATCCACAACTGTTTTGTGATAGTTGTTCATGAGTCCTTTGTTTATCCTGAGCACTTCAGTTGCCTGCCATTCTTCAGAAAAATCCTCCAGCTCCTGCAAATTCTTTGGTTTTCCAGCAGCATGAAAACATTCACTAATGCTCAAGAAAGCAGCACAATGCATTAAGAGTTGGGGGTGTAAACTTTTTTGAATTGGATGATCAGGGTAAATTGTACCTATATTGTCTTCTGGGAGATATGTAAATATTTATGTAGCTTCTGAAGTGCAATATTACATTTCTTATTTTGTAAACAAAATAAGAAATTTACACATCATCCTGTTCAAATGTTTACACCCCCTGGCTCTTACTGCATTGTGTTACCGCCTTAAGCATCAGTAAATGTTTTCACCTTTTGTAATAGTTATGTATGAGTTCCTCAATTGGTCGGTGTGAAAAGATGGATCTCAAAATCACGGTCACTTTTGGAAAGTGTTCAAATATGCAGAAAATGCTGGAAAAACCAAATAATTTGTAGGAGCTGTAGGATTTTTCTAAAAGAACAGCAGGCAGATGAACTGCTCAAGACAAACAAGGGACTCATGAACAACTATCACAAAACATAAAAACTGTTGTGGATCATCCAGGAAACGACACAGTATTAGATTCAAGGTCTCAAGGGTATGTAAACTTTGGAACAGGATAATTTATATAAATTCAGTTATTATTTTGACTTGTGGAGTATATATAAACATCCGTTATGTTAAATAGTTTATTCAGTACAGTCCTAAATAGAAAATAACATGCAGTTTTTAAGAACCCTTTTGTTTTTTTTAAATTATTAACATTTAGCATATTCTGCAAGTGTAAATGTACTTTTTTCTAATTGCTTCATCGATTATTTTAATTGTCCGAATAGTGACTATTGGCCATCTAATGCAGTTAATGAGATGACTGAAATGTATTTACAAGCTCAAGCTTTGTATATAAAAGGTTTGTGGCATGATATATACAAAAAAAAGTAGAAAAAGTAGAAAAATTGATTTAAAAAGTATTTAAACATCCATTAAAGCATCCTGTAAATGTCATGGCTTAAAACATCACCATCAGTTTCAAAAAAAAGGATTTAACCAAGTTCCAAAAAACATCTCATTTGGATATTGTGGGATTTATGATATCACACAGGCAAATATATTTTCATATGACTGCCTAGAGCATCGATGACTCATTTTACATCATCCAAATATAGGCCCCACTAGGGCTGGGTTTTGAGGCCAATTTCACCATTTGATTCGATTCAGATTCACAAGCTTGCGATTCGATTTCAGATGTGATTCAATTCAGTATTGATTGTTTTGGATCAGGTTCAGCACGCCAAATTTTCGCAACTAATGCTGTAAAATATACGTGAGAGTCAGTTGGTACAATATTAATATGACATTGAAGGTTAAAATTAACTGATTTGTATATAAACGCTTAAATTACACTCAGTGAAGTTTATATTATAATAAAGTTGCAATTAGATAATTGTATTTCTACTTCGGTAAGTAGATTTTGGTAACTTGTACTCTTTCTTTTAACATACCTTTGGATGTTTATTCATGTTTATTTTATGCTGAAACTGATATTGAAGCAGAGATGATCAGTTCACATGTGCTTCGTGGTGCCGGTACAGTGATCTGTCACTCCACATTAAACAGCTCCAAAACATCATTTATTGTTTGAATACTGAAATAAAATGGACAGAATTTGAAATCTGAGACTTTGTTTCATATCAAAAGTAACAAAGCACAAAGCTTATTGAGATTTATTGGATGGGAGGTGCGCTACAATGGATGTACAATGGACTGTTTTATACAGAGAGTCAGAATTATGGTTCAAAACAATCATTTTTCAAATACATATGAGTGTGGAAGTGAATATGAATTAAAGCTCAAGTTACGCATTCAAATAATTGTAAAAATCCATGTCATGACTCCTTTAAGAATGCTATTGTGTTTTGGTGTTGTAGACTTTGTTGGTGAAGGCTGAAGCTGCAGGAGACAGCAGATTGGTGGATTTCCACAAACGTCTTTACCCATCCAGCTGAGACAGTCCACCATCCCTGCATCCCTCTGGAAACCTGCACTTCATCATCTAACTGTCAAGCAGCTCCAGTTGTTCTGCTTCATCTCCTAGCAGTTTACCCACCGATCAAAGTATTTGCAAATCTGAAAGTCTTTACATGACCAAGTACATTTCATTATGTACGGACATCTCTGCTAAGCTAATTTAAAAAGATACTTGATCTATATGAATGGTTCTTTTAATAGCAGTTTATGGTGTAACTGAATTAGCCTGTGCTTGGTGTATTGCATTCACATGGGTGCTGACACATGAGAAATTACATTAATGATTCATGATTATTTTTATGTGCCATCCCCACAGCGTCAGTTTTTCGCCATAATTAGTAGAGCCACAGGAGTCAGCTGACTGTAGTAAACTAAATCTACTGCTACTGCTATTATGTAACTCAAAAGAGTCTTTGCTTCAGAGCCAAAATCACTATTGGGCACATTTGAAAGTGCAGCAGTGGGATATCTGCTCTTCAAATTGTCTATTTATGATCAGAGAAGCCAAGAATTCAAATGAATTGCTTTTTATTTAACGCATAGTTATCTTTGCCCTACAGAAGCACTGGCAGAACTAATGGACCTCTGCTTTTCCCCGTTATTTTCAAATAACTGACTTTGCTCATCTTTGCAGAACTGCCATACAGTCGACTGCAGAAAGCCATTGAGTCTCTGAAATATTAAAGGATTAGCTCATCCAGAAATAAAAATTCTGTTATTAACTGCTCATTTTCATATCTTTCCAAACCCGTAAGACCTTTGTTCATCTTTGGAAAGCAAATTAAGATATTTTTGATGAAATTTAAGAGCTAACTGTTGAACCACTGATGTCATATGAACTCTTTTATCAATGTCCTTACTACCATTCTGGGCCTTCAACTTGTCAGTTAAGTTGCTGTCTATGCATGGCCATAAAGGTCTTGGATTTCATCAAAAATACCCCAAAATATTTGTGTTTCGAAGATGACCAAAGGTCTTACGGGTTTGGAACGACATGAGGGTGAGTAATTAATGACAGAATTTTCATTTTTGGGTGAACTATCCCTTTAGAGCATATATGTGACAACAGAAAAAAGGGAATAACAGTAATGATTTATGATGTTGGGTGTATTTCTGCTTTACAAGTATGAATTTGTGGCTTGGAAAATTAAATGAAAACAAAACCATCTTGTTTGTTTATTCCAGCATCCATTACAATCAATACTGGCCTGGAGACGTGTGCACAAACACACAACAGTTCATCTTCCTAATCTTTAAGTATTGAGCCTGCATGAGTATTGCGCTTCTAATCTTGGATTTGCCGTAATTGTACCTTGATTGAATTTCATCAACTGTGATTGTTCAGAATCTGATTTTAAAGTCTGGTTCGGCAAAAAGAGATTTAAAAGAAATGACCTCATGCAAACTGGCTAAATCCTTTTTTCCAATCTAGAAAACAAATGTAGAGCTTATTTGATTGTATTGTCCATCTGCCTATGTTCTGCTGAATCATACTTCTCACACAGGTTGTGTATTTCAGCATATACAGGTGCATCTCAGAAAATTAGAATATCGTGAAAAGGTTAATTTTTTGTTTGTAACTTGTTTGAAAAATTTGATGATTAGAGCTTACAGCTTGTGAAAGTCAAGCATCCAGTATCTCAAAATATTAGAATATTTACATTTGAGTTTCATTAAATGTCCATCCCTACAGTATAAATTCTGGGTATCTGAGACGTCTTCAGGAAAAGGTCTACCATGCCACTTCTAAAACAGAAACAACGTCAGAAGCATCTTACCTGGGCTAAGGAAAAAATGAACTGGACTGTTGCTCAGTGGTCCAAAGTCCTCTTTTCAGATAAAAGTAAATTTTGCATTTCATGTTGAAATCATGGTCCCAGAATCTGAAGGAAGACTGGAGAGGCACAGAATCCAAGCTGCTTGAAGTCCAGTGTGAGGTTTCTGAAGTCAGTAATGATTTGGGGTGCTGTAACGTCTGCTAGTGTTGGTCTACTGTGTTTTATCAAGTCCCAAGTCAATGCAGCCGTCTACCAGGAGATTTTGGAGCACTTTATGCTTCTAACTGCTGTCAAGCTTTATGGAGATGCTGATTTCCTTTTCCAGCAGGACTTTAGCACCTGCCCACAGTGCAAAAACCATTTTCAAGTGGTTTGCTGGCCATGATATTACTGTGCTTTATTGGCCAGGCAACATACCTGACCTGAACCCCATAGAGAATCTATGGGATATTTTTTTAAGAGAAAGATGAGAAACAGTCGATCCAACAATACGCATACACTCTGAAGGCTCAGTAGTGCCTCAGCAGTGCCACAGGCTGATCGCTTACGTCACACTTTACTGATGCTGTAATTTGTGCTAGGAGCAAGAAATTTGCTATAATATGTGTTACCAACCAAGTATTGAGTGCATAAATGAACATACTTTAAAAGGACTTGAACTTTTCTGTTTTGCAAATCCGTTTTTTGATTGATCTTAGGAAATATTCTAATATTTGAGATACTAGATTTTTTACTTTCATGAGCTGTAAGCTGTAATCATCAAAATTAAAACAAAAAAATGTTTTACATTTTCCTTAAAATGTTTAGAAATGTTTTACGTTACATGTAATGAATCTAGAATATATGAAAGCTTCAGTTACAAACAAAAAATTAACTTTTTCCAGGATATTCTAATTTTTTGAGATGCGCCTCTATCTCTAATTAATCCAGTCAGGGCTCCTTCAGTCCTACCATGTTTCTCTGGATCTGTCTGATGTTTTGTTGCAGCTCTCCTTTGTCCAGCTTGGCTTTGGTGTCGCCAATGTGTCTCAGAGATGCAATGGCATCATGAACCGCCTGGAACCCTGGCAAATATAATAGTGGAGATCACCTTCAGATAGCTGTGGGAGCATTGATTCTGTGGCAGAAGTGTATGTTAGATATCTCATCTATAATGCATCAGCTGCCTTCAGTCCGTCACCGAAATCTCAAAGAGAATTTGAGAGTGAATGTCATGTACTACTGTACAGTATGTCTTAAAGCTGGAGGTTACAATGAATGTGCTTTTCACTGATGGGTTTGTTTATTGAGTTTGACTTGGTATTTTGTACGGAATGCCTGGAAAATGACAAAATCAATCCGTAACATTTCAAAATTGAGCAGTTGGAAGGAAATAGATATACTAATAAATGCCAAATTCGCTATGGTGGAAGATACCCAGCAGGCTTGTCTGTACATTAAGCTTCAAATGATTCCAAAAGACTGATTCACTCCCAATTTGAGCCATGCTTTCAATTTCCACTTTAATTTTCTAAGCAAACAGCCTGGAAAACCACCACAGGAGAGATAAATTGGGGCACTCATTTTGGCTGGTATTGCATGTCAGATAGCTAGAACATAATCTTTACAATCTGTTGGTAAGAAATGACATCGTAACAGCTAATGTACTAGTTTATTGGACAGATTTTGGCTTGCAATGAGTTATTGATCCAGAGGTGTAGGCAGAGAGGCACCAAATATGATGGAGTAAAAAGGCCTATTATATAAACTAAGTTCAAATGCTTGGGGTCCGAACTTTTCAATGGTAGTTAAAGGGAACCCTGGGTATTAAGACTTGTTTGGCTTAATATAATTTAAATTATGTCTTTTACAGAAATGTGTAATAGAAAGTCCAAATATATGTTATTTTGTAAAATCAACATCATTACATATTTTGGACTGTACCATTGATTTTCGCTACAAGGAGTCTAAATGCCCCTAGATATCAAGTGAAGTCTGTGCTGTGAAACTCCTTCAATGGCTTCGGCGTCATGACAAACGTTGGCATGTCTTTGCCATTTATAGCTGTGGTCTACTAAAAGCCTCAAAGGCATCAGAGCTAAAGTGGAAAGAACGAAGACCTGGGTCTTTACGAAGTTGTATTCATCCACAGGCATCTTCTCATTCTTTTCTCCTCTTCTTATCGCTAGGAAAAGCAGTAAAGACTTACATTGCTTCTCTTGTTGCCCTTCAACTTAAAATTACAACCAAAAGCTGCACAATGTGGCATTGCATCAGTATTTTATTTTTTAGAGTTTTGTATTATCCAAGTTGTGCTGTGGTAAAATAGCAAAAGTAGCACCAGTATCTCACAGAGTGCAACCATTTCACGTCATCGAAATAATGGCACCCCCATAGTACAAAATATGTATAAAACATGGATTTTTTTTTAAATAACGTAAATCTTTCATGGGTTTTCTACTACATGTTTTAGTAAGAGACATCATTTACATTATATTAAGCCATACAAGCCATAAAGGTTGGAGCTGAGATGTTCTAAAGGGTTTATTGTCCATGTATGGTAATGTAAGACTTGCCTGACTGATACTCCCTCCTCATCTGCTCTAGTTCTTCTCTGAAGCCCTGCTCCAAAGTGTTGATCTTGCTGATGAGTTTGCTTTCTGAGCGCTTGGTCCTGTCAGATGATCGCACCTTTTCCAACTGCCCCTCCAGCCTCTCCAGATGACCAGAGAGAAGAGCCATGTTCTCCTTTAGCTTGCTGTCCACTTCAACCTAAGTGCATATTTTGTACATGTATGTGGAATTGGTTGAATAGATCTGCTACGCATGTTGCTGCTGCAGAACAAGTATCTGCTAGTGCCGACAGATGCACAAACACACTGCTTTGAGCATGTAACATAAGCTAAGGCATAGATAAAAACGTTAGCAGATCTAGACAGGTGGAGGGTTTCTATAATTATTTGCATAATTCATCAGTAGGTTTACTCTGTAAAAAGGCCTTTTGTTTGAAGTTAGCAAACAAAAGGCTGTAAAAAGGCCTTTTGTTTGAAGTTTGAGTTTGAGACCACAAACGCTATACCACTGTGACATTTTACTATGACGTAGCTCTCTTGTTATGTTTACTCAGAAAGATGCATTCACACATTTACCACTCTGTTCTGCAGAAGTGTGTGCAGTTGTTGGCTGCTCTCTGTGTGTGATTGAACTGTGGTTTTCATCTGCTTCTCTGCCCACTTCCTCAGTTTTACTGTCTGCTCCTCCACCTCCCTCAGACCTGAAGAGATTCTGCATAAATATATACATACATGCCACATTACTTACCACACTTGCTTTAAACTTGCTTTCTATTGTATTAACAAATGTCATTAAGATTTTGGGTCCCAATTATGTACTACTACTATGTACTTACATTTAAATCAATCATTAATTTATTGATATTGTGTACATATTACATGTTTTTACATTGTACTTCTAATGTAATTAGGGGCCAAGCACTGAAGGATTTCTTATTGTTGTCTTAAGTCTATAGAACCGCTTACGGGAAAGTTATGAAATTTGGCACTCTGATGGAGGACAGTCTCAACATTAACCATAGCAAGTTTGGAGTCTCTGACTCAAACTCTCTAGCGCCATGACTTGTCCAAATTTTCACTCATGTTTATGCTAATAACATTTGAACCGTAGAAGGAAAATTATTCCTTGGCTCATGTCGAGTCGAATGAATACCAAAATGAAAAATCGTAAAGTTCCGCTTTTTCGTTATTTTTAGTAGTTCGTAAAACCTACTTTTTCGAACTTATCCTAGACTGTTTTGTCAGATTTTCACCAAAATTGGTTCAGATCATCTTTAGACCAAGCTGGCAAAACGTTATGACATTCTAGTTAATTAGTCAAACTGTTCTTGAATAACGTGTAAAATTTGATTCGAATTTGACAAATTGCACGCCAAAATGGTTATGAGACTAAATGTCCGCAACGGGTTGGCGTGTTGAGACCAAACTTGGTGTGTGATATAACAAGCATGACCTGAGGCTGCCTGCATAGTTTCGGTGCAGTGCCACCTAGTGGTCAGGAGATATGGAAAATGGCAATTTTTTCTTATAAATTCTAAATGGTTCCTATGTCAGCCATTTTGGGTGTTGGCCATTTTGAATTTTAACATAAAATGCTATATTTTATGAATGCATTGGCATATCTTTAAAAAAATTGTTTGGGGGCAGTGCCATCTTGTGTCCAAAAGTTATGAAGAAATTTCAAAAAATGCTCATAACATTGGATTAAATTGGCCTATTGTAATTTGATCTCAATATATTCCTTGGGTAATGCAGAGAACAGCAATACCAATTATGCCAAAATTGGCCAAACTTCCTGTCCGCCATTTTGATTAATGTTAAAAACCTATGTTTTCAAACTCCTCCTAGACCGCTGGTCCAAGTTTCACCAGATTGGACTCGGATCATCTTTAGACCATGCTGGCAAAAACTTATGGATTTTGTGTTGAAATCCGAAACGTTTTTTGTTTGACGCATTAACAAATTAGCTGGAAAGATGCTAAACTGCATCTGAAACTGTAACTTTGCAAAGCTTTGACATATTTACACCAAACTTTGTATGTGCCATTGTCACCTCACACTGACCACGCCACATTAATTTGGTAACAGTGCCACCTATTGGTCAAGAGTGATAAACCATTCATTAACCATTGATTATGAAATTTCCAAAAATGCTAATAACTTTTGATTGCATTAGCTTATTGTAATTGAACTGGTCTCAAAATATTCCTTGGGTAATGCCAAGAGCATAGATACAGATTTTGACATAGTCGACCGAACTTCCTGTCCGCCATTTTGATTCATGTTGAAAACCTACTTTTTTTAACTTGTTCTAAACTGTTCGTCCGATTTTCACCAAAATCGAGTCAGATCACCTTCAGACTTCAGCTTCTCAGTGCTGACAAAAAGTTATGGATTTTATGTTGATAGACGAAACCGTATTCTTACAGTGCCGCAACAAATGTGAGGCATGATTCCAAAATGACTCTGAGGCTGTGTCTCTGCAAAGCTTTGAAGTATTGACTCTAAACTTTGTTTAGACCTCACACTGACCACACCACATCAATTTCGTAACAGCAACACCTACTGGTCAACAGTGATAAATCTTTCAAGCATATTAATTGTGACTCTATTTGATTTTTCGGCCATTTTGCTTAAAATCATCAATACGTCTTTAATTGCCCATTCATGCAGTTGGTCAAATGCTGCCAGCCATGCTGGCATGACTTATCCTGCCCTCTTTGTGCTTGGCCCCTTAACCTGTCCCTAACCTTACCCGGATCCCACCTCAATAGCAGCAAGTGTGTTTTGCAATACAATATTAACACAATAAGTACTTTGTACTTATTTTTAAATGTAAATACATAGTAGTTAAGGCCACCTAATATAATATAATGGTATGTACTTATACATAAACTGACTTTCAAAAATAACTCCACACTGAGGAATATTCACTGAAGTAAAAAGTGTGTCAGCTAGCCTCAGCCTTCTTAATAAAGGTTAAAGTGAGTCTAATAGACATCATTCTCACATTTGTGCTCATGCTATAGTTCCCAACCTCTTTCTTAGTGTGTTTATTTATCTTTGGCCCATATGCTTCTCTTCATGAGTCACTGTAAGCTCTCTTGACTCACCACTATTACATAACAGCCCAAGCATAGCCAGCCAATTGCCTTGATTCTGTCACACTAAAATACGTTTTCCACCGAGATCATGGGCAAGGCTTCATTTCAGCATGCTGAAGCTGCCATCTGTGCTCCACAATGCAGTCAGGAGCTAATATTGTCACAGAGATGGAGAGCATCACCTTGCCTGCCACGATGCTCATGTGGCAGCACATAAACTGGCATTTGCACTATTTGGAGGCATATCTGGTGAGTCATTGGTTCCCCTGGGAGCCATTTGGTGCCAAAACACCGGGCGCTTCCCAAGTTTCCTATTTACATCAGTCTCAACAGAACAAATCCTCCTGACAGCAGATTCGATAGAGTTGGCCAGTGGGAAAGTACCGCAATAAGTGAATAAGTCAGGGTTGTCAAGTCCCTTCACTAGTGTCCTTCACATAAAAATAATAGGGGCCTAAAATTGATTTCTGCAACAGGTCTGATTGTTGTTTCTTTTATCAATTAAACATTAGTATTCCAGCAACCCAAACCACTTTAAAAACATTGCCTGCCATGGAAAAAAAATTACAATTCAGTGTATGCAAATTTGGCATGTCAAATTTAGTTACAAGACATGCAAGAATCAATGGTGAAAGGATGATGCAAGAATGAATGGTAAGGTTTCTGAGAAAACATTCCAGGATTTTTCTCCATGTAGTGGACTTCAATGGTGGCAATAGGGCTGCACGATAAATCGCGCTCATTATCGCAGATGAATCGTATTTGATTATGAGCGTGATTTTGCGTAGCTTATAGTCAGTGATTTACGGCTCTGTGTATTAATTGATGCTCCAGCTGAACGCACGTGATAGAGATTTACTACTAATCAAAGTACCGACTTTACTGACTAAACATGCCTTACAATCACATGCGGTTTATCGTGCAGCCCTTGGTGGCAAACGAGCTAAAGGAAAAGTTTTTTCCATATAATGGACTAATATGGTGCCCCAAGTTTGAACTTCTAAAATGCAGTTTAAATGCGGCTTCAAACAATCCCAAATGCGGTTGTAAATCCCAGCCGAGGAAGCAAAACGATTGGTTATTTTCATAAAAAAAAAATACAATTTAAGTAATTTTTAATCTCAAACGCTCGTCTTGTCCTGCTCTGCCTGAACTCAGTGTATTCTGGTTCAAGACAGTTAGGGTATGTTGAAAAACTCCAATCGTATTTTCCTCTATATGGAGTAAAATGCTGTAATGTTTTCCTCAAAAAACATAAGAAAGACATGAACATCTTCGATGATGAGGGGGTGAGCACATTATCTGTACATTTTTGTTCTGGAAGTGGACTTCTCCTTTAAAGGACCAAATTGCATTTTCAATGCAGCTTCAAAGGGCTCTACACAATACCAACTGATGAATAAGGGTCTTATCTAGCGAAACGATTGGTCATTTTCTAAGAAAAATACAAATTTATATACTGTCTAACCACAAAAGCTTGTCTTGCACTAGCTCCGCGATGCGCATGTATGATTTCATGCATTGCATAATCACGTTGGAAAGGTCATGTGTGATTAGTTCTTCATTTCTGTAATTTGGTTCAAAAAGGTAGGCCAAAAGTCAAAAAAGTCTCATTTTCTCCTCTAACTCTTCTCCTCTAACTCTGACATTGTTTTACCTTTTTTGCTAAAAGGCGTTTCTTTGCACTTTTGCTTATACACTGGGTTGGTTCTTTCGCCAATGTCATGTGTGACCTTTCCAATGTGAGGTCCAGCTAGTGCATGACAAGCATGTGTGGTTAAAAATACATACATTTTTTTTTTTTTTAGACAAGTACCAATCATTTCACTAAGATCATGTAGAGCTTTTTGAAGCTGCAATGAAATTGCAATTTGGACTTTCAACCCAATGATCCCTATTGATCCCTTATAGATCTCTAAGTCCACTATATGGAGAAAAAGCCTTGATTTCTTTTCATCTGAATAAAGAAAGACGTGAACATCTTTGAAACGGTTCTACCCCAGTGACAGCTTTTGTAGGCCTCAGACTTTTTGTCTCAGAGTGTATATGTAAACCAGTCATATCAATGACTACTGACTTTAATTGCTCTTACTTCAGATCCAGTCGTTTTAGCTCCTTCTGTAAATCTCCAGTGGCGTTCCTCTGAGACATGAACTTCTCCGACAGTGACACTTCAAGTTTTCCTACATCCTGAGACAGCTGGCAGATGACATGACAATGTGAAACGCAACTGTCATCGCACTCACTTCACATAGTTATCACTGTCGATCTAACTCTGAACTGTATCTAAGTGAGCTGGTTTAATACCTTTGAAAAGGTTGTCCCCAAATGTAGCATTCCTAAAGCAGTTATCACATAGAGAAATAAATACGGATTTCATAAAAATGTAAAATGAATGTGTATTAGCATGTTTTGACATCAGCTTGCATGGCAAGCTATTGTTCCCATGTGTATTTGACACACACAAGCTCCGGCTGTCCTCGTCCTCTTTCATTTTCAATTACCGTTATGGTGTGTGGTGCCCACTCCCCAGAACTAATGCACTGCAATCACTGTGATTTACTGTTACTCCACACACAGTCACTATACAGGGACTCCAGTCTATTTGGATAACAACACTGCAGTTTCCCCAGTGGTAGAAAGGCCAACCCTAATGCAATTTCATATCTAATGCACATACTGGCTTGGTCACAATATTTTCTTGTGTATAAGTAAAGGAAAACAAATGTGATACTATGGTCTTTGACATGCTCCTTGATACTATGGATTTTTCTGAAGTAAAAGTAAAACTGTGCATGAAAATGGCAGGAAAATGTAATAAATGTCTCTGCTGTAATACAGTTGATGTTAGAATGGATGCCTTTGCATGAATATATGTCGGCAATGCTCCTCAATGTCTCACCTTGAGCTCCATGTCTGTTAGCTTCAGCTCCAGCCCAGAGTGTAACTCACTCACTTCCTGCTGGAGTTTAAGGATGTCCCGCCATCCAGCACTAACGTCTGATGAAAGTTTAGCAATGCTAGCATCACATCTAAGGAAACAAGAAAATCAGACAACTATAAGTATTACATCTGTTATGGTTCAAGTTTTACTGAAATAGCAGAGTATTTTATAATTTTGGCATCATTTTCATCTAAAACTTTTAAAAAATGTAAACTCTTTCCGCCACTGAATAAAAAATAAAAAAGGTAATTGCGACTTTTTATCTCACAATTCTGACTTTTTTCTCAGAATTGCGTGATACAAACTCACAATTCTGACATTTTTTTCTCAAAATTGTGTAATACAAACTCGCAAATCTGACTTTTTTCTCAAAATTGCGTGATACACACAATTCTGACATTTTTTTCTCAATATTGCATGATGCAAACTCACAATTCTGACTTTTTTCTCAAAATTGCGTGATACAAACAATTCTGACAATTTTCTCTCAATTTTGCATGATACAAACTCTCAGATCTGACTTTTTTCTCAAAATTGCATGATACAAACTCTCAAACCTGACTTTTTTCTCAGAATTGCGTGATATAAACTTGCAAATCTGACTTTTTTCCTCAGAATTGCGTGATACAACGTGCAATTCTGACTTTTTTTTCAGAATTGTGTAATACAAACTTGCAAACCTGACTTTTTTCTCAAAACTGCATGATACAAACTCACAAAAAATTTTCACAAATCTGCTTGAAACAAACTTTTGTCAACAGTTGTGAGTTATAAAGTCCAAACTGCAAGAAAAAGTAAGAATTGTGAGTTTGTATCATGCAATTCTGAGAAAAAAGTCAGAATTGTGAGATAAAAAGTCACAATATATATATTTTTTTAATTCAGTGGCAGAAACGGGCTTCCATAGTCCTTTTAGTCTATCTGTCTGCTCTTTTTTTTTTTTTTTTTTTTTTTAAACATGACCTGTATTTCAAGAAACAACATTTAAGTTTTCATTAAGCTTATGTTTTTGAATTGTAGTAACATAACTGACATTAAAACATTTTTTGCTATGTTATTGATTACATTTTTCAGCTGAAAAACAGTTGCATTGTGGAGCAATAATATGAACATTTTCATGTTCTTAATGTTGAGTTAATTCTCTGAAATAAAATATGTATACATTATAATTATAAGGTCATGAAAACTATTTAACGTAACAGTTAGTAGCAGTTAGTTAAAGTGTAAGCATAACATTTTTTCATACAAGATACACATTTTTCCTAAATTTTCCTTATAAATAAAATAAAACACCAAAATTATGGAGCAATTATGGAACTGTGTATATTGGAGATTGAGGTTTTGTCATCTAAAAGTAAGTGACCTCATCTGCCACTGCCATTGTAGAATGACTCAGAAGATGACAGAGATCTTCTAATTGGTCAAACATCTTGTTTGCATGCAACAAGCAAGACTAGTTTAGCTGTTTTTCCTTTCACAAAGATAAGCTAATGAATACATTTTCTGTTAATGGGTGAAGAGGTGTGTGTTTGGCAATTGGAGTGAACTTGATAAGAGAGTAGTGAAAGGTCATGCAGCCAGCTAAACATCTCACTTCATCTCATCATGCCCAGTCTGTCGTGCCTTTGCCTGAAAGGCATCGCTGACCCTCTGCCTGCTATTTCCACATTGATTTCTATATAAATATTAGGCTTTTTGGAATAAACAAATGCCAAGAAGACATCTCTCAAATAAGTTCATTAAGCTGGTTGTTTGGAAATATACATTATTACATAAGTGATCATTTCATTTTTCTCATTGTTATAAAACATCAACACAATCACAATCATTTGTGAATCACTCGTACAGTGTTGTGAAATGACAACCTAGTCGTTAAGTTCAAGGTCATGTACTTATATGTATTTACTTTTTTGGTGTAAAAATAGTTAATATTGTAAGTGGACCTCAGGAAAAATAAAATGGAGGATAAAAGGGGAATTTATTAAATTAATGTTTATTAATTTAATTCATCTTTCTCTTTGAAAGTAAAGTAAAATAAAATAAAATAAAATAAAATGAAATAATAAATATTTGGACCTCTAATTAAATGTAAATTGTGACCTTGCCACTCTGCCTCTGAGATCCCCAATACCCGCTGCGTTCTTGTGATCCAAGCTCTTGACTGCAAAAGACGTCCCTGCAGCAAGGTTGTCTCTCTCGATAATCTGGGCTTCCAGCACCTGGGGAGACAAAAGAATGTTCTGTCCTTGCGGCTGTATAACAGTGTGATTGCTGTGTGACACCGCAATCACAGTTTGACAGACTCCAGTAATTTTCCATTATAATGCTGGAGCAATTATTAGAAGGATTTTGCTGTTGTGTTTTTTTTAATTGCTTCCAAATTGGATATTGTACCTTGAGTGTATTCACATATTTTGTCATTTTAGAGGGAAAGACAGAATTGGTTAAGACCAAGCCATTAGGCTCAGCAGATTCCTAATTTTTTCCATTGTTAATCAAGCCTGTGTTTCCTGGTTACGTCATCAATCACTCTTCAGGGATTAAAAAAAAGCCTCATTCTGGCTGTGGTGACTGCTGGGCTTTGATTTATTTGATTCATTCATTTTTTATGCACATATTCTGCATAATGTATCCCATCAGGCTAATGGCTCTGCTGGCTGGCATGTTCCCTCCAACTGTACCTCACTGATCAAGCACTGTAAAATTTTTGCTTTCGCATTAACAGTAAATGTAAAACTTTGGGATGCTTTGATCATAGGTTGATGCAACAGTATATCAGTGCAATTAGTAATGTGTGAAACACAATGAACCCCTTTCACATTTCCAAGGCTCTCAGAAGCAGAAGTCATCATAGTAAATGAATGAATGAAATTGAAATGAAAATGTGTTATAAAAATACTTTCAATTTTACACTGTAAAAAACTAACAAAAAAAAATTGAGTCAACTTAAAATAATTTGTTGCCCTGCTGCCTTAAAATTTTAAGTTCAGTCAACTCAAATAAGTTTAGTCAACTTGAAATGTTAAGCGGTACTAAGTGACAACTTAGATATTTGAGTTGACTTAACCAAAAATTCGGTATGTTAAACTTAAAAGCTGGGCTTGTTACCCAGCTGCCTTAAAAATGTTAAGTTTAATGAACTCAGATATCTCAGTTAGTACAACTTAACATTTCAAGTTGACGTTTTTTTGAGTTGACTGAACTTAAAATTTTAAGGTAGCCAGGTAACAAATTATTTTAAGTTGACATAACAAATAGTTTTTTACAGTGTATATTTTATTTCTATTCTAACTAAGTTTTCTTTTAATTATTATAAAAAATGAACGCTCCAAAACTAACACTTTCTGTTCTATTTCTATTCTATCTACTTGTTTTTATTATATATAAAAACTTGACCCTTTAACACTTGCACTCTCTATTCTATTTATATTCTACACTTGTTTTCTTTTAATAATTATACAAAACTTAACGCTCTAAAACCAACACTTTCTATTCTATTCTAACCACTTGTTTTCTTTTAATTATTATAAAAACCTTTCCTTTAAAACGAACACTTTCTATTCTATTACTATTCTATCTTGTTTTCTTTTAATTATTATAAAAAACGTGACCCTCTAACACTAGCACTCTCTATTCTATTTCTATTCTAACCACTTCTTTAAATTATTATAAAAACCTGACCTTTTAAAACTAACACTCTATTCTATTTCTGTTCTGTCTGCATTTCTTTGATTTCCCTCAGCTTTGACCTTCTAACACTTCCACTCTCTGTTCTAGTTCTATTCTAAAACTTTCTATTCTATTTCTTTTCTATTAACTTGTTTTATTTTATTTATTATATTTAAAAAAATTGACCCTGTAACACTTTCACTCCCTATTCTATTTCTATTCTAACCACTTGTTTTCTTTTTATTTATTATAAAAACCTTGACCCTCTAACACTAACCCTCTATTTTATTTCTATTCTGCTTGTTTTATTATATATATAAACACATGACCCTCTAACACTTGCACTCTCTATTCTATTTCTATTCTAACCACTTGTTTTCTTTTAATTATTATAAAAACATTGACCCTTTAAAACTAACACTTTATTCTATTTTTATTCTATCTGCTTTACTTTTCTTTTATTATATATAAAAACTTGAGCCTCTAACACTTGCACTTTATGTTCCATTTCTGTTCTAACTACTTGTTTTCTTTTTATTTATTATTAAAAACCTTGACCCTCTAACACACAGGGGTGCTCAACCCTGGTCCTGGAGATCGACTTTCCTGCAGAGTTCAGCTTTAACCCTGACCAAACACACCTGAACCAGCTAATTAGGATCTCAAGGAGCACTTGATAATTACAGACAGGTGTGTTTGATAAGGGTTGGAACTAAACTCTGCAGGAAAGTCGATCTCCAGGAACAGGGTTGGGCAGCCCTGCTCTAACACTAGGACTCTGTTCTATTTCTATTCTATCTACTTGTTTTCTTTTATTTATCATAAGAAACGTGACCCTCTAAAACTAACACTGTTATATTTCTATTCAGTCTACTTGTTTTATTTTATTTATTATGTATAGAAACTAGACCATCTAACACTTGCACTTTCTTTCTATTCTAACCACTTGTTTTCTTTTTATTTTTTATAAAAACCTGGACCCTCTAACACTAGCACTCTATTCTATTTCTATAACAACTTGTTTGCTTTTATTTATTATATATAAAAACTTGACCTTCTAACACGTGCACTTTCTATTCTATTTTATTCTAACCACATGTTTCTTTTAACCTTGCTGCAGGGACATCTTTTGCAGTCAAAAGCTTGGATCACAAAAACTTGACCCTCTAAAACGAACATTTTCTTTTAAATTTCTATTCTATCCACTTGTTTTCTTTTATTTATTGTGTATAAACACATTTATTTTAAAAACCTTGACCTTTTAAAACAAAAACTTTCTATTTCTGTTCATTGTACTTGCTTTCTTTTATTTATTATATATAAAAAACTTGACCCTTTAACACTTGCATTCTCTATTCTATTTCTTATCTAACCACTTGTTTTCTTTTAATCATTATAAAAACATCGACCCTTTAAAACTAACACTCTTCTATTTCTATTCTATCTGCTTTTTTTATTTATTATATATAAAAAAACTTTACCCTGTGCACTGTAAAAAACAATTTGTTGAGTCAACTTAAAATAATTTACCTGGCTGCCTTAAAATTTTAAGTTCAGTCAATTCGAAAAAGTTTAGTCAACTTGAAATGTTAAGTTATACTATGTGACAACTTAGATATTTGAGTTGATTCAACTTAAAATTTTAAGGCAGCTGGGTAACAAGCCCAGCTTTTAAGTTTAGTACAACTTAACATTTCAAGTTGCCTAAACCTATTTGAGTTGACTGAACTTAAAATTTTAAGGCAGCAGGGTAGCAAATTATTTTAAGTTGACTCAACAAATTGTGTTTTTTTTTTTTTTTTTTTGTTTTATAACAGTGTAACACTGGCACTCTCTCTTCTGTTTCTATTCTAGCCACTTGTTTCCTTATTTTTAATAAAAACCTTGACCATCTGCTAGCACTCTATTCTATTTCTATTCTATCTACTTGTTTTCTTATTATTGCTCTTTTGCTGGTTCGATTACTTCTATTGTCCTGCTTAATGACTAAATGTAAATGTAAAAATATAAAATATATTTTAAAAAATATAATATAATATAATATAATATAAATGCAACTCTTTATTTTTGCACCTGGATGTCTTTGCTGAGCTGTTTGACAATCTTAGTTATGATCTGAATGTGATTCTCCAGTAGTTTTCTTGCAGACGACTCCATCAGGACTGAACCCTGAGTTGCACGAAGACCAGTCACCACATCGTCCCTGGTCTTCATGGCTTGTTCCAGTAGAATGCTCAGAGTTCTTTCCTGATTGGTCATGCGGCTCTCCATATGTCCTATAAGCAATTCATTCAAAACACAACTTACACAACTGAACTCATTTGCTACAGCTTCATTTTTAGGCCTTTAAACATTAACAGTCAAGCCCACAGATTGGTAAAGTAATCCGGCAACAAAGACATTTATTTTCAAAAGCTGGTCTCCAGAAACATAATTTTAAAAAGACTCTCTCTTCATCAAAGGCACACAGACTGTTACATCTCAGTACAGTGTAATGTGAACTTTTTGTCATTTAATATGGTAAAATGTATTCGAAAACAGTCTGAGAATGCTTTACTTTCTAAAGAAAGCTGTCTTTTGAAGCTACAAGAACGCAGCACTGTTTTCTCTTACATTGCATTAAATGTAGCAAGCATAACTCAAGGGCTCTAGCAAACTACATCAACTATCGATTATCTGCCGCTGAGTACCGTTTCACCCTGATGAACTCATGAATAAAGTATTCATTTAGCAGAAGTGAACCCTTTTGATTGAGCATTTACAGTTTTAATATAGGCATCCGTCATAACAGTCACAATGACAACAGAAAGAAAGAAGTATACCTTTAATGCCGTTTAAATGTGTGTGTATGTGAGCTACATACTGCATATGTCTATATATGTAATGCAAAGCAAAGCTAAAATCTTTACTTACTTGTGAACTGCTTCCTTGAGGTCTGCTATGTTTGTTTAGTCTGATCTCTTAGCTACCGCATGGCATGCTCTGACAGGAGTGTGTCATTTTAGGCCTACTCAACAACTAGATAATGCAGACAATTTCCTGATACGGTATTTTAAAAACGTACATCGGCTTGTCTGAATATAATGTTATTATAACTAATTAACTTTATAGTCTGCGAAGGATGACAGCTTCAGGATGATGGACTGAAAACAGTTCATCATGCTATAATTGGACAAGAATCATAATTAAGTATGGAGATAGAAGCCAGATATCTCAGACTCCTCATTAATTCTCATGGGTATTTCTGACCAGAGTACCAGTAATGATTTCCCTTTAGTGATTTGTAACACATCTATTATGCAATAGCAAATGTACTTAGTATCTCCACGCTTCAAAGCTAAGTAGTGATGGTCTCTTTAGGGGAATTATCAAAGTAATGTCCAAATCTGTGCTTTTACTTGCTGTGTGTAAAATCAATTTGATACACATAAATGTTTATCAGTTTTTCCCAGAACATAGATGCCTTTACAGCAGCTGTTAAAACCTTCATAGGATTCAAATAATTCAAAGATCTTTAAAAGGAAATATGAGTGGGTTGTATTGTGGGTGGTACTGGCTTTGCCTTCACTTTTAAATCGATAGCATGGCTATTTACACTGTATATGCTAGTAGTTTTAATGGGAAGAGAATATGAAAATGATATACAGTTGTGAACTGAACAAACCTTTCAGCTGATTAACCATAAAGTTGTCTTTACATATAAAGAAAGGCTGCTCTGAAACTTCTTCTGTGTGAAAATGCAATGAGGCATAAAAGCCAGAAATTATGCCTGCTCAGACCCACCTCA
This sequence comes from Labeo rohita, assembly GCF_022985175.1. Lineage (NCBI taxonomy): Eukaryota > Metazoa > Chordata > Actinopteri > Cypriniformes > Cyprinidae > Labeo > Labeo rohita. Next base: position 15,941,228 of record NC_066873.1, read on the forward strand.
GCTCCTACAGTATATCAAAGGATACAGTCGGTTGTCTGTAAAGACGCACACAAATGCCACTCATTTTTGCCATTTAATTTACCTTACCATGCATTTATGTTAAAAATGGGTAACACTTTACGATAACATTTGCCATTTGTTAACATTAATTAATGTGTTAACTAACATGAACAAACAATAAACAATACATTTATTATACAATATATGTGCAAAATCATAGGGGAGAGTGGGGTAAGTTCAACCCCCACCCCCACCCCCACCCCCCGTATCTTGGAAATTGTACACTTTTACTGTCATGTAACCATGACACATTTATTAGTTTCAGTGATAGTTATTCCTTCATTCTAATTCAGTTTTTGTTTAATTTTACTTAGCAAACTCTCTGTTTAGTCATCGGATGCCCATTTTCCACAAGTTGATATGATTCTCTAGGGTCTTAATGAAAAGTCTATAATATACTTTGGTTAAAAATTCTCAATGGTTGTGTAAAACAACACCCTTTTTATCTTGCCAAAATCAGCTCTGCAATAATCATCCTGTTCTGGTTGAGGTTGCTTTAAATGTTAATGAGCTCTGCTCACCCCGCCCCTCTCTTCTCTCTGTGGAGTGATGAGCCTGTTTACTTTAGCCACATTTAGCCACTAAACTTGCCAACATTATTAGGAAAGGCGATCGCAAAGATTCATAAAAAAACCCCTTATACTCACTTCTGCTGTAGGTGAAGCTGGATCACGAATGATTTGCGTGAACATAGATGCATTTATGTAGATCGGGAGGCACATTTCATTCACAAACAAACGTAATCCACTGCATCTTCAGCGGCTCAGATGTCGGGAGTAAATGACAACCACTATGTTCATTATCACATCCAGCAACACAACACCTCAATCGCTCAGTCTACGATATTCTTGTCTAACTTACATCCCTGCTCCGGCATTGAAACAATCGAGGTCGGACTGTTACAGCTGATGTAGGGCGGGACTACCCCGGGAGTGGTGGGAGTGGCCTCTGTCGGTGTGACGGCACACTGCATAGATTTTTATTATTATAGGGTAGATTTGTATATACACTGCCAACACACATTAATGTTCAAACAACATGTAAAAGTGAACTTTGCATCCGATGACCCCTTTAAATCTTTGATGTTCAACACATTATTTCAACAATGCAAACAATTAAAAACAAAAAATTAAACTTTAATTGATTGGTTTTATTTTGTTTAGGTTAATTTTAAGAGTAAAAACATGACTGTTTGTAAAATGAAATTTGATTTAGTTTTTATAAAAGAAGTAAATTGGCTTTAAAATGTCATATGGGTTTGAATCAGATGAGTCAGATGGTCAGTTTTCACCAAGATAGTTCATCTTACCCCCTGACTGGGATCAGCTTACCCCTAACCTGAGACAAATTAAGCCACATGAACACTTTTTTCTAAAAAGCCATATTTTTAGAACACTGTGTCATAGATACATTCTGATAATTTAGAACATTAGGAACTGTTATTTTAGATACTTAATTGTACTTCTTTTCCCTTATGTTGAGGACCACATAAGTAAACAATGGCTCATCTTACCCCACTCTCCCCTACCCAAAAAGACTGGAGGCTGTAAAGGTGCTTCAACAAAGTACTGAGTTATACTAAGTTATAAATACTTATGCAATGTACTTGTTTCAGTGTTCTTATTTTTTTGGTCACACTTTATTTTAAGGTTCAGTTCTCACTATTAACAAACCATTAACTTACTTTTGCCTCAGTAAACTACTAATTTCCTGCTTATTACTAGTTACTAGTAATTAGGGATGTAGAATATGGTCATGCAGAATATTGGCTTTAAAAGCACTAATTAAACAGTCAATATGTTATGAAAAGGCATGCTAATAAGCAACTAGTTAATAGTGATAATTGTTTTTATTTTTGTTTTGTTTTTGTTTTTGTTTTTTTTAATAAAGTTGCAAAGTTGTTTCAAATCTATTGTGTGCTATGTCATTATGGTGCATATACTGATGTGGGAAAAGAAGTAATAAAATGTGAAAAAATAAAGGGGTATAAATACTTTCGCAAGGCACTGTATATCACATGTATACCTTTGTTATTACTGATGTACTACTGGTGAGGCACTTTTGCTTATCTTTAAGTCATGTGTCACTGGTGTGCCACCTATTATTATCATTACGTTTTATAGTGACAAACAATATTTAATAGCGCTCTAATGGCTTGTATTAACATTAAGTAATGTAATGATATAGGTAGACCTGTACTGTAAAATACACACTCACCAAATTCCTTATAATTACGGACTTTCACCAGAGGGAGGCGTATCTATTCTGCAATTATGTTTTCGTGTACTGACTATTTCTTAGGTTACTGTCAGGTCATTAAGTCATTAAATAGTGAATCAGAAGCACAGTCACGTTTATTTCCCAGGTAACCCCTGCTGGTGGCTATTCCTCTGATTTCTACCTCATGTTTTCTTCAAAAGGGCTATGTTATGAAATGAAAACACATGGTCCGGAAATAGGTTTTAGTTTAGACTTTAAGGTTAAGGTACTGTGTGGGACCCTCTGAATAATGTCACTAGTAGCATCATCACCAGATAAAGTGAATGTGCTGTAAGTGCCTGAGTGTCATTTGCGATCAAGAGAACGCGCTCCTGTGCGCTCGCCTGCGCACTTCAGTGTCACTGGCGCTCCGTGCGCTGACAGCCTGCTGCCGCTGCTGCTGCTGGACGGCAACTATGGAGGAGAAACAGAAGGATGAGAGCGCCAAAGATCCGCAGTCAACGTCCTACCAGAGAAGGATGTGGAGGAATTTCCAAGAGAAGACCAAACCGTTCTTGAGCCCCAAACTGGGGTCCGAACGACGCAGCAGCGGGGATGCTAAAAAAGAAAGCGGCTTGTGGATGTTTAAAAGAAAGAAGAAACAGGTCCTGGACCGGGTCTTCTCGTCCTCGCAGCCTAATCTGTGCTGCTCAACTCCGCCGTCTTTCGTGGGCGACAGGACCCTGTGCGAGCAGCCGGACTCTAGCGCCGGTAAAGGGCTCGGGATCTCACCGCTGGCCGTTGCTGAGGGAGCATCAGTCAGTAAACCGGAGATTTCCGTATCCGCGCATGGGAGCCCGAAGCTGTTGGTGTCTCATCTGGTGATGTCCCAGCAGAAGAGCTCGTCCTTGGGCTCGACGTGCTTCGAGAAGCTGGTGGTGGATTCGGCAGCATCCAGTGAGGATGAGCTGGCTAAAAACGCCAGTGACCTGGTAAGTCTCAGAGTGATTTTAAAACATAAGATAACCAGAAAGTGACATGAGGGTGTTTTTTTTTTTTCATCCTGGGAAATTAATTTGTTCTGTACGCTTCATCAGCACTGTCTTCTCATTAACTGACCCGCACATTGAATATTGTCTGGTCATCTCCCAATGTGGGGTATTTAGACAGCAGTCGACATTAAACATGTTGACTTACCGTCAATGTGTGGTGCTGCTATTTCCCCTCTTGTACTCATATGTGTTGTAGAGAGGCTTAACTAACTTTATTAGTAAGATCTCACAATTGTCACATTCATTGGCCCCAAACAGTATTTGGTAACATAAGCCACACTTCAGTGTCACTGCATTAACAGCATGTCAAGCCAATGGCATCTGTACACAGATTATTATAGACTTTTACTTTTCACATTTTTGGAAATACTTACTAACTAGTGTCAGTGTGACTTGTGATAGATGTCTGCTGTCTTTTCCCCTCAAGATTACACAGGTCCTACCACTGATCTTGCTATTGATTCATTTTTTGGTGTCTGTTTATGATTGGGACTCACAAAGTAATAATCGATAATGATGTCAGGAGGCTATAAAATTATGAGTTCATAACACAATACTTTTCACAACTTTCCCATGATTGTTTCTAAATATTGGATAATGGTTTTATATATTATTTATTATTTTATAAAGATTGCACTCACAAATAGCTAATTAAATAATTATTGAGCTGAGTATAAGTTGCATAACATTTCCTGGCCTGGAAATCACAGTTTGGAAATGAACTGATATTTCTGTTTGACATATGAACCTTGTCACACATGATCCTCTTAAATTTGACAATGACAAAAAGTGTCCACATGTACTGTAATCTAAATTTCAAACATTATATTTATTAGCAAACTTATTTTTTGTGAATTGTTTCAGTTTATTAGTCTGCTGTCTTTCTTTAAAATAAATGCTACTTGGTTTGATATTATTTTGCAATGACATTCACACATTTTTAAGTGTGACTTAAGCGTCCAAAGCACATCCTGTATGTTTATGTGTTCTTACATATTAATAACATGAGTTTCATAAAATGCAGGACATTGTGTGATATCTGTGTCATCGTGACAATGACTTTCGTTGTCCTGTAAGTCCTTAACTGGTGATGTTGTTAACATGTAGCAGCTCTTGTGGTTATCACACTTGAGATACAAATGTCCCAGACGTTTAAAATGACACATCTGTCTTAATGAAGCTGTTACACGCAACGAAGCAAACTTCTGAATATATCTGCAAGCTTAGGTGCAACTAGTGGAACAGATTAAACTATAGTTTTGACTGAAAACTGTTGCAAGTAGTCAGCTGTTTGACATTGGAGGCATCATTTCCTTTGTGCAAATATTAATTAACAGTAAAATATGCATATTTTAACCAGGAAATATGAGCTCAATAGCATAAACAGGACTTCATATATAAAAAAATTCAGGTAGAAGTATGTTTTTTTTGTAAAATTTTGTTTTTGGCATTTTTTTGCCTTTAGGATAGGATAGTGAAGAGCAGACAGGAAGCAAAGTGGGAGGGTGGAGGGGATCCTTGAGCCAGGATTTGAACTTGGGACGGCATAGCGCAATGGTGCTATCCTGACATTATTTGCCCTTCATTTCATTATTTTGTGAATCCCAGTTGGTCATGTTAAAATGAATGGAGAGCAAGATCAGTTGTTGAATATTTAGGTAGAAGCTTAGAAGTTTGTTGAGATTATCTGATGTAATTCTGCAGAAAGAGAAAAAATAACACGTATGCTTAACTTTTTCAGGGGCTTACATTTATTAAAGAAATAGTTCACAAAAAAAGAAAAATTGTTGAAAATGTACTCATCCTCAGGCCATCCAAGATGTAGATGAGAAATTGGAGAAATTTAGTATTACATTACTCATATATATATCCTCTGCAGTGAATGGGTGCCGTCAGCATGAGACTCCAAACAGATGCATCAATTAATCTCTTGTGAAGTGAAAAACTGCATGTTTGTAATAAACAAATCCATTATTAAGGCGTTTTTACTTTAAACTGCCTCTTCTGGCCAAAAGGTCCATAATTCATAATAACGCTTTCTCCGGTGAAAAATTCATCCCTTGCATGTTGTCCTCTCACATCAAAATCCACAAACATATTTGTTTACAACTGTTTAAAACTTGACCTGTGCATATTTCTCTCCTGATTCAAATGAGAAAAACTTTTCACTAAAGAAAGCACTATTATGGATAGATATTTTAATTATAAAAAAAAGAATCTAATATAAAATAAATATACATTTTTCAAATATGTGTTTTTATTTTATTTATATATTTTGGCAATGACAAAACAAACTTATCTACTGTACATATTGGATGCCTGAGATTAAATGCATTTTCAGCAAGTGTCCATTTTTGGGTGAACTATTAATTTAACAAGATAATATCTATTTGGATCAGGGCTCATTGTAAAAAAATACAAATTTAAAAAAAAAAGTGTAAGTGTTTCTGCTGCCTTAAAATTTTAAGTTTACTCAAATCAAATATCCATGTTTTCATGTAGTACAACTTAACATTTTGTGTTCACTAAACTCAATTTTAAGGCAGCACGAACCCTTACTTTTTTAAGTTGAAACAACTTTTGTTGTTTTTTTTTTTTTTTTTTACAGTGCTGGTCAACAACTTTACAGAATAACTAGCTTCTTTAAGCTCAGGGGCATGTGTATGTATGCTACCATTTGCATCTTTAAATAAAAAAAGTTACGTTTCCAGTGTAGGCAGTTTGCATTAGGCTTCTTATATGAAGTCTCAGATATTTATGGAAAGATCATAAATCACTGTACGTAATACGATACAGCGTGTGGGTTTGAGAAGTTCAGTGACATTGTATGCAGAGAAGGCAATGAAGGAATCAGTGACCCATTTAGCCTGATCCATAATTAAACCCTCTACCATATCTTTCTCTCCATAGCAATTATATAATACCTTACTGCCATACTAAGGTCCTGTTCCTCTGTGTTGTTCTGTTTGAAAATGTAACAGATAGGGCTTATTTCTTATGAAATAGAGAGACTGCTAGATATAGATGTATGTGATTTTAGTTCAGAGCAGAACAGATTAGGTAAGGTCATGAGTAAAGAGTGCATACCAGCACTGCTGCTCATGGCAGCAGTTTTTATTACCTCACCATGGAGGTTTCTATCACCAGCTGAGAGTGGAAGAATCTTCTGGCAGTCAATGTGCTTTCTGGCTCTCAGACAATAATAATTTTTGCCAATATGCTGACTTGTCTCAGTAAAGTGTCAGGGTAAGTATCAGAGCTGCATGATCTTTTATTATTAGGACTGTCCATTTGGTTTAGTACGCATATAAAAAACATAATAAAAAATGAATTAAATAATCTAGTCATGCCACTTCACTTTATGTAAGTCAAATGTTTCACTGTTTGTAATGCTTTAGGACAGCCTGTCAGTTTGGCAGGCATTTTTAGTGACTCTTTCTGCATGCTTACAGCATTTGGTAGGCGGCAACAAGAGTAGATATGATTCATTGATTCATTAATTTAAACGATTAGTTCAAACACTGATTAATTCGGGAACAAACCAGGCAACAATTAAAGAAACAGTTCATGCAAAACTAAAAATTTGTCATTAATTACTCACCCTCGTGTTGTACTTTCGTTCATCTTCCAAACACAAATTAAGATATTTTTGATGAAATCTAAGAGCTTTCTGACCCATAGACAGCAACGCAACTCCTATGGTAGTAAGGACATCATTAAATTAGTCCATGTGACATCAGTGGTTCAACCTTAACTTTACGAAGCTGTGCGCAAAGAAAACATTTTGGGTGAACTAGCCTTTTAAACGAGTGAGTCATTGAATCATTCACTTAACCGGTTTGAACACTGATTCGTTCTGAAAACAAACACTGCTGTTGTGCTGCTTGGACATGTTTTGACTTTGTTGTGAACTCTTTTCATTAGCTGAGCAAAATTACATAAACTACCTGAGACATTGTGTCTAAAATGTAAGTTATTTAATACTTACTTCTTGTTTATTGCCCTGTTCTGTATACAGAAGCAAATATCACGCTCTAGAGGGTTTGTGCTTACGTCACAGTTTGGTCAGTTACCTAGATGCGCGGCCATATTGGAGATGCTCGGATGTAAACAACAGCATGGACTGCACGGTTAATGTACTACTGAATACTTGTTTTGCTAATTTATGCTGCCTAAACCATGAAAAAACATGTGAAAGGTGCTAAATCATATAGAGAAAGACATAGTAAGCAAACAAAGTGCGTACTATTTTGCTAAACTAAAGTTAATATGTGGTAAAGATAAGTACGAGCAGTATTAATTAAGATATTAGCCTAATATTTTCACCTTCCTGACTGGAAAAGATAAGAACAAACACTAATTTAGTCGAGATTCCTGCCCTGGAAATCCTGGTTCAGTTTGGCCCATCACAAACACCTTTTGTTCCTCAAACAGTTTTTTGCACTCTTCTCTTTGATTTGTTATAACTTTTGGCAGTTTGTTTTTCCTGGTCCAACCAATTAGTACGCCCTGAAACATGACAATAATTGGCCATTTTTAGCAGCAATAATCAGCAAAATATGCAAGTTTTGTTCAGTTCAGTGGCGTTATGTTCGGTGCCTCTAATATGGCCAATTGATGACACGTCATAAGAACACTTTACTGCGATTCATGCTGTGCCGATCAGTAACAATTTTGGTCGCCTGTGATATATTGTGTAAATATTTTGACATCTAAAGCCACTTTAGGTTACATTTCCACCTTGGTTTCGTGAACAATAGTAGGGTGGAAATGTTTTCTTAGTGCAGTTGTGTACACCTCACAATCTTCGGTTCTTTTGAACTCCTAATCATCTTAGTTTTGACACACATGCTGCTCTATTAATGGCTGTAGCAGGTCACTCAGAAGCTAATAAACCTTCACCACTGCATATGCCCTCATTTTTGTGAAGAGCTGTATGTTTTCATTAATCTGTTCATGTCAAGGTAAGTTACGCTTGGACATTACTATATGTGTATGTAATTTGAGGTAACTAGTCCCGTTATATTACGTTTTTACAGCACTGCGATTATCACTTTGTTTCTTTGTAGCAAGATGATATTTGAGTCACATTTCCTGACACACAATGGTAAACCACAATGGGTTTTGCTTTTCTTTCACTGGAGCCCTTTGATCACTAACGTGAATACTCCATACCATCATAGTTTTTTATCAACATCCCCCCCCCGAGGGGCACATAGGAAATGATCTGAAATGCGTAAACCACACAACATCAGAAGTAAATTTTCTCACAGGCCTCTTGGCCTAATGTTGTAGCGTTACTCTGCCTGGAGCAGAGATGCTGGTGTAATATCCTCATGCCCTGCACAAATGAGATGGACACACAAACCAGGATGACTCAGGGGTTTTTCTAGATCCACTGAATTTGTAAGGATGTTATCTCACATGTTGGTTTCTTGTGATGAGATTGGGGTTAAAGATAAGACTAAAACAAGACGCTGGCGGTAAAACAAGGTTTATCTTACTCGGGAGCCATTCTCCTTCAGTCAAGTACTTTGGTTCTGTGGTATTGCATTTGATTTTTTTTTTTTTCTTTATGCACATTACAGGCTCAGATATTGATATAAAAGAAGTGGAAGTGAACCAGATATTGCTTATTTCAACCAAGGAGTCAAGTGATCTACATTGCCCCTGTTGTTAGATGCCTTTGCTACGTCATCTGGCAGGCAATAATCTCTATATACAACCATTCAGAAGTTGTGTATTCCGACAACTTACCTATCAATCACAATTATTTCATAATATATAGTATTATGTAGAAGTATTACTAGTGCCTGATTCTTTTGGATGCTCTTAAAAGAGTAAAATATACTTGATGTCACAGGTCAGGATACACTCAGGAATTTTTAATATACAGTGCCTTGCTTTTCTTTCATTTTTTCATGTTTTGTTATGTTGCTGCCTTCTGTTAAACTGCTTTAAATTACTGTTTTCCACATCAATCTACACTCCATACGCTATTATGGCAAAACAAAATACAGGTTTTTACCATCTTTGCAAATTTATTAAAAATAAAAAACTTAAACAACTCTATTGCATAAGTATTCACACCCTTATATGGGACAGTTGAAATGTAGCTCAGGAGCATTCGTATTGTTTGTAGATGTTACTACACTTTGAGTGAAGTTAACCTGTGGCAAATTCGAATGGGTATGATTTGGAAAGGTATGCACATTTTAATAAAAAAAAAAATCTAATAGCTGAAAATGCATATCAGAGTAGGGCTCAGGGACGGGACTGCATCAAGCCACACATCTGGGGAAGAGTTCATAAAAATTCTGCTGCATTATAGGTTCACAGAAGCATGTAGTCACCATTTATGGAAGAAGTTTAAAACCACCAGGGCACTTCATAGAGCTGGCCTGCTGGCCAAACTGAGCAATTGATGGAGAAGGGCTTTGGTCATTCTAGTTGAGCTCCATGATCATATGTGGAGATAGGAGAAATCTACAGAAGGACAAATATCACTGTTACACTCCACCAATCTGGTCTTTGTGGTGGTGTGGCCAAACTCAATTCTCTCCTCAGTGAAGACACATGAAATCACACTTGGAATTAGCAAAAAGCACCTAAAGGACTCTTAGACTGTAAGAAACAAGAATCTCTGGTCTGATGAACCTTAATTCCAAGCATCATGTTTGAAGGAAACCAAGCACTCCTCATCACCTGCAGAGTCCTATCCCAACAGTAAAGTGTGCTGGTAGCAGCCTCATGCTGTGGGGCTGTTTTTCAGCAGCAGGGACTGAAGGACTCATCAGAGTAGAAGAAAAGCTCATTGCACTAAAATGTTGAGGTAGCCTTAATGAAAACTCAATCCAGAGCATTCAGAACCTCAGACTGGGTAGAAGGTTTACATTCCAACAGGACAATGACAATGCAAGAGTGGCTTGTAGACAACTATGTGAATGTCCTTGAGCGGCCCATCTAGAGCCTGGGCTTGAACTCAATCAGACATTTCTGGAGAAGCCTGAAAATGTGCGTCTGGCCCCATTCAACCTGACAGAGCTTGAGAATTGAAGAGGTGAGACGAAGAATGGCAGATAATTGCCAAATGCAGATGTGCAAAGCTTGTCACATCATACCCAAAAATACTTGAGGCTCTAAAGGTGATTTAGCTAAGTACTGAGTTAAGTGTGTGAATACTTATGCAATGTACGTATTTCAGTTTTTTAATTTGTAATAAATTTACAAAGTTGTGGCAGTTCTGTTTTTGTTTTGTCATTATAGTGTGTGGAGTGTAGATTGATGAGGGGAAAAAGTAATTTAAGCAGTTTAACTTAAGACGGCAACAACAAAATGTGAAAAAAATAAGGGGTATGAATACTTTTGCAAGGCACTGTATATTCAATATATATATATATATATATATATATATATATTTTTTTTTTTTTTCACAGGTGTTTTACCCAGATTTTGAATTATGCATGGCATTGTGGTGTGTTTTAGGGTTACAGGAATGCTTTTCCTTACAGTGTAGTTACTATTGAAGGGTTTGGCACACTGCACATTCTAATGGTGTGGTGTCATCAGCCAATCAGCGTTGTCATGACATAATTTTTCTGGAGTTCATTAGTAACATAGCTTTTAAAGCTATTTAAGTGATTTACTTTGGATCTATGGGAGAAAATGGCAAATTTCCTTTTGAGTACTTCCAGGTGGTCCTGTGTCAGCCAAGCAACTGCCATTAAGATGAATAGGAACATTATTTTGTTTTTATTGTTTTTTTCCTCAGTACAAGTTTCATTCATTTAATCAGCACTGAGATGTTTAATATTGTATTATATATATATTTTTTATTATTAAAAAAAGAGTGTGCATTTTAATTGTCCAGTAAGTGAGACTTTCTTGAATTCATTAATCAAGTCGATGAAGGAAAAAAAACACAAGGGTTGTCCCTTTTTTTCTTTTTTAATTCAAGGAATTAACAAACAAAACAAAATTTAAAAAATAAAAGTTTCAAAGGTTTATAAAACTAGGGATTTTTCAAAGAATTTTTTGCACCTTTTTTCCTAATGTGAAGAACCTTTTTAATAAAAAAAAAACAAAAAAAAACAAATAAATAAATTATATACCAAATTTTTAAACCTGTGCTTTTGACGTGGTTGGTTTAATACTTAATTGTAAGTATATTTAATACTTAATTGTAATTAAACCATTTATATAATTAATCATAAATTACAAGGTAAAATCTGCTGTATGTTTGAAACAACAGCACTAATATGATATGTGTGGTCTATTCTCTGGGCAATCTATGTTTATTAGACTGCGCTGGGGTCTTCTGTCGGCCTGTTGAAAGCATATGAAGTGCTTGCACTATGAAACCATTTTTTCCTTTCCTTTTATTTTTTGTCAAACAGTGGCTAACAAATTACAGCATGAAAGGCCTTCATGGGGTTATTTTACATCGAAGAAAACTGTAATTTAACCCTACACATCGCTAGTCTGATGTCTGGTGTATGTGATACGACAACGTGTTTAGAAAAGAACAGGTGAATATTTACAAGATAAAGGCGTCTCTTTATTAAATGTTTTAGTATGGTAATTCAGCAAATAATTTGCAGTTCAATGGAAGTTATCAAGAAAAGATGGCCTAAATGCACTTGCAAATGAAGCTGTATGAAAACACATCTCTGCTTCTAATGTGAATATGTTTGTATGTCTCTTAAAAGGGCTAATGAATGTGCATGAGCCGTATGCTATAAAGGGCAGCCGTGTCTGTGGTTGGGTTCAGTGAGCATTATGTAGAGCCACTGGATGAAATGTTTTTTGGATTTCTACCATTGTCATCAGAACAACTGTGCTGTGTGTGTGCTGTAGCAGGACGTGTTGATCCGGAATGGAGTGTGTAAGTACCTAATCCAAGCCATTGTGTGTTTGTCTGCTGTGGTGAAGCTTGGGAAGCTCTACTTGTTTTTTAGAAGCTGCGAATATCAGTTATTCATGGAGGGGTTTTCTGCAGAAAATAAGGACGTTCCGATTCTGATTTCAACATTGATGTTAATAAAACAGGGCAATTTGTTACCACAGATACAATTTGTAGTCACTCTTTTGTGATTAGCTTATGATAACTTGTTTATAGGAGTAGAAATCAAATGTCGCAGTGAAGGAAGCCTTTGGAAATATTGCTTTACTTCCAGTGCTATTAGTGTTTATTATGTGTGTGTTGTATTTTTTATTTTTTTTTTTAATGAGGCAGCTGTAGCACAAAGAAATATGAATTATATAGTGTACTATACTTTTAAAATAATGGTCCCATCAAAATCTTAAACATTCATTGAAACTTTTAATTGCAAAAAAAGGTTGTTTAAAGTGGATTTTCTTTCTTTCTTTTTTTTTAATTATTAAAAAGGGTTTTTACATTAGGAAAAAGGTGCTTATTTTTGAGCACAGGTTTGAGAATTTGAAATAAAAATATAAATGAAATCCTTTCATACTGATTAACTGAAATGCCCATTTCCCATATTTTTATATTTGTTTAACATGTCTTTATTGAGTTTTCACATTTTTAGGACAAAAACATTTCAATCCCCAACCAAACCCCAGGCAGGCATATAGAAATACAAAATAGTAAGTTACAAAATTAGCTAGATTCTTCCTACATATAAAACTTCACACATCTAATGCATCTTCAATATTTCCATTTTTAAGAAAATTCAGAAACACCTCCCAGATGTTCGCAAATTCAGATGATTTCTTCTTTGTTATATATGTAAGCTTTTCAAGAGCCAAACAAGATGACAGGTTTCTTAGCCATAGTCCAAGAGGGGGCAATCAGCCTTTTTCCAATATAAAGCAATAGACCGTCTGGCTTGCAGTAAACACAAATCCACCATTTTTTTCTCTTTTACAGACAAGGAACAATTTTCTGCATATAAATTCAATACACATAACATAGGACATGTCGTGACTTGAGAAGAAGTAAATTGAGAAATGCATTGGGTCACCCCATCCCAAAATTTCTGCATCTCCTCACATTCCCAAACACAGTGAAAAAATGTACCAGGGAATTTATTGCATTTAAAACAAAGATCTGGGATATTTGGATTAAATTTATTTAATCTTACAGGGGTTATATAGGTCCTCATTATCCAATTATATTGTAAAAGTCTAAGACGAGTATTTATGGTTTGTGTTTGCGACTTTAAGCAAATTGTACTCCACTCTTCTAATGAGATATCGGTTTTTACATCCTGAATCCAAGCTTGTCTTTTATTTTCACAGCTTTCTTTATTATTTTCTCTTAATATTTCATATAACTGAGTAATCCATCCTTTATCGTTGCAGTTTTGTAATGTCAGCTGTTCTAATGTTGACATTGGGGGTATTTTACCCAAATTCTTTGAATAGGAGAAAATAAAACTTCTAAGTTGCAAATATTTAAAAAAATGTTTCTGGGGTATGTGAAATTTTGCTACAAGTTTATCAAATGGCATCAAGATATCATCTTCATATAAATCTGACACTCTAGAGACACCCTTATTCATCCATAATTTAAACCCCAAATCTTTTTTACCAGGGCAAAACTGGTCATTACCCCACAGAGGAGAGAAGCGGGAGAGATCTGGAAGATCCCCCAAAAATTTATGGGCTTCATACCAGATAGCAATAGTATTTTTAACAAATGGATTGTCTGTTCTTTTTATAAGTACTTTGAGTGGCGCTGAATATAAAAAACTATCGAGTGACAAGCCTTTTGTAGCTAACTTTTCCACCTGTAACCATGGTAAGTTTGATTGTTTAGAAAACCAAAACATCGCAGCTCTCAACTGAGCTGCCCAGTAATACCATAGAAAATTAGGCAACTGTAGCCCTCCTCTTTCATATGGCAAGTAAAGTAAAGAGAGTCTCGGTCTTGGCTTCCTATTACTCCAAATAAACCTAGAGAGAAGTCTTCTTAAATTTAGAAAAAACAAAGGAGGCGGAGGGAGGGGTATTGATTGGAAAACGTATAAGAATTTTGGCAGAATATTCATCTTGATCACATTTATTCTACCCATTAATGAAATAGGTAATGTCATCCAACGATTTGTCTCTTCAGATACTTTAGCCAGCAAAGGATTATAATTAGCCGGGCTAAGAAGGTTCAGTTTAGGAGTTATTTTAATTCCAAGATACTTAAATCCATTTACTGCATTTACAAATGGGTGAGACAGCTTTGGATTTAATCTATCTTGTTCATTAAGAAACATAATTGACGATTTATCTTTATTTATTTTAAATCCAGCAAAACTTCCAAATTGATCTATAGTTTCTAAGAGAGCTGGAATGGATTTTTCAAGTTTTGATAAAAATATAATAGCATCATCAGCATATAAGGCGATATGATGTTCTATATTTTCAGTGTATATACCCCAAATTGTAGGGTGTGACCTTATTGCTACTGCTAGGGGCTCCATAGCCATTACAAAAAGAAGAGGAGAAAGCGGCGAGCCCTGTCTGGATCCACGAGTAATTTTAAATGGGGGTGAGATTAGATTATTAGTAAGTACCATTGCAGATGAATCAATTAAAAGGATTTCCATCCAACGGCGGAAATAGTCACCGAATCCAAATCGAGCTAATACCTCCATTAAATATGGCCATTCCATATTTTTATATTTAGATTAAATTTAGGTTCATCTATCACACAAAGTTTATTATGAAAAATACTAATTTAACAACACTTTTAAATATAATCAGTAACACTTTATTTAAAGCCTTTATGAACACTGTGAGAAAAAAAGGTACAGTTTTGTCGCTGGGACAGTACCGTGAGGTACAAAAGTGAAAAGGTGCATCTTTGTACCTTATCTACCCCTAAACGGTATATATTAGTACCTCAAATGTACATTTAGTACTTTGAAATTTGAAAGTACGTATTGGTACTTTAAAGGCACACATTAGTACTTTAAAAGTACATATTTGTATCTTTTCACTTTTGTACCTTACCGTCCCAGCAACAGAACTGTCCTTTTTTTTTTAAGAGTGTATAGTGCATTATAATTTTTCATAATGTGTGTTGTAATATGTTATATCTTGTCGTAAATAAATTATAACTGAATTTAAAATGCAGTGAATTGATATAATGTGTTATAATGTATCTGTGGTTACAATTATTCATGTACGATGCATTATAAGGTGCATTACAAGGCATAATTAATGCATTAAAACTACTTTTATGATACATTATCCATAAAGGCTTTAAGTAAATTGTTACCATATAATCTATCAAATCTCAAAATGGATGTTCAGTATTCATGTTGTACTTTTTAATATTGTGATACATATTTGTAGCATTTGAAATGATTGTGTTGTTATCTCAAATGTGGGTTTTTTTGTGGTTCCAATGGGAGTTACAGATTGACATATCTAACATATTTAAATGTTTTTTTCTTTTGAAAAAAATTTCCTCATGCCTTAAAACAGCTTGAATGTAACTCTACCCCATTGTCTCATTTACTATACATGGATATGAATATGCAAATTAGCCCAGCCTCCACTCAGTCACACCAGCCAGACCCTCCTGATCAGTGTTGCCAGGTCAGTGGTTTTCCCGCAGAATTGGGCTACTTTTACACTGTTGCCACAGGTAGTTTTTGATCTCTGCGGGTTGAAGCAGTCCCAAAAACATCACATTTAGCCCCTGAAATGTGAATTTACCAGGGAAACCCTGACAAAAAATGCGTATTTTATCTCCCAGAAAGCGATTTTTAATGGGGTAAACATTAAAACATTCTTTACCACGCTATTCAGCGCCAATCCCACCGTGCAGTCAGTTTCACTGGTTGAGGTTAGGGTAAGGTGTGGGGTATGTTTAGGGGTTAGCATTTTTGTAGCATAGCGTAGGAAATAAACACTGTGATACGACCAATAAAATCTTTAGAATCAGCTGTGGGGCGGAGTTTGCGCTAAAGTGGATTGGGAGAAAAAATTTGCGCATGTGTGTCATTTGCCTGTCTGTCAATAGGAGGAAGCCATGTCCTATTTTGGAGCTCCCATCCCGTTTTGGAGTTCCCACCCCCATTTGGAGATCTTCAGGCTTCAGTTATATCCTTCTCGATTTAATGGTGATACACAAATAATTGCTGAGAAAACTATGTTTTTACTAGCGGATAACTACAGTGGATACTGTAACATTCGTTAAAGTTACTTACTTGATGATGTTGTGTCCTCAAAATGCCTTGAAGACTCAAATGGAGCCTAGTTTTTGATTCCATTTCACGCCTGTGAGCATATACGGTCTGACTCCGGGTTACTGTTGCTGCGGGTTATTATTCAAGCTAGCGGTTAGCGGCTAGTGGTTTTGCTCTATTAAATTTTTGGTCTTGTGCATGCTAATGATAGGAATCTATCCATTGACGTGATTGGTTATTGAATTTTGTGACGTAGCAAAAAAAAATGGCTGTTTCAAACAATGTTTCTGGGACAGCCTTTGGGAAACTACACTTTTAAGGAGAAGATACTCAGAAATGGTGTTGATTAATGCACTGGCGCATGGTTTGTCTAAAAGCATATTAAAAACACCACATAGACAAATAAACAACATGAAAAACTTGATTTTCACTGCAGGGGGACTTGTTTTTATTCTATAGTCACAGCCTTATTTCGTCAAATTGAATATGGTCAGTTGTGGGGCTCTGAGGAAACAGCAACTGTGACAACATGACCTTAATCTGTAAATTTCTTGGTAATGTCTGAGAGTGGTAGAAGTGCTGCAGTGATGTAGTGTTATTAAGTCAAGTTGTGTCATAGGGTTGTTTAGCTGCACCTTCACACATCCCTATAAAGAACCAGTCCTCCTCTCACTCTCTAAAAACTCTCCCTTTCACGTGACTTGAAAATATAATAACAAGAGAGAGAGAGCTCATAGTCTTCATGAAGCTAAAGAGTATATAAACTATAGTTTAAAGACAGCTTAATTAAATGCATGCTGCGAGCAGGCCTGTTCACCGTTGTGTGAAATCTCATTTGCACTGGGCTGAATCTAGCACAGAACTGTTTGCATAAAGGCAAATGCAATTCACATTAACTCTTCGGGCAGACTGGACATGAATTAGCAGTTGTGTGGATGGATCCACCGCTCCACTTGGCTCCATGACTGCCCGTATTGCACTGTTTGTTTGTGTAATACAAGCTCCAGCACATCCAGGCTTTGTTAGGTGATGATGTTCAGGCACATGCTGTTTGTTTGCTTAACCTTTGAAAAGAATGATCCACTACTGCTCAGTTTTAGTTTAGGGTTGGGGTTAACTCTAGGGATTTTTAGTTTGTAATAATAATGATGATACTTTTTTTTAAAGTATCCATTTGTTAATGTGTTTTTAAATGGTGATGAGTTTTTGATTAGTTTTAAGAAGTTATTTTTAGGGTTCCCCATGGCTCATCTATCCTCCATTTGTTTGTGTGTGTCTGTAAGAGAGAAAGAAAAATGGCAACAATTTTGTGGGTGGTTTAAGTTCACAAATCTGTGCTTATATTAATGTGTAGGTGTCTTTATGATCTGTTACAAACCATGATATTATTTTTGTGTTGATGCTAATTTACATACTGGCATTAATTAAATGATTGAATCAATGTATACCAAATGACTTCTGTTTCCTTTAAGGCATCAAAGTATGCTAACAGGCCTGTTTAATGTGGCATTATTGTGACAGACACTGAGGCAAACCTTCCAGAGAAATAAGAGTGCAATTCAAGTTTGTCCTAGAAGGACCTCAAACAAAGCATGTGTTTCTGCTAGATAAGCACAGAAGTCTACTTGAAAATTGACTGGAGGTCAACAGCATTATTTAAGGTCACAGTCACAGAGAATATGTGGTTTTGGTTTATAATTCCTACTTGACCTCTGTTTCCAGCCATATTAGTTGGCACGTCACATTACTGCTAATTTGCAAGTAATTGCAAATTACACCAATACTCATGTTGTTCCAAACCCATAAGACCTTCGTTCATCTTCAGAACACAAATTAAGATATTTTTGATGAAATCCAAGAGCTTTCTGATGTAGAACCTGGGTGTGCTGCACTCCGTTTACATGCAGAGGAAGATGCACGCTGTACATAAAACAGTCTTTGTAAACATGTCAGAAGAGTTTGACAGAGAGGATGAACTGCAGTTTGTTTCCTAGCCGCACGTATTTGAACCAGAATATATAGATGATTAACTAAGAGAGATGGGCATTCTTTGTCAGAACGCTGCCTCCTGGGCCAGCAGCACCACTTGTATGCTTTGAATGTACATAACACAGAAGAGAAGAAAATACACAAACTTAAACAAACATAAATATAAACCAACAGCTTTGCTGTCAAATGACAGAAGTTAAAGGGGTCATCGGATGCAAAACTCACTTTTACATGTTGTTTAAACATAAGTGTGTGTTGGCAGTGTGTGTACACAGCCACCCTATTATGATAAAAATCCACCCAGTTGTATTTTTGTAATCTTTATAAGAAATATCCCTTTTTTCAAATCAAGCCATTTTCAGCTTCTTGTTGGTGTGATGTCACACCGACAAAGACCGCTCCCACGATAGTTGGCTGACATGACCGTCTTATCTTAAACCCACCCTTACTGAGCTGTGAACAGTCTGACTCTGACTGCCATTGTGTCAGTTTTTGGGATTGACAACCGCAATCTGTCAGTTTTTGGGATTGACAACCGCATTTACTTAAAGGTGTGAGTCTCGAAATGTCCCGTTCAAACAACAGCTTACAGCCACTTTTTGAATAGTGTCTGTATGTACGTGCAACAGGAATCAAGCCCTTATTCCTTACGAGTAACCATAGTGACAGAGACCAAACCCAGAATTCTAAGTCCAGGATGATCAATCACCATCCGCTCTCGGGTCAAAAAGGCACATCCAAGGAATCCCACTTCTGACACCAAATTGTTGTGGCAAAATAAAACTGACTCTCACCAAAGCAAGAGACAAACTCAGTCAAATGTCTTTTATAAGTTTATTCTTTGCAAAGAATTTCAGACAGTCATACAGAAACACTGTTACTGCAGAGTGCGACCTAGAAGAGAGGGCTCACTCCAACTTATATCTCTTCCCTAGCCTTCAAGGTTACATCTCCTAACTGGTAGCTTTCCACACACAGTAAGAGTCAGATAAATACATTTTGCTACGTCATACTCCCAAGATTCATACCTTAATATTTAGGGCCCAGATACCCTTCTCTCATGTCATTCTCATAGCAGGTTTAAATAAAGCAGACCCTTACAAAATATTCCATAAGCACATAAGATAAGTAAAATGAATTTTTCTTCCACACCACGTACACACAGCAACAGAATACGGTTGTCAGTATCTTATTTGAGTCCTCAATACGGTTGCGTTCACACACAGTACGCACAGTAAATTTTCAGGACTCACAACCGCATTCTTGGAACACACAGATGGACAACTGGTTGTCATGTCATACGTCATCTTGTTGTGTCAGTAAGCGGTAATACTTTCGGTTTTAAGGACGTTACCATCTTTGATATTGCTTTGGTCTCTGTTGATATGGTTACTCGTAAGGAATACGGGCTTAACTCCTGTTGCACGTTCATACAGACAGTATTTGAAAATCGACTATAAGCTGCTGTGTGAATGGGACATTTCGAGACTCACACCTGTAAGTAAATGCGGTTGTCAATCCCAAAAACTGACAGTGTGAATGTGGTCATAAATTAGGGTGGTCACACTTCTAAATAACCATGCTGTGTGTGATCATAACCGTATTAAGGACTCAAATACGGTATTGGCATCCGTATTCCGCTGCAGTGTGAACGTGGCCTGTGTCTACTCTGGTGCAGGGGAAGACAAGAATGTCTCAGATTGAGCGACTGGTTTTAATTTTTTTTTACATTTTCTGTAAAGCTGCTTTGCAACGATTTGTATCATGAAAAGCGCTATACAAATAAACTTGAATTGAATTGGATGTAATAATGATCATAGCAGTCAGAATTTACTCCTGACATCTGAGCCACTGAAGACTCAGAGGATTAACATTACTTTCGTTTTAGAAGGAAATGCACCCGGCGATCTACATAAATGCATCTTGGTTTGTGCAAATCATTCGTGATGCATGCTTCACTTACAGCAGAAATGAGTACAAGGTTTTCTTTGCATCTTTGCAAATCTCATTTCTTAATAATGTGCTAGTTAGCAAGTTTCACAGCTAACGTAAACAGACCGGCTCGTCACCTCACAGAAGAGAGAGCAGAGCTTATTAGCATTTAAAGGAACATGCATTAGAATGGCTCACTTTGAACAGGGCTGATTTTGACAAGGTAAAAAGGGTGTTTTTTTACACTACCACTGAGAAATTTCAACCAAAGTATGTTATAGACTTCTCATTAAAACCCTAAAGATTAATATCAGCTTGTGGAAAATGGGCGTCCGAAGACCCCTTTACAAACTTCATGCATCCACACCAACAGGTGTCAGTAAAAAGTCAAAGACTATTGAAGCTGATAGGACAAATAAGATACAGCTAAATGCAGGCCTTTAAGGTCATAACTATTTATTTATTGGCAGTCTTTTTTTATTGCTCCATGACTGGGTCAGCGAAATGTATTTCCATAACCTTGTCATCAAACAGCACCATGTTATACTACAGGGACAGCCCCGCTTTGGGATTAAGTGCTCAAGGACATACTGGTGACAGATAAATGTTTGTTCCGTAGAGTTTGACCCTGCAGTCTTGTGGTTACCAGACGAGATCTCAACCGCTAAACTACACCTCACAGATTTAAAGACATCCTGTACCTCTAGCATTTTTGTGAAGACAAAGCATAAAATATAGCACTGGCAAACACAGTCTCTCACTATCTGGTGCTCGTCCTTTCCTCCCTAATACCTGCTTTCAGACTGTAGTCTAACAAACCACTGAAGTGACGTCCCACACACAGGTCTCAGATTACACTAAGAGTCTGCTTTACTCTGATAACCTGTAATTAGAGCCCTGAGTAAAAGCTGTGAAGCTGGATTGTTATAAATGTTCAAATGCTGCTGTAAGGAGTGTTAGACTGTACATGTTATTAAATTAAACAGTGTTATAATCCCTCTTAGTTTAAGGCCCCATGAAATTCAAATGAAAGTTTTATGGGTTTTAGTGCATGTCTTTTAGCTTGGAGGTCAACTGTATGCTAATGCAGGGTTTCTAGGGTTTATGGTCTAATAAAGCTAATGTTTACTAAAAAACATTTATTAAATAAATATTTTCTTTATTAACTATGTACCATGTAACTCTTAACCAGCATCAAAGAATCATAAATATGCAAAATTTTGTTAAAGGAAACATCTGATGCAAAATTCACTTGTACATAGAGTTTGCATATAAATGTGTCTTAGCAGTGTGTGGACTCAACCAACCTACAGTGATAATTCATTCACTTCTATTTTAATTCCCCAAAAACCTAAACAGTCTCAATTATTAAGCCGGGGCCCCGCCCCATGACTGCTGATAGATTGTGACTGTCCCATATTTGCATATCTACGCTCTCAGCCAGTTGTACGCTGTCTGCCATTTTCGCAGCTGTAGTGACAACAATGTCTTGTAACCAAAGCAGGTGTTTTGTATAGTTGGATGTTAAAGTGAACATAAGAGTCTTTCTCCCAACATCAGAACCACTGAGGATGCAGTGGATTAGTTTTGTTTTTGATGGTAACGCGCCACCAAATACACAGAAAACAGATAAGAGGGGTGGAGTGAGCAGTTGCTCATTAGCATTTAAAGAGACATGCACCGCTGTTTTACATGACTATTGAGAGATTTTAACCAAAGTGTTTTGTAGACATTTCATGAAGACCCTAAAGACTCATACCAACTTGCGGGAAATCTGATGTCCCTTTTCAAAATATTAGAAATATTCATTTGAAATCGTATGGGGTACTTCAGTTAACAGGAAACAGTTTTTTTTCATGTACCTGTCAAGTTTGAGATTTTGGGCTTTTTGGTTTTTCATAAAGAGTTTTTCAGACTACTGGAAAGAAAACATCCAAAAGACACTGTTGGGTGTTTCTTTTATAGCACTTTATCTATTTGTGTCAATAGATTTCAATTACAATACATATTTTTAAAGGCCGTTTTCTTAAAATGATTTTTTTCTTGGCTAAAATCTCCATGTCAGTAGCACTTACACACACCAACTCTATATCCTGAAGGATTTTACAGAGGGATTTGTTCATATAGAATTTGCCTGATTATATACAATATTTTATTCCCCCTCCAAATTGGGAAAATATAATGCTTTCTGTCTGTTCTAAATTATAGAGTATTTTCTGAATTATAGAGTGACAAAAATGAGATATCCAAAATTTCCTCTGTAAAAACATTTGACTTTAATATGTTAAAAAAATTAAATAAGAATTTTAAAACTGACTTCATCCAGTGTTTAGATTTTTTACTAGAATTCTATACAAATTAGTACATATTTCATTAAACAATGCTTCATTTGTATATTTAAACCTAACATTTTAGAAACTTGCAATGCAAAAAATGTTTGCATTTATCAATGTAATCAATCAACTGGGTTAACGCAATGACTATAGTTATTTTTTTACCCTATTCACCTGTAGTGTCTCGCCTTAAATATTTTACAAAAAAGTCTTGAGAATCCCTTTACTGGTGTATAAAATTCACTTTTAACAGATAGTATACATTAAAATTGTCTTTCTTTTCTGGGAAAACAGGCCCAAAATATCATGACTCATCCAGCACTACACAGATTTTTGTCCAATGAAATGCTTTCTAGAATGAGAAAGACCCGCCCCCAATACCGTTTCCTATGAAACCTTCTATCTGTTTCAGAATAAATAATGGTCATTTAGATTTGACACAGTGTTAATTAAGGGTCGACCGATTATTGGCCTGACCGATTATCGGCACAGATATTAAACATTTTTATGGTTATCGGTATCATCATTTTTAAAACTAATAATTTAAAAGCATTTAGAGAAAGTTTTTGTCAGAGCCCTTGTTATCCTTTATTTTGACATTAATTTTCATTTTTACAACAGACATATATATTGGTACAAAATATCGGTTAGCGGTCTGTATGATCTGTAATAATCAGTATCTGCATATGCCGTGAAAAACACATATCAGTCAACCCCAGTGTTAATTTATCATCAGTTATAAATAATGTAAAGATTGAAATAATGTAAAAAAACAATGTAAAATTCATGTCTTTACAGGGCTGTATTTGTCAGCATTGTTTTTTGTTTCTTTTACAGACCTGAATTGTATAAATTAGGTGTAATTTGCTTAGATGTAACATCTCAAAAAAAAAAAAAAAAAAAAAAAAATTAATTATTTCATATTATAATATGCTCAGGTTTAAGTTTTTGTGAGAACTGAGCAGTATCAATGTTGTATATGTTATATAACATTGCTTCAGCACCCCCTCAGGAAACTCACTCGTCTTCAAAATCCAAATCTCTCTGCCATGCACAGTTCAGTCCTGTCAGAATAGGAAAGTTAAGCAGGACCATTCACTCAGCGGTTAAATATTCATGATGCCGTATCACATCCTGGGAGCATGTATAACTTTACTGTGTCAGGTGCCGTCTACGCCTGTCTTCCTGTTCAATGCAGTTCTAGTTTCATCATGGACTGGAGCAAGAAAATAAGCTCTGTGTGAATAGATCTGGCTCCACCTTCTGGCTCTAACACTGAACTGCGACTTATCTTCCCTACCAGATGGGGTGTCTTTTTGGGTTATTTTTTGCTTTTGGAGTGACTTCATTGCATAATGTTATTCCAGAGCCTTTCACATTTCTGTTATAGTAACGTCGGATCCAAGCCGTAAAGTCCAGCAATGCATTATGCTGTCTAACCATGTTCATATATGTGAGTGTTTTCATTTAAATTATTGATTGGATGTCTGTAAAATGTATTTGTGGGCTTATTGATTAAACATGACGCAAGATACGAGCCATGGATTTTCCGCATACAAAATTTAAAGGGATAGTCCATGAAAGTGAATGGGCAAATGACAAAAAAGCATGATATGGCATGCATCAGAAGTGGTCCATATGTGACTCATACTGTATATTCCAGGTTAAGTAATTCAAGATGACGTCAGATGCACATTCTGAGCACATTCCTCTCTCGTTCTCTTTGTACAGAGGTGCATTTTGTCTGCAGGATGTTCAGCTGTGTTCTTATGCACAAGATCTCATTTCCTCTGCATCTAAATTCTCCATCTGGACTTCTTCCACAGTCTTCCAAGAGTGTGTTTTCTCATTTAGAGCTGAAAATGGGCTCATACTATAAATGCCGCCAGCTGGTTTTGCATGCAAACACCATATTGACCAAGGACGTGTGTGTGTGTGTGTATGTTAATGCAAAGTGCTGACAGCATGCAGAGCAAACTATTATTGACATACAACCTTATGTTGAACAGTTGGAATTGCACGCTCACTAAAGATCGAAATCTGAAAATTTCAGAGTCTTTTCAGTAAGTGTCTCACATGTTCTCCATATAAATTGAAATATCCCTCTGCATATTGGCTGGTGTTCTGTTTTCGAAGACTGATAACGATTATTAATGGACTTTTCAACTGACAAAAGGCGAAGTACAAAGTAGACGCAGAGCTTTTGGTTTCTATGTTCTCTAAAAAGATAAATGACTTGCCTTATCTCTTATTTTGAACATAGAAAGCTGTGATAAGCAGAAACTATTTTTATTTTTCACTGAAGACTCAGAATCTGCACTGCTTTTGATGTTATTTTTTATTTAAATAGAACATTGTAGAGTTTGGGCAGGAAGTGAAGCATGAGAGTGAGACGGGTGGCATTGGAAAGGACCAAAAGCCAGGATTCAAACTTGGGGTGCCCAAAGCACAACCACTCTGTGTGTCAGAGCACTGTCTGTCAAGCTAGTTCTGAGGTTTCAAAGCAGGAAAAATTATAAAAAATATTTTATTTCCATCCATTTAACTTGTCACAAACCTGAGGTTTTTATATTGTTTTTGAACAATACTGGTTGTGTTCTGGACACTGGCCTTGGCTTTAAAAGGGGACAGATCAAGAGATTAACCTGTAATTTGAAATGTCTCTGAGCAGAGATTAAGCCTTATTGGTGTAGTGTGTGTGTGTGTTTGTGTGTGGTTTTCAGAGTTATAAATCACATAGCTGTTCACTGTTGACTGACAGATCCATTACTTTCTTGAGCACCTGCGAAAAGCCTTTTCTTCCTCTTCTGGCTCTCTCTTTTTCGCTTTCTCTTTTAGATAATATACACTGCCGTATACACTATAAGCACTTTTTTTTAGTCTCTTTTGTAACAACTTAAAATAGGTTTTCTAATTTCATTTTTATTTCTGTGATAACAAATCTGAATTTTCAGCAGTCATTACAGTCTTCAGTGTCACATTCTGATATGCTGATTTGCTGCTCAAGAGACATTTATTATTATTATCAGTGTTGAAAACTGTTGTGGTGCTTAATATTTTGGGGGAATTCTCGTGGGATTAATTTGGTGAGATTCTTTGATGAACAGAAGGTTCAAAAGAACAGTATTTATTTGAAATAGAAATCTTCTGTAAGATTATAAATGTCTTTACTGTCACATTCCTGAGCTCCTGTAAGCTCTTCGTCAGCAGTATTTAGGTGTGACTTAATGCTTTTAGCAGTACTGCTAATTAATGTTTTTTTGTCCACTGAATTGAGGTTCAATTAGGGAAAAGCGATATCATCTGTCCTTCCTTTTAGTACGCAGTGTCTTATCATCTCAGGCACGTGCTCTGGTTGTAGCGCTGTCATGCTAAACATGAAAATTGAAAATGGCATGCGAGCCATTCTGACAGTTTGGAATTTGGATGCGACAAAGAACAGATTGTTAAGAACTTTACGCAAGACAAGTCACACCTTACAGCTGTTTTATTCATAGCAGCCAATTACCTAAGTTGAATTAATTCTAATTGCTTGGAATGACATTTAAAACATTGTTGACATTTAGAAGTAGGTGTTTGGTAGTTATGTTCAAAATTACGTCCTATTAAGTGCAGTTACCAGTATTTATGAATCATCTCTATGTTTATTTCCTTAAGGCTAATAGAAGTATTTATTCTTATCTATTTTAGGAATAGAACACTAAACCATTTGAGACAACAAAAGTAGTGGCTAACTACTATGAAGGCCTGTTTCCACTGAATAATAAAAAAAAAAATGTTATTGCGACTTTTTATCTCACTTTTTTTTTTTCAGAATTGTGAGATATAAACCTGCAGTTGTGAGAAATAAAGTCAGAATTGTGAGATATAAACTCATTATTCTGATTTTTTCGTAACTGCGTAATTCGTAACTGCGTCACAACTGCAAGAAATAAAGTCAGAATTCAGAGATATAAACTTGCAATTGCGAGTTATTAGGTCAGAGTTGTAAGATATATATTCATAATTCTGACTTTTTTCTCAGAATTGTGAGATAAAAACTTGCAAATGTGAGTTATGAAGTCAAAATTGCAAAATCTAAACTCACAATTCTGACTTTTTTTTCAGAATTGCATGATATAAACACAGTTATGAAAAATAAAGTCAGAATTGTGAAATATAAACTTGCAATTGCGAGTTATAAAGTCAGAATTGTGAGATATAAACTTGCAAATGTGAGTTATAAGATCAGAGTTGCAATATATGTAAACTCACAAATGTGAGTTATGAAGTCAGAATTGCGAGATGTAAACTTTTCTCAGAACTGCTTGATATAAATTCAGTTGTGAGAAATAAAGTCAGAATTTCAAATGTATGTATTTTAATGTAGCAATTCTGACTTTATAATTCGCAATTGCAAGTTTATATCATGCAATTCTGACTTCATTTCAGAGTCAGAATTGTGAGTTAGTATCTTGCAGTTCTGTGATGTAAACTCAAAATTGTGAGGAAAAAGTCAGAATTTTGAGATAAAAAGTTAAAGATAAAAAGCATTAAAAAAAAAAAATTGTTCAATGGTGGAAAGGGCTTCCATACCATAAGTTATGCGTGATGTATTTCAAGATTTTTAAAACCTTACAATAACTTTGAACAGACTAACTTAAGTTGTTATTGGCATAATATTTTCATCCCTGCTCTTTTAAACAAATGAATTTTTACTTGTTGTTAATATAACTATTTTTATGCTACTACTGCTACTACTAAAAATGACATTATACTCTTTTTTTCGTTTAGAAGAGTGAGCTAAATAATCCTGGACATTATGCTAAATATTGCTTGAGTTCTATAATACTAATACTAATGCTACTAATAAAAAAGATTTCAAGTGACATGAGTAAACAAGATAAGAGTAATTCTGCTTCAGTGAATAAAATATAATCTATTCTCATCAGCAAGGTATTTTAGTTTGCGCTTCCTCAAAATGTATACTCACTGGTCAGATATGCATATTGTCACTGACATTAGTAGAATAGCCTGTTTCACTTCATTAAATCATTGTGTGTATGTTTGTATGCGTGAGTGTGTGGGTGGGTGTGTTCCAGAAACTGGACAGGTGAGAGGTGTTGTTTTAGTCACCACTGATGACTTTCTTCAGGCTCTGACATAAATGTATGCATGAGTCAGAAGGAAATGCCAGAGATTAAAACAATGTGTAGTTTTGGCGAATCACATTAGGCCAGGCCGCTCATGTGGGTTCAAGTTCCGCTTGTGTCATTTTCTGGATCCTTGCCTCCAGAATTTTCCTTTCTTTTCTATATTATCACTGTCCATTAAAATGTTGAAAAGGCCAAAAAAATATACCTCAAATACAAACTGAATAATAGCAGCCTTGACTGAGCACGAGTGTCGCCATTTTAACAGACACCTGTCATCATCCACCGTACATTTTCTATGTCTGTCACCTGCTGTCATTGATTGCAGACTTGTCTGCTTTTGTGTGTGTGTTCTTGTAAAGCATGAGTGAAGAAATCAGGTCTGCGCACTCATTTCCTGACTCAGCACTCCACTGCCATCTGTCTTGTTCTTCTCTCCCCCATTCTTCTTTTGTACTTTTCCCCTGACTTGCTTAAATAAGGATAACGCTGTTTCCACATCTTTCAAGTCCGATCGAGAGAGACGTAGCAGAGCATGAAATTAAACCTCCGGAGTTCCTCAGCCGAAGAATTTCTAGTCATTCTAACGTGATCTCATATTGTTCATGGTACTTTAACATATACGTTAACTAAACAGGTTTATCTGCTTTGTTTTCACAAATAATAACAGTTTTTATTCATGTCTTCTGTATGCCTTTTTGTTTTGTGCCACCTGAAAGGAGTTATTTATAAGAATGTCCAAGCTGCTCAGTTTAATAGTGAAAGTTAATGGTGACCATGGCTGTCAAGCTAGATTTTCAAGGCAGGATTTTTAGTGAATAATGACTTAACTTTCAGTCTGTTCCTCACATAAATCTGTCATATGCTTTCAGAAGTAAATATAAAGCAGAAGTCATATGAATGATTTTTAAGGTGCTTGACAGCAACAAAATTTAGCTCCCCCAGTGACGTAGAAAGGGGATCTTATTATAATAATAGCACCCCTTCATCTGCACGTTTCAACCCACGGTGCCGTAATTTTGTTTTCGCAAGCGACAACGGTGTACCAGTTCTAACGCCATGGCGAAAGTTCAAACAAAGCATGCTAACTGTTCTGTGATTGTCTTCACAGACGAGCACAGAAGCACTATTTAGAGTCCCAGCCTCAGAGGAGACGAGAGCGCAGTGGATTTATTGATTTGTTTACTGTATATTATACTGCTGCCACACAGATCTAATATAAACGTGATTTCTTTCCCAGCTGTTTACCTTCACAGACATAATTTGTAACTCATTTGTGTTTTTAACAGAAACTTGTGTGTATTTGACAGTTTAAGCGCAATAAGACCTGAAAGAGAATTTAGTTTAGTACTCACATGCTGTTTAACAGCTGCTTTGTGCTTCAGTTTAAACTAATATGGCCTAAAACGCGCATTTCACTGCGATAGACATGATAATCTAAACCAAACAGATGTTTTTTATCAGAGTATCCGACGTACAAACTGTAAAGGCACAGCCCTATTCTGGAAAAGGGGGAGGGGAGCAGTAGCTCATTTGGATTTAAAGAGACATGCACAAAAACAGCGTGTTTCTGCTTGCTCTCAAAACAGGAATTTTCAAAATGCTATAATAAATGATCTGTGGGATATTTTGAACTAAAACCTTGACGAAAACATTCTGGGGACACCTGAGACTGAAAAGGGGCATAATAATACACCTGAAGAGAACAATAAATATTCACTTTTCTGTCTCTGAAATCACTGTTTGAGTAGGTACTTCTTGTGAATGTATGATTTTATCCTGACATCCTACATTTGTAATTTTGTCTGTTGACTGATCTACCAGAGTTGCATCATTTCACCCTCTCCTGTCGCCTCAGGGGATAGTAAAATGTTAATGGCCTGAGCACGTCAGAATCAACGTCAAAATGATGCGAATACAGTCACACGCTGCTTGTATGTGAGTGTGTTTATGATGGGTGTGTGTATATATGTTTTGGGAAAATAACAAATTTTACTTCTCTATAGGGAGACATTAGTGTTTATCTCAGAACATGTATATACACACCAAAAATGCACATGATCTTCCCAGCATTCGTTTTCATAAACAAACAAGCCATGAACGTAATTACAGTGATTTCTCAATTTCCTGCTCTCAAGTAAACGATCTCAGTCCTTTTAGTGTGTTTTGAGCCGGAACTCAATAAACCCACTCAGCACTGTTTTAATCAAGTACAATTACTGAGTAAAAAAACTGAGAAACAGTGCTGAGAAACAGTGTCTTCTGAATGCTGTACATCTTTGTAAATACAGTGAATATGAAGAGTTCAGATGCAAAACCAGCTAAATCCATCTGACGTATTTCTTTAAAATGAGCATTTGTTTTTGGCTACTTTGTATAGGTTTCTATGTAAGTACTGGCACTTCTGATTGAGCTGAGACTGGAATTTAGCGAGTTTGAAGTAGAAGTATTTGATGGACGTATAGTATGTGTCAGGAGCATTCACTCAGCATCATCTCATTTTTGACCGAGATTGCTTTTAGCTGGTTTTGCATCTGAACTCTTCATATGTTATTCCTGTCTTTTATTGTAAATATCAGATTACTTTCTTTAAAGACACCACTGACTTGTATAAACATAAAACATTGATTATCTTATTATATTATACTTTTGTATTTTGAAGTAAAAAGAAGGACTTAAAAGGTTTGGAATGACATGAGGATGAGTAAATAATGACAGAATTTTTGGTTCCTTTGGTACAGTTCATTAAAAAATACTGGCAGATGGACAGAGCATACTAGCTGGAGGAGAATGTTTTAAGACATGATTTTAAAAAGTTGAACTATAGTTAACTTGACACACCATCTTAAAGTGGATCTCATGGTGTGAGATTTAAAAAAGTAATAAAAAATGTAATAAAAAATGTTGACGTGATGCAGCAGCCTTCTGATTCAGCTGCATGTGTACGTAGATAAATAAAGCTTTCCACTGATGTTTGTTAGGATAGGACAAGATTTGGCCGAGATATAAAATCTGGAATCTGAGGGTGCAAAAAAATAAACTTCTTAGCAATGCATATTACTAATCAGAAATTAAGTTTTGATACATTTACGGTAGGAAATTGACAAACTATCTACATGGAACATTTTTACTTAATATCCTAATGATTTTTGGCATTAAAGAAAAATGTATAATTTTGACCCATACGATATATTGTTGGCCATTGCTACAATATACCCATGTGACTTGGCTTAAAATTAAACTTTAAAATTTAACTGACCATGATAATCTGATTTACATCTGTTTTGACACTGGCTTAGACAATAAAGCAGACAGTTTTGAGGAAAATACTAGAATCTGTGCTGTAGGAGAGACTCTATAAATACTGGCCTATTATGTGGTCGTGACTGCTGAGAGAGAGAGGGATGCTATGATTAGGCTTGTTAAGGTTGTGTTTCAGTCGGCGGCACAATCATCTCCCCTGTATGACTAATGGAAGTGTGAGGAAACTTCCTGCTCGAAGCTGATCATACACTAATAAGGGAGTGAAACGCTTTTCCTTAGAGGCACTTACCAACTTCACAATGCGTAAAAAATGAGACTGAGTCATTTTAATGCCTAAGTTATGAAGAAAAGTTGGAGTGTGTTTTCATTGTGGGTTGATTGTGACGTGGTTAAATATCTGGGCTAGTGACTAAAATGTAGGAGATTCAATCCTTGATTTTGGGATTGAGACTGGATTTCTCCTGTTGAAAGCAGTAAACATGGCGAACTTGTATACTAGCCATGTGCTCTCATTTCCAGCCAAAAACACAACAAAGCAGATGGCGTTTTCCATGTTTGCGCTCACACTCAGTCTTGCGTTCTCCTTTGTGGACAGCATGAGTAAGGAGCCTAGATAGACACACACAGCATGTGTCTCATAGGCAATGGCATAGGATTGGTTTCAAGACATTTTTAAATCATTTAAACTATGCAGATAGTCCACTTTTTCACATAGACTGTTAATTTGCCTGTTGCATTATCAGTTTTACTTGTTTAGAATGAGTCAGAGTTTTGTGTAACGACATAATAGACTCAAGTACTTGTTGATAATGAAATGTATTATTACATAACCAGTGCATCTTGCACAATAAAACTGGCATTGTATACTATAATTATTGTTGCCTCTGTGTCAAATTGCTTATTTTCCTCTATTATAAGTTGTTTTGGATAAAAACATCTACTGAATGCATAAATGTAAATGTAGAAGTCTTCAATTTAGAATAAATAAATAATATAAAAAGTAGGTAGTTTACAGTATATGGATGAAGTTTATCTGCAACATTTTGCACATTGATTAAATATGTCCAAATAATTTTTTTATGATAAACATTTACATTTTATTTACATTTTTATTAAAAATTGACATTAAAAACGGCAATATACAGTTGAGGTCAAAAGTTTACATACACCTTGTAGAATCTGCAAAATGGTAATTGTTCTACCAAAATAAGAGGGATCATACAAAATGTGTGTTAGTTTTTACTTAGTACTGACTTGAAAAAGATTTCACATAAAAGATGACCCTGTTCAAAAGTTTACATACACTTGATTCTTAATGTTGTTACCTGAATTATACATTAAGAGCCAGGGGTGTAAACTTTTGAACATAAAGAAGTACATTTTTCTTATTTTGCCTAAATATCATATATTTTTTTTTCATTTAGTACTGCCCTTCAGAAGCTACAGAATATACGTACATGTTTCCCAGAAGACTAAATAAGTTAGATTTACCCTGATCTTTAAATTCTAAAAGTTTTCACCCCCCCAACTCTTAATGCATTGTTTTTCTTTCTGGAGCGTCAGTGAGTGTTTGAACCTTCTGTAATAGTTGCATTTGAGTCCCTCAGTTGTCCTCAGTGTGAAAAGATGGATCTCAAAATCATACAGTCATTGCAGGAAAGAGTTCAAATACACTAAAATGCTGAAAAACCAAAGAATTTGTGGGACTTTTTCTGAAGAAAAATAAAATAATACAAACAATAAACAAAATAATAAATGGAAAGGGGGGAAATATAATATATATATTATTTTTGTTTTGCTTTGTGGAAATGATACTTTTTTAAAAGGATTCTTTGATGAATTGTAATCTTTTATAACATTATAAATGTCTTAACTGTCACTTTTAATGAAATTACAGCATCCTTGCTGAATGAAAGTATTAATTTCTTTAAAAAAACAAAACTTTGAACAGTAATGTGTTACTACTAGCAGCTTCTTGCTCGTTCAGCTGATATTTTCTCTGCACTGCTGTCATTTCATAGAATAATTCAACAAAAATGCTTGAGTACAAACAAGGTTTGTGACTCCACACCAGAACGAATGCGTCAAGACTTAACTCATTCACAAGCACGTACTAGACCGCAACCAGCTGATACTTAATTTTGTTTGTGTCAAACTTATAAAATTTAAACTATGATGTTTCCAGTTCTGTTATATAAATTTGTGTGACACATGTAGCAGAATATTTTCTGATTGGTGAGTCCAGTATATAACATGAGTCAGTAGGAACATATTCCTTATTTGGTGCTGATGAAGCTTTGACTGCTTGAGCTTTGACGGAACTACGAGGGTACATGAGACAGAAAAGATGAAGCAGTGCTACGCACAATCTGTGCTGAGTCTAATGCAATTGTAAATTATCATTCATGCTGATATTTACAGCGGGAGATGAGAGAGTCGCACAGCGGTCCTCTCAGGATATTGTTTGCAGAAGTGGAAGTTGCACAGATGACAGATGATACTTGTTATTTCTTATGCCACTTTCATTAGTATAACCTAGAGAGAAAGTGCAAGCGCCATCATTTGAATGCTCACTCACAACCCACTAAACACACACACACCGCTGCAGGCTTCATGCTTGGCAGTCTGTATGATATCTGATGCTTCCCTGCTCAATGAGTCATGCACTCTCTTGTTCCTCACCGTAACCCATTTAAGCCCAGGGGCAACTAAAGTTGTCAAAGGTTGCCTTTCCAATCTATCATTTAGGTTGTTTCATAAAAACAATTGACATGCAAGTACGCAAATTTGCATCTGGCAACTTCAGTGACTGGTGGGGAAACCACTCTTTGATATCTTAATTAATACTTTTGCATTTGTAAGTAAAAAACTTTTAGGATATGTTGATTTTATGCTTTACCACAGAGAAATTAAAACACTCGTCCTACTGCTTACCTCTCTGCCCCATGTTAATAAACTGACAAATGAAGCCACTATTTGACTTATCCATTAAAGTCCTCAAGTTACAACTGACTCCAGATCAGCAGTTAAAGGATAGGAGGCTCTGAGAACATGGTGTTCTGTATTTGGCTCTCTGTGCCTCATCCGAAGTGAATGAAACAACCGTTATCTCTGAGCACACTGATATCATCAAGTATAGCTGCAGGAGGTGGACCACAGGAAGTGCTACAGCATTCTGCCTTGTGTTTTTTTAGGAAACTAAACACTAGTACAAGTTGCAGGTTGTCTTTAAGCTATTTTTTTTTTTAAATTAAGTTCTAAAGTAACATTATTGTCAATGGGTTTTGAACATTTCTGATGCTGAGCTAGAGACTGTAAAAGTATCTGAAAAGGAGTTGTGTGCGTGTATGTTTTAAAGAGGTTTGGGCTTATTGTTGCAGTGAAGTTGCAGTCTTGTATGCTGGAATTGCTTTGCATTACTTTTTGCATTACGTTTTTGTAATACAAAACTGTTTAAATGCACTGGTTATGTGGATGAATTGTGCACTCCTACCTGCTGTGAAATTCCAGACTAGCACTGAATGTTTGTGTGGGTGTGCATATGAATGTCTAAGACATTTCTGCTCATAAAGGAGTAGGGTGTTGTGGTTGTATGTGCAGCAATACACCGTTCACATAATGTTAAATACCGCTTAAGCTCATCTGTGGAAATGCTGTCAATTATGTGCATGCTGCTTATCATGTATAGTAATGTGCTTACATTGAGAGTCTGAGGGGTGAATGTACAGCACAGTGAACATTCTCAACTTTTTCCTGAAATTTGCCTTTTGCAGATATATCAGAAAGGGATGTATCTATCTAAAACCAACACTGTCATGGAAATTTGTATTGTAACTAACTTGTATTGTGGTGAATTGGTGGCAACTTCGTAAAAATGTGTACAATTACATTCTTATGTTTTTGCATGATGCTTACGCATCAGAGGGTTGGGTTTAGTTGCGTTCATGAGAGAGTGGCGTTCCAGCGGAGGATGTAAGCAAACGCAGTGATGACTGTGGAAGTGATGAACGCTGAAGCGCAGAGAAGAGAGCAAAACAAAACACTGATCACAAATTCAAAAGTACAAAATGAGGATTTGTAAAGAAAAATATTGGAGGATTTTGATATGAGACAAGAGGAAACTGGTTTTCTTTTGCTGTAAACAAAACTTGGTTCTTAGAAGACTAGCATCCTCTCACCGAAGCTTACACTATGCCTACGTCATCTGCTGGAATGCCACACTCTGTCGTAAATACGAGCTAGAGATTACAATTTACAAACTTTTAAATATGTTTTTTTTTACACAAACATATCAATTCCACTCAGAAGGCCTTTATTCATGCCTCAGAGCCGTGTAGAGTACTTTTTATGATGGATTTATGCACTTTATTTTGCTTCAAAATTTTGAAGCTTAGAAGAGCCTGGACATTTTTAAATATAACTTCGATTGTATTCATCTGAGAGAAGAAAGTTATATACACCTAGCATGGCTTGAAGGGTGAACTATCCCTTTAAGCAAAGCATTATTCATATAGCAGCTTTTAAAGGGCAAGTCGTATGGGTTTTCGAAAAATATATTTTTTGCAGTTTGTAAAGTGGCTATCCTTCAATGTAAACATTCTGCAAAGCTGTTAATCAAAAACGTGTATGATAAAAAAGATATTGTCTCTCAAAAGAAAGAGTCGACTCTGACACCGTGTCCTAACTACACGCGTCGCAACATGACGCCTCGACACGCGATAAAATCTTGTCCATGTTAATCAGAGTTTTTGTCCTAACTAACTACAGCGACACGTGAAATTTCTAATTTAGAAACGGTTTCTATTTCCACGACGTCGCGGCTGGAACAACAACATACAAACCATATGACATCAATCTCAGGTACTGATTATGTGCTGTACTCAAAGTTAAACGTATCTAATGCGAGTTTGAATATCATTCTGCATGACCGTCATAGCCATACTGAAAGCAACAATAGATAGTTTACCTCAGATCTTGAAAATAAGATGTACGTTAAAATGGCAAACTCAGTGTGAACCAACAAGCGTTTTCCATGACAAAGATGGTCTCAGTCACTCAGTATGTACTTTTAATATTGAATGTGTCGATTAATGTAAACTGTCGTTGTTGTCATCACTTAGTTTCATAATAAAGATTGCTAGGTGTTCACAATAAAACCCGCCCAGTTGCTACTCAAAACTAGCCCAAAACGAGGGGGGTCCCCTGCTAAAAATTCTATCCCGGGGTGTAAAAATACACATTTTTGGGGGGGTTTCCCTTGTAAATTCACATTTCAAGGGCTAAATATGACATTATTGGGTTGGCTTCAACCAGCAGACATCAAAAACAACCCCACTTTTGGGGTAAACCGCGCTCGCTAACTTGCTCAAGTACT
Source organism: Labeo rohita (assembly GCF_022985175.1). Taxonomy (NCBI): domain Eukaryota; kingdom Metazoa; phylum Chordata; class Actinopteri; order Cypriniformes; family Cyprinidae; genus Labeo; species Labeo rohita. Next base: position 15,977,714 of record NC_066873.1, read on the forward strand.
CCTCTCTGTACCAATCACAACAGACTTGGCTAGCTGACCAATCAGAGCACAGTCGACTTACAGAAAGGGAGGGTTTTACAGACCTTAAGCTCAGAACTGCTTTGAACTAATTGTTTTGAAATCATTGAGAAATTACTCTAATATTAAATGTATATTCTAAAAAAATTACAATGTTAGATACATTTAAACCTGTTGTAGGGGACTCCAACACAATATTAGGACACTTTAAAATACCATATGACCTGCTCTTTAAATTGCTGTTTGCAGAGTGCTTTACAGAAAACCTTATAAATGTCAAAAATAAAATAAAATAATGCATAAAATGCAGAGTACTATTGAACTAATGGAATATGAAAATAAAGTGCATAAAACATGGCAGATGGTGTGAATCATTTTATTCTTTTTGCACTTTGGTTTTTAACCGTGAATGTTCTTATATTGATAGAGACTCAATGCATTTTTATTTTAGCTTCACTAAACCTCCACACCTCAATATTCTCATTTTTTGTACTTCTTTGTATCTTATGTGAACCTGACCTGCCCTTGTCCCTAAAAATGTCAGATCAAACAAAGACTTAACATTGTGTGATTGAAAATAAGGTTAATTTCATTCCCTCTCAAAGAATGTGTATTATTTCATACAGCAGCAGGCATTTCAAACCACCTGTCACTGGAATCCTTTGATTAAATATATCCTTAGAATAAGAAGTATGACCTAAAATTACATGACATCATCTCTTTGACTCTCTGACCTTCTGTCTTGTGACTCTGGTCTCTCTCTTTTTCTGCCAATCATTGAACAATTTCCTTGTTTCATTGGCTGTGCTCCCAGGTAATTATATGGCCTGTGCTTTTGGACATTGTGCCACATTAGGTACTACAAGGACGAGTATGTTGGCACTGCCACCTTAATGCTTCAGCAAACCTTTCAGTGCACCCTACAGACTGACTGAATGCAGGGGTATTCAATTAAAGCTCCAAGAGGTCCTACTCTCTACATTTCCATTCCAGTGACGGTCTAGACTGTGATGCATTACCATTTGATTCCACAGTATCAATGGCAGTTCTCTGCTGTCATGGCAAGCAGTTTGCTTCTTGTTTTCTATCTTATGTATAGTGTTTGTAACTACATTTCAATCGTGACAACTCTTGGAAGAGTTTTAGCATGTTATTGCACTGGACAGTGTAAGTGTATTTGACTACCTGATCTCATGACGAAAACGTACCTGTGGGAACTTGTGGGTAGATGTGAAATACGTACCAATAAGTACATATCACTGCAGTTTCCAACAGAAATTAACACTGGAGCTGGTAAAACAGCAAGCACTTCTAATCGTTTTGAGCACTTCTCCGGATTTTTCAGTTTCTAGACATAAGCTTGCTTGGCAGCTCAGCCGGTATGGAATTGGACTTAGAATGTGTAATCCTTGGGTATGAATCCCATGAAATACATGACTCACAATGAAAGAGCTATGAAAGAGATCGAAAAAGAAGAAAAAACAGCATGCTTGTGATTGCGTTTTTACATCACATTTGCCTTTGTTCATACTATCGGGTAGGTTTAGGTGTAGTGCAGATGTTATAGCGCCACTCAATGGACATTTCAAGTTAGAACTGCGTCATGTACAAAGAAGTTAGAACTGCTGACATGTACAAAACCAGTGTCACATAAAACGTATCATATGTACATTCATCTGTTCCAAACACTCTTTTAGCACCACTCAGGACATTATTCACATTGAGTATGTCACAAAATGTACATGGTACGTATTTTATTTTTAGTACATATTTTGCATCTTGTGAAATTGTTCCCACAGGTACGTTTTCGTCATGAGATCAGGTTGGTATTTGGTCTTGGCAGACAAGATGCTGTTAGCATGTAAAGTATGTTGTTGCTGCATGAAAAGGCATGTAAATCCCCTAGCAGATCTAGACAGGTGGAGCTGGGGGAGGTAGAGGGTTTCTGATCTTACAATGTAATTATAATTGCTAGAAAAAAAAATTCTATCAGCATAAACCATTTAGAGTTTAATGACTGAGTAGATATTTGTTTATGAGCCATTGGTGACCTCTGGTTTAATGTTAGTTGAGCACTTACCAATATGCATGACAGCTAGTCAGTTGGCCTTCATGGAATATAATGAGTTTACTTTTTTCCAATATTGTTCTGATATCATGTAGTATAAAGTGTTCTGCTGTGGTTTGTTATTGTCCGTCACTGTCTGAGCTTGTGTTTTATCAGTATTTAAAGGTTTAGCTGTCAGAATAATGTTCCTGATAATTTACTTACCTCTATGTCATCCAAGATGTTCATGTCTTTCTTTCCTTTAGCTGAAAAGAAATTAAGGTTTTTGAGGAAAAGATTTTCTCCATATAGTGAGCTTCACTGGGAGCCAATGGGTTGAAGGTCCAAATTGCAGTTTCATTGCAGCTTCAAAGAGCTCTACACAATCTCAGCCAAGAAATAAGGGTCTTATCTAGTGAAACGATCTGTCATTTTCTTAAAAAACTAAAAATTTACATGCTTTTTAACCACATATGCTTGTCTTGAACTAGCTTGACTTTACGCGTTATGTAGTCAGGCTGAAAAAGGTCACACATGATGTAGATGGAGGTACCAAGACCCTGTGTTTACAAAGTGAACGTGCTTTAAAAAAAAGTAAAACAACGATGGATGATTTTGAAAATGAGAAGGCAGTTTTCGCCCTACCTTTTTGAACCAAAGTACACAGATGAAGAACTATCCATGCGTGACCTTTCCAACGTGATTACGCAATGCATGAAATCGTAGAGCGATGAAATCATGAAATCATTTCACTAGATAAACCCTTATTCCTCGGCTGGGATCGTGTAGAGCCCTTTGAAGCTGCATTGAAACTGCAGTTTGGACCCTTAACTGGTTGGCTCCTATTCAAGTCCACTATATGGAGAAAAATCCTGGAATGTTTTCCTCAAAAACCCTTATTTCTTTTCTACTGAAGAAAGAAAGACATGAACATCTTGGATGATATTGGGGTGAGTAAATTGTCAGGAAATTTTCATTCTGGAAGTGAACTAATCCTTTAAACAATCCGTTCATAAAAGGTGGATGGTTCAAACAACAATAACACAAGAATTGTTTTTCAAGCTGGGCTTTGTTGCACATCTAACAGTGAGCTGGCGGGAACCACAAAAGTGATGTCTACCTTGAGAACAGCGCCAAAGTTTCCTGTGTTCCACACTACAGGATGTTTCCCTCTGATCTTCCTGACTTAATGAGCTGCCATATGGTCGATGTGCCAGGCAACACAACCAAAGGACTGCCAGTGCTTGGGTGTTATTGATGCTTATGTCAAAATATCAGATCTGTGCTCAATTTGTCTCTTATTTCTGCTTGCTTTTAGCTCTACAAATGGTTGCTTCAGTAAGGTCTATGAGGTCGCATACAGTACTTCTCTATTTGACCCTGAAAGCATCTGCTGCTTGTTATCGTAGGAAAAAGCATGGCTGACATTTGGGGATTGAGAGAGGATACTTGAGTTCCACATGATGAAAATTTGATTGCTTTATATAAGAGTACTTCAGTGGAGATGGGCTCTCTGAGAATCCCTGTTCTTGTGTTGTGGTAGTGAGTGTCTGGAGTCAGAGGGAATCCTCAATCAAGAGATTATGAGGCTTCTTCCACTCATAATGTAACCTGTCCCAGACAAGATTGCTACATCACAAGCAAAAGACTGATTAGTCTTTTTTAGTGTTGACTGATGGCCTTTCAAAAGACTTAAACACTGCACTGGCGTTGTTCTGTAATACTGAAGTATTACATCATTTAGAGCTGATTTCACATTGATGCCAGGCTTATTAGTGATTTGTTACAAATGGTTTGCATCCATCCAGTCAAAGAAAAATCATACAAAGTACTTCCAGGAATACTATGGTACTCCTTATTTACATAATTATTGTGTCTTCAGTATATGTGCTGAATGAGTTAGATGAACACCATAATTTGTCAGTGGCTTTACAACCTAAAATGACTTGAGATATAAAACTATTTACCAAACCACCTCCATTTCTGCAAAGTGCAGTCGCTCCGTTTCTCTCTCATCCCATCCTCAGCAGCCAATGAGACTCTTAAATGTGGGTTTTTCCATGCATCAGGGCTGACCCATTTTCATGATGTGGGAGACCCACACTCTCTCTGTGGAGACATTTCTTCAGGAATCCATTTGTCTAAGAACACCTGGGCACATCAGAGAGCTTAATTGTGATTAATGGGCTCTTACGGATCCTGCACACACTCATGGTCCATAAAAGTTGTAATTACAGTGGCATTAGTTTACTGGAGCTTCAGTGAGTAACTGCAGATAGTGGAATTAACACTATTGATCTGATAGTTCATGTAGATGTAATTAAGTATATTTTAAAAGCTAAAACTTCTGCTTGAAAAGAAACATAGTGCCATTAATATGGATCAGTTTGATAAGTGTATGTATGTGCTGGTGTGATGTCACAGTGACATATGACTATGAGGCTAATCTATAGTTTAAAATCTGTAACCTGCTGAAAGATATTGCATCCAAAATTAATATTCATTATTTATTACATGACTAGAATAGGAAATATTACCAACCTGTTTGAATCCCACATGTTGGACAGAATGTTATTTTTCTTGATATTCTCGTTTTATAGGCTATAATTTTTAATTGTCATAGAATTCACATGAAAGTATATCCATTATCTTTGTTGTAACAGATTCTGTAGCTTCATGTGACTATGACATCATAAAAGCCAATACCATTTTGTGAAAAACGTTTATGAAAAATCATACTCTAGCATGTAAATAGTCAGCAGTGGTGGGCCTAGGACAGAACCTTGATGGACACAATGAAATCATCATGCCGTTATGTTCAGTTATATGCTTGAAATACACTGCTTTATCTGAATTTACCTGCATGTTTCACTGAAAATTGGATGATAAACTAGAGACTTCAGAACACCATCTGTTTATTTCAAAAGGAACAAACTGCAAATCCAACATTTGTGCAGATAGGAGCGATTACAGCCTGCCTGGTTCAACCTGAATTGCTCCTTTTAGTTCGAATTCTAAGAACCATTTTGGCTCAGTTTTGGTAGTTCTTTGTGCCAGTCTTTGTGCACCCGCTTAAAGCTCTTAACAGAGTCATTTCCGCAAATAGCTTGTATGGGATAATTCATTTTGGTGGCATTTTGGTGAAGGGGAGAAAGGGAACAAGGGAGCAAGAATGTGAAAATGAGTTGGAAAAAAAAGATGAAAAGGAGAAGCTAGAGGTATTATTACTGGATAAAGAATTGAGGATGATGTAGTGGAGAGTAATGTTAGGCTAAATGAGAAATGGGGAAGGAGCCAACAATGGAAAGGAACAGTAAAATTAGACTAGAAACTAGTAAAAAACCTAGAAATTGAAATTTGGTTGTCATTTACTCACCCTCATGTTGTTATAGACCTGTATGACTTTCTTTTTTTTCTTTTTTTAAATAAGATATTTTGAGGAATGTTGATAACCAAACAGTTTCGGTTGCAACTGACTTTAAATGCATGAATAAAAAATCCCCCAAATATCTCAAATCTCATATCTAATTATATATATATATATTTTTTTTTAGGAGAGGAATAATTAATATATGTATGTATATATATATATATATATATATATATATATTTTTTTTTTTTTTTTTTTTTGCACAGAAGACAGGAATATTTAAGACTTAAAAAAGAGTCTGCTGCATGTATGATAAATTTAGGTGAGTAAAAAACTATTTTCTCCTCCACTGAAGCAGTAAAAATCTTACATGTGTATGTACACCTTCAGATTAAAAGATGGATTTGATATAATTGATTAGGTTTAATAATGCTGAAAAATTAGGTTTGGCTTGCAGTAAAAAGCACTAAATAATACACTAATTATTCTATTGTTTTTTAAAGGTTGATAGACATGATCAGTATGAATTGGCATTCTCTTTTGTTCACTAGTAAAAGTCACACAGATTTGGATACACATGAAAGTGAGTAAATATTGACAGAATTGTCAATTTTGTGTAAACCACCCCTTCAAAAGATAGAGGAGAGAATTATGTGGGGTTTTCAGAGATGAAGAAACAATATACAAGGTGGTGGTAAAGGAAAAAGAAAGAGTGATGAGGGCTACGAGAGAACAGGAATGTTAAAACAGTGACAGTTGTCCTCTGAGACACTGCAGAGTGGCTTTCTGACCCTTGAATGCTCTACAGCAGCTCATTAAACTTCATCCCCAGAGTCCTGAGAAACGCCACTTTACACTTTATGTGTGCACCTGCTTTATAAATTTACAGTAGGGTGTTCTGAAGCGCATAGTTTTATATATCAAAATCAGCAAGCTCATGTGGGCGCGTGTAGCCATTGAGAGATATTTGAGAAGTTTGGTAGAAATGCTCCCTATCTCTTCTGACAGCTGGTTGCTACGTGCACTGTATGCATATGTGTGCGTGCGTCTGTGTGTGCGAGGCGGGCTCCCGCTCATATAGGGCAGGAAACCAGAGGCAGACTCAGCAGTGGCAGAGGCAGCAGTGTGAGGACTCTTCATCTCTGTGGCTGGATGTTAGCACTATCTCTTCCCTCCGTGGGACAAAAATTGTCTGTATGTATGCTCTCTACCATGCTCATTCCTCTTGAAGCTTTCCTTTTAGGTGTGCCTCTAATGAATATACTGCAGATGGAATGCTCTGTGACACATGTGTGGCATGGAGCCGGTGTGAAAGGGGACTTTAATCTTCTGTTACCGTTGATGCATTCATCAGAGTGATGGAATCGAAAAGTAAGGTTAAGGTAAAAAATTTCTTTTGCATTTGAAATATTTAAGCAATTTTGATAGATGCGAGTTAGCAGTGAAAATATTTCAACGTGTTGTTTGCACTAGGGACTGTGTTTATTTTTGGGATAGTGTTTGGTTTCTAAAAGCGTGTGGTTGGAACTTGAGAGGGATGGTACAAAAGGAGTGCTGGAAGGGATGAGAGAAAAAGAGGGATGAGGTGTGGAGAAGGAAAGGAAAAAAGGGTGGGAGACCAGGGGGGATTCCTGCTGTTTGTTTTTGTTTCTTCTTTACAGAGACAGCTGCTGATTTTTTTTTTTACACCCAGACAGCTGATAGCTGGAGAACAACAGCAGTATCAGGCAGCATCCTGTGAAAAACCATTGAGAAGCGTTTCCTCAAGCCTACATGGTGTGAAGTGAATGATAGTGGAGGAAACACCCCAGTCTGCAGGATGTGTTTTATGTGTGATGGTGAATTTTTAGCTCCTTTGATGAAGCTGGTATATACCTGATGTGTGTATTTCTGAATGGGGCTTTTCGGTCGTTTCCTTCTCAAACCATAAGCAAACGATTGCATGAAAGTGTATGTGAAAATATGCAAAAATGTAAGATCATGAAAAATTGTTCAATGCAGTTGGAGTCATATTTCATATTGGCATGCTGTGGAAAGTTTGAGCAATTTATTGGCACACAAATTAGGAACAAGCACAACAGGAACACAGTGTTTTCTGTTACGGGGAAAGCAGGCGGTCTGGGTTTTGGCCCTTTTATTGTGAAAAGGTTTGGTATGAAGCTTTGAAATCAAATATTTTCGCCATATTAACAGCCATTACACCTGTCAGTTAAAGGATTAGTTCTCTTCCAGAATAAAAATGTACTTACCCCTATGTCATCCAAGATGTTCATGTCTTTCTTTCTTTAGTTGAAAAAAAATGAATGTTTTTAAGGAAAACATTCCAGGATTTTTCTCCATATAGTGGACTTCAGTGGGGATCAATGTGTTGAAGGTCCAAATTGCAGTTCAATGCAGCTTTAAAGGGCTCTACACAACACATTCTGTCTCCCAACTCATCACATATTGACACTTGGTCAGGATCCCTTGGCTTCACCTTCAGCGTAATTTTTTGTAGTGCATCATATAATGTGATTTCATGTTTTCCTTTGTCTTTTGAGTGTTACAAGCTGTTCATGCATGTATAAGATCTGTAAAAGTGCAAAGATTAAATTCTCAAACCCAAAGAGATATTCTTTATAAAAGTTAAGACTCAGCCACACCTTCCTAAAACAGCTCATTCAAACACGCCCCCACATATCTATGTCACGGTGACGTCCGAATGAATATGCAAAGAAAGAAGGCATAACTTCTATTCTCGCTGTAGTATTATTGTAGCCATCGCCATGTTGCGGAGACGCTGTGTGTTTGACTGCGAAAACGAAAGTGCTTTGTTTGACCTTTCAAATGAGTACACAACTAGAAATCTGTGGTTAAGATGTATTTACAACAGTGTTCCAGAACAGTACAACGCAAATATTCAAGTGTGGTCAGCGCCAATAGCCTTGTGGGCAGTACTGACATATGGTGCAGTTGTGCCTCGGGTGTCCTGAGATCGTGGACCTTTCCCGATACTACCGCCCACCCACTCCCCCCTCTCTCTCCCACTCACTTCCTGTCTCATCTCCACTGTCCTGTCAAAAAAATTGGAAGATGCCCAAAAAAAAAAAAACAACAAAAAAAATCAAGTGTGTGCAGTGCATTTTATGGAGTACTGTTTCCTGAACCTGGGAGAGTAGCCTACAATATCGGCTGTGCACACTATAAAGTGGGGCAGTTCCAACTTTGCAAGGACAGTCTGGCGCTTCTGACTCACAGCCTGTAAGTACATTTTCATATTTAAGAATTTGCTACTGGTTATTCAAACACGAGTTTTGAGCAGTGTAGAGTAGTGCTTGCTTATTGTTTTTACGATCACAAATGCAGACATGGTGTTATGTTTATGCAGCACGACGTGACGCAATGTGATTCGACGCAATGCAACGCTTGTGAAATGCCATTGGCTCTTGTGTGTCTCGTGACCGATTTCATCATGCTAAACAAGTTCGGGAGTATCTTTTTGAATGTGATATGTCCGGGAGCGAGATCTTTTTTAGTGATTAAAACCATATGAATTACTCTGTTCTGCACATAAAGATATCAGAGGACTTGGAATGCAATGCGGCTTGTTTGTAATACTTTGATACTGCTTTTTATGGTCAGTTTTTGCAATAAATGTCACTGTACCTGTCACTGTTTTATATTGTTCAGAAGTGGGTAGGTTTATGGTAGGGGTAGTGGTGGGGTTAGGTGCTCCAAACTATCTATGAAAGTATACATTTATATAAAATGATTTCAATTTTTTTCGCAAACGCATGTAAACCAATGCGACACATAATGCAAACAACAAAAGTCACAGACGATGAACTAACCACGCGTGACCTTTCCAACATGATTACGCAATGCGTGAAATTGCGCACACGCATCGAAGAGCTAGTGCAAGATGAGCATTTGTGGTTAAAAAGTATATAGATTATAATTTTTTTTAGTAAATGACCAATCGTTTTGCTAGATAAGACCCATATTCCTTGTTTGGGATCATGTGGAGCCATTCGAAGCTGCATTGAAACTGCAATTTAGACCTTGTTGCGTTTTATTGTTTGCGTTCCATTGTTTTCTCCCTGCCTAACTTATCAGAACAGATCTGTAGTCCGCTAGTTAAACACCACTGGTCTATATAATGGAAAAATGCTGACATTTGCTAAACATACTGCTTGAATCACCAGTAAGAAAGTGTCTGGGGAACTGACAATCCAGTCTGTCAATTACACCATATTTATGAAGTGTTATTGATTATGCTGCACTTACTGTATTAAGAGGGATATAAATGGGCATTCCTGCAGTTCAGAATAGTGGATGAGAGAAGAATACTAATGTGAAAGCTACCCTCAGTATTAATTAATTAGATAAAACTCATCTCTGTCTCATAGAGAACAAGTCTGATAACTAGATTTGGCAGTGGAATTATTAATTCATGTGTTTGATGTACAACTACTTAGCAGGTGGATTGACCCTGTCTCACCTCCCTCACAGTCTCTCTCTCTTTCCTTCTGTCTTTTGTATACAGAAAAGCCTCATTCTGACTCCTTTTTTTTTTTTTTAGTTTGTCTAATGTATCTGCTCTGAGAGAGATATTATGCAGCAGTTAGTTCCAGTCCACTAATTTGAATGGTCGAGTGGCGTTCCAAGAGTTCCAACATCAGTGGAACATTTCACTGTTTATATCTTCTCCCGCCTGTGTTCCAATTCAATGGTTTGCAACTTTGTAACAGATCTGTTTTTGCTGCCACTGGAAAAATACACTGACAATATTGTTTTTAAAAGGTCAGTTACTTGATATTAACTTATTTTTTGAACTGCAGCAAAAAAACAATATCACACTCGAGTGATAATAACATTTATTGAGGTCAAGCCTGAAGTCTTGGTAATGGTTTCTTGAGTTTATTTTGAGTGGCAAGATTGCAGTCGTGCAGTGAAGAAGTTGTGGTGTTTGTCACGTTGAGCCAATCAGATGAGATTCTGCTGTGATTACTGAGACTGTTGATTGCGGTGGGAGTGGAAAGGTTGGCCACTGGCCATAGTCTAGAATACAGCCAACTGTACAGAATCCAATTGGAAAGGAAACTCACTAATGAGATCTCTTTAAAGGAATGCTCCACCTAGAACAAGTTAATTCTGATTTCCTCACCCCTCCCAGATGTATATGACTTTCTCAGTCTTCAGATGAGCACAAACTAAAAATAATCCATCTCTGTGAGCCCATAAGTGTATAAGACCTCCAAAGTTGGCACTTCAAAAAGTCAATATCTTCTGTGTGTGTGTGAGAGAGAGAATATTACTTCAATTCTAAACTGTTTTTTAAAACTATAAATCATTGCTTTCGACCAGCTGTGATAGGAGTTGACATAAATGCCAACATGTTTGTTTTGAAACACAATAAGTGACGTAGAAGCACAGAGGACCAGAACTCTGAGTTTCACAACACAAAAACTTTAAATATTTAAAATATTAGTAGTAGTTAGTATTTTTCTCACACACAATGTTAGTTTCATAAGGCATTGAGTCATCAGGTGGGGTCATATGGATTTGCAAAGATGGCTTATTTTTATACAAATATTATATTTGGATCCAACTTTTTGTTAGGTACACTGTAAAAACCAAAAAAAAAACATAATTTGTTGAGCCAACTTAAAATAATTTGTTACCCAGCTGCCTTAAAATTTTAAGTTCAGTCAACTCAAATAAGTTTTCAAATAAGTCAACTTGAAATGTTAAGTTGTACTAAGTGACAACTTAGATATTTGAGTTGACTAACCAAAAAATCTGGTTTGTTAAACTTAAAAGCTGGGCTTGTTACCCAGCCGCCTTAAAATGTTAAGTTGAATTAACTCAAATGTCTAAGTTGTGACTTAGTGCAACTTTCTTTTTTGAGTTTTTTTTGTTTTTTACAGTGTGGCCTTAACTGTACTTAGATTTAAATTACTCATTTGATACAATGCACTTATTGTGTACATGTGTGTACTTACATTGTACTTACTATATTTGTACATTACACTGTTGACCCATCCCATACACCTTAACCCACCCTTAAACCTACCCATACCACTAAACCTGTCCCTAACCTATATCCCACTTCAATATCAGCAAAAGTGTTTTGCAGTACAATATGAACACAATAAGTACATTGTACTTATTTTTTTTATAAGTACACAGTAGATAAGGCTACCTAATATAAAGTGGGACCTATATTTGTTTGTGTTCAACTAAATGTTATAAATCTGCGACTGTATGAAGGTGAAGAAATGATGAGAGAATAATTTTTTTGGGGTCGAGTATCCCATTGTCTGTTGTTTCCTCTATCTAGCAATGGCTATGTTTACATGCACCCAGATAATCCATTTTTGGCTCAGTAAGACTGAAAAGCCTTCATGTAAACACCTTAATCAATCCATTTGAGCTCGATCTGCATGAAGTTTCGATTGGATTGACAAAGATGTTATAGACCTTTTCTAATCCAATCGAGATGAGATGTAAACACTTGATCGCATTGAAAACCGAAACTGGAAAGTACTGTGCTTGTGCAATGACGTAGAAATGGCATCATGACATGTGGAACGAGCTGTTGTTTTTGTAGAATGACGTATCATAAATGCGTGTCATGTTATTCTAAAACTCTCCTTCCACTCATCGTATGTGAACTGGAGTGGAACAACATCCCATCCGTCCTCACTTTATACTCTCACCCACAGATGGCTTGTTTTGGCCATGGGAATGGGCGATTTACTGCTTGATGAATGAAAGCAGCACGGCACAAAGCTTCACATGCTCGTCGTCTCCTAATTAGCACCCGAAATAGATATTATTAAGTATGCTCTTTAAAACTAAGAAAAGAAGCAATGGTAGGTGAATAGCATGTGCAAACAGGGGGAAACTCTGTATGTTTGTGCAGTGTGTGCATGTCAGAAGATCAAATACGATATGTGACATGAACACACACATCAACCCGATTACTTCATTTAGCAATCATGTAAACACTACATTTGGATTCATCAGTTAGATTTTTTTTATTTTGACTGAAGCAAAACATAACCATTGAACTAATGCAGACTTGTGTTCAGGTGATCAAATTTTCCCTTATTTTAAAGTCTAATTCTCGCTATTAACAAACCATTAACTACTAATTTTGCCTCAATAAACTCCCAATTTACTGCTTATTAATACTTAGTAAGGTAGGTGTAAAGTTTAGGTATTGGGTAAGATTAGGGATGTAGAATATGGTCATGCAGAATATGTGCTTTATAAGTAGTAATAGACAGCCAATATGTTAATAACAGGCATGCTAGTATAGTGAGAACTGGTCCCTATACTAAAGTGTTACCTTTTTCTCTTTTAAAATAGACCGTATTCTCACATATCTCTTCTAGAGTTTCAGTAGTGATCTCAACAATATCTCAAGCTGTGCTGAGATTTACTAGTATACAAAGTCAGAAGTTGGTGATTTTAATATAAAATCATTTCAGATTTATTAATGACCAAAAATGCTATTTTCTGTTCACATTTTTAAATTAGTTTTTCGTAATTTTATTGCTGTACACTCATTGCATGTCAACAATGATTTGATTTGTTTCTGCTTTTTATCTCTAATAAGGAATTCTAGGAGAACCATTAATGCTTAAATGAAACTGAATAAATGACAAACCCATTACGCTTCCCCACCTATGAAAGAACAACCTCTGATTCTGAGTAACACAGTTTTCCTCTGGGATATTCTGCGCAGGTGAGATAATGTGGATGAGACATAAAACCTTGCATATCTCCGGCTGCTTTTGTTGTAATCGATGCCGCAAATTGCAGAAAATGCCCATTTGCTGGTAGTCTTAGCCATCCTCCAGTTTTATGAGTCTCAAAGCAGTTTGACCACAATGACCACAACAGTATTGTCTTAAAGCATTTTAGAACCAGTCACATTTAAAAGCCGAGGGAGCTTGCTTGTAGTAGCACTATTAAAGACAGCATGAAACAGAAATTGCGATCATCTTTTCTTCAGTGTTGTGTTATATCCGAGTGAGGTCACACTTTAGTTTGGGGACAAATTCTCACTATTAGCCGCTTTTGCCTCAAATTTCTAATTTGCTGCTTATTAATACTTAATAAGATAATTGTGAAGTTTAGGTATGGGGTAGGATTAAAAAGATAGTTCACCCAAAAATGAAAATTCTGTCATTAATAACTCACCCTCATGTTGTTTCAAACCCATAAGACCTTCGTTCATCTTCAGAACACAAATAAAGATATTTGGCTTACTGGAAATACATGCCTCTACGTGCATTTCTGCAACATGGTAATTACGTACCTTACTGCACGTTTCAAAGTGAAATGTCCAGAAAGTGGCGTTAAAACACACGTTCAATATGTGACCGTGGCACGTTTTTGTTACGTTAGTACATGCACGTATTGCTGCGTTTTTAAGGTACGTATTCAAATATCCAGGGAGTGTCGCTAAAAGTTAATGCTCTATCATGTTGGAAATATTCCCTACGCCAAACCCAACCCTAAACCTAACCGATAATGTTAACAAAAGCAAAAATGATATAAAAACGCATTTGTTGATGTAGCCATGCTATTTTAATTTTCTTATGCGGTTTTGAACTGTTTTGTTAAACCCTAGTCACACGGGGTTCGTACCAGAGGTCTTCATTACTCAAGTGTAACGCTGTATCTCATAAGCTACCGAGCAAACCTACTGAACCAGAAAAGTAAAGCATATGAAGCTGTATATGTGTTGATGACATTCAGAAGTATCAGTTTTCAAATCGCGCAGCATGTTAAAATTGTATTGAGGCCATAATGTAATATTCTGTAAATAATTGTGTGAAAATTGGGCTTTATTAATCAAAACTCTGTGTGTAAATTATACTTTGTGTGAAAAGGAATAAAAGTTGTTGGTGTTTGACTGCCTCTTGTGTTCATTTAATCTGGAAACTGCAGAGATTCGTACATATAGGTACGTTTTTTCAGTTTTGCAGAAATGTATATAGAGGCACATATTTCCAATGAGCCTATGTTGGATATTTTTGATGAAATCAGAGAGCTTTCTGACCCTGCATAGACAGCAACAAACAATTGAGAAACCCATTAAGTTTCCTGAGTTATGAAAGAGCAACCTCTGGTTTTGAGAAACACAGATTTCCTCTGGGATATTCTGTGCAGGTGAGATAATGCGGATGAGACATAAAACCAGATTGATGCTGCTGTTGTTGTAATCGATGCCGTTAAAAATGCCCATATGCCTGTAGTTTTAGTCATCCTCCAGTTTTATGAGACTCAAAGCTGTTTTTAAATGCAATGAAACTTGGACTAGGCCTGTTGTGATTGATTAATCATCTAATCATGGTTATTTGATCTAATTGCAGTTATTTGTGATAACTGATAAGTGCCATTCAAATAAAGGAGATTTAACATGTAAAAAAATGTCATGTATGAATGTGTGAAATGCAAACCTTTTATTTTGCAAGTCCTTTTATGCAATGTCAGCAGCACATGACGCTTTCATGACACATGCTCATGTCTAAAAATTCACAACAGTACTATAGTCGCTCTAACATTGGATGTCTTCCGCCTCTGTCTCTCTCTCTCTCTTGCTCTATCTGTCTGTCTATCTATTCTCATCTCTCCTGTCACTCTCTCTCTGTTTCACCTGCCTTGGTTATACAGTTTCACCTGTCATTCTAGAAGCCTTTGTTCCCTATTGCCTGTACATCTTCTGTCTGAAAGGCTCAGCTATATTCCTCCTCTCCCTCCTACATTCTGGCCTTACCTGACAGTTTATGTGGACATATTTCCAGGTTACGATTTCTGCACACTGTTTTCACCATGACCTTTACCTTTCTTGTGATCTTTCATTTAACATCCATGAATTCAAACAGTTACAGTGTGCCACTTTTGCACATGATATTTCGGCACGAAACCCTGAGCTGTGAGTATTCGCTACACACATTTTCTTGATCTTTCTCACTTCCCCCTCTCTAACACATTTCCTTTCTTACACCTTTCTCTTTATCTCTCTCTGTGTATTCATGTGCACAATGTGTGTCAGACCCAGCAGTGTTTTTTTTTTTCCATGGAGCTGTGTTGGCCTGTGGGATAGATTGCCTGTCACGGTGCTTCCCTGCTGCTTTGCTTTATTCCGGGTCACTGCAACCTTCCTCACCTGTAGTTTCTTCTCAGACTCAGCATCATGATCTGAGTGGTCTTAATGCCTGAATATTGTGTTACATGATGTCCGCTTCTTTGCACTGTGCACCTGACTCAAATGTCTTTAAACATTCTATCTAGAGGGTTGCATTTTGTTTCTTTTTGAAATGAATGTGCTGTATGTCAGACAAACATGAATGGTTTAACCACTGTTTTTAACCACATTGACCACAAAGGATTTTTAAGACACTGTGACATTCAAAAGTTGAGGCAGGTTGCTTGTGCTGTATGTGCAATTCTGTCAGAAAATGCAACCCTTCTCTCAGAAAATTATTGCAGTTGCAAATGTTTTGGTACTCACATGTTTATTTTTTGTTTGCAAAGGTTGCAAGTGTGATTACTATATTGCCCACACCTTACCTGCCGCAAGTGTGTCTAAATACAGATTACAGGAGAATCACATGCTTGTAGTAGCAAACTTGATGCATGATCAAGTTTGACTTTTCTTCTCTGTTATTTTTGTGTTGTTGCAGTGCAAACAAAAAAAATAAGCATGTGAATACCATGGGTTACATGCCTATGTGACATTGCTGTGCTATGTGATCATGAAAACGTATTGTTTACCCTTTTTTTTTTTTTTTTTTTTTTTTTTTTTTTTTTGAAGTATTGCGGTTTAAAAATAAATTATTTTAAGCTGTTAAAATGCAATAAGCAGCGAGAAAGAACCGTATTGGATCCAGGCAGCTCTTAAAGTGACAGCAGTCGTTTAAGTAATTTAATTTTGTTCTATTGCTTGTAATTAGCTTCTATATGATTATAGAAATCAGTACTTTTATTTAGCAAGGAAGCTTTTAAATGTATCAATAGTGATGATAAAGATTTTTATAATGTTACAAAAAATTTCTATTTCAGATAAATGCTGTTCTGAATATTACAAATGTATATATAAATATACATTTATATAAATATAAATATATAAATGCTGCAAATCAGAATATTAGAATGATTTCTGATCATGTGACTGGAGTGATGATAAAAAATCAAAAAATTCAGCTTTGATATCACAGGAATAAATTCAATTTTTAAATATATTCAAATAGAAAGCAGTTTTTTTAAATAGTAAAAATATTTCTAAATTTTACTGTTTTGCTGTATCTGTATCTGAGCAGAAGAGACTTTTTTTAAAAACCTTAAAATTCTTACTGTTCAAAAACTTTTGACTGGTAGTATACCTACGTAATATTAACCGTTTCAAAGTATAGTTGTTCTGGTTTTGTGTTCTTGGTATGTATATTTATTCATATCAGTTTAAATATCTAAAACCAAGTGATTTTCGATGAGATGTGATTTCTGCTATATCTGCAACCATTGTTTAATACTGCAGTGCAGTGTAGGAGTCAGATGTTGGCAGAGCAAAAATATTTCTAATGAGCTAGCCGATCCCAGTTGTTTTCCCAACAAATGCAAATTAGGAGAAGGCTTAGGTGGATTATTTAGATACCTAATATAACCTTTGTTGAAAGTATCAAATTGCTTTCAAAAGGTTACTTTATTTTTGGTCACTATATCATAGACATGAGTGTTTAGACACAATTTATTGATTAGTTAATTGTTCATAACATAAAAAATGCTGCTATTATGCTTAAAAAGCTGTTCCATAGCTGTTCCACACACACAAATGTTCTCAACAAACAAGTCCTTTTTGCATTGATTTACACCAGATAATATAGACTAGACAGTGGGAGGACATGGACAGCAGCTAGCTTGACTTCTGCGTCCCACAACCTCACACTTTTTCCTCTCACAGTTTCATCAGCTTTCGCTCTTCTCTACTCTTAAGCTCATCGAAAAAGATTTCAGTGTCTGTCTAAATGGCCCCTTTCAGCTCCATTGAAGGGCTAAACCCTCTTGAACTTCAAGGTGTCCTTCATATATGGCAAGATACAACCAAAGCATGTCATGATAAGCTGTTCCCTCTAGTGTGGATCTGCACACACCCAGGTCAAAAACATACCAACCCCAGTCTGTCCATCTGGAGCCCGTCCATCTCTGGATTAGCCGGACCAGTCCTCTCGCCCTGGCACCGCCTGCTGGCCCTCCGTACCACAGCTGGTTCCGGAAGGGTGAAAGTGGGTTAGGCGTGTGCTTTGAGCCTCTGGGTCAAGGGTGGATACAGTGGGATTGGAGGGGTTTAATGGAGGTTTATAATAGTCACAGTAGCCAGAGGCAGGAGTCTATTATAGATGGCGGCTCCCTCCGGGCCCGCTCGTGGATCTACAGAACTACAATATTAGGGCAGAAATGAATAGAAACGGAAATATGGAACATGATAGACTCAAAATTATGGGGCTTATATATCTATTTTGGGTAATTGTTTTAGTCCCCTTACAATGCGCCCCCCTTCTAGAGTTGATTAGCCATATATAAATCATATATTACTAGAAGTACAGCTTTTAACTGGAAATCAAACTCATAACAGTTGTGTTCTCAATAATTCACTGCCCTAGATATTTTTAAAATGCAAGATATTTATTGTTTGGTTGTAGTTACACAAGCAAACTCCACTTGAGGAAACGGCTCCAGAAACAGTGTAAGATTGCATAAGAGTTTATTGGCATCAGTATTTGATGGGTTGTACTGTAGGTGGACAGAGAGGTCTGTGTTAAAATCTGTGCAGAGAACAGATTCACTTATTATGGAGTCATTTAATAAGGAACTGAAGAACTGAAGGGGTCATATGTAAAGTAACAAGATAGAAGTGGATTAGATACTTTTATTACTGAACACCGGATGACAATGTGCTATTATTCCACTTGGTATATAGATAATTATTTGCTGCTGTAGGAAAGATGTGGGAGAAGTTCTCCAAACTTTGCTAAGAGGATGTTATTTAGGCTGTTATTTAAAATCTGAAAGAGCTGACAGGAAAACAACAACGTTTAAGTAAGCGTTATTACTCATTTGAAGAGAGGTTAGCGAAAAAGGCTATTTGATTAATGAAAAGTCAGAAAGAGAGAGAAAAAAGTGAAGGTAAATTAAAAGTTGTATATAAAATATTTTATATGAAGTTATATAATGATTGATTTAACGTTTATATAAAATATTCTGTTTATATAAAATATAAAAAAGTATAACTTATCTTGACCTCTTTAATATATTTTTTAGTATAAACAGAATAAAAATAAAATAGCAGCCACCCCAAGCATTAAAATGAGCACAAAAAAAGTTAGCACAAAAAATCAAGATGTTTCTTATTTTATTTCATCCCTTCATCAAATGTTTATTTTATTTTATTTTATTTAATCTTATTTTATTTCATTTTATCTTATTTTGTCTTATTTTATTTTATTTTATTTTATTTCATCTCATTTTATTTTTATTTTATTTTATTTTAACTCATTTTATTATATTTTATTTTTATCTTATTTTGTCTTATTTTAGTTTTTATTTTATCTTTTTATCTTATCTTATTTTGTTTTTTATTTAATCTATTTTATTTTATTTAATATACTTTTATCTTATTTTTATCTTATTTTTTATTTTATTTGATATCTTATTTTAATTTATTTTGTTGTGTTTTGTTTAATTTAATTTAATTTAATTTTGTTTTTATTTTATCTTATTATCCTATCTTATTTTATTTTTATTTTGTATCATATTTTATTTTATCTTATTTTTTTAATTTATTTTTTCATTTAATTTTTCCCCACAATATATGTATATATATATATATATATATATATATATATATATATATATAAATTATTTTATTGAGTAGAAATTGTTACAAAAAAAAAAAAAAATCCAGAAAATGATGAACAACCAGGAAATGTAAAAATGTAAAAAGAGAGTGCAACCTAAAGAAAATTAAGCTCCTAAAACCTCTGGAATCCTGCAATTTAATTCACAGAAACTTGTAGTGTCATGTGTTACTATGTATTAAAATAAAGCTTATGTGTTGTTCTGCCTTGGTGACATTTATTTCTTATTCTTATCCACAATATAACACTCAAGTTTCCTTCCTTCCTTCTTTTGATTGTGCTATAGTTAAAGGTTGTTACACTGGTTGATTTGTCATAGCTGTGTAAAAGGTTGTTGATGCTGGTGTAGCATCATCTCATATTATTACCTTGGAGATTGCAGTCCCTCAAGATTTTTGAGTACTACACAAGCACCGAGGTTAAGTGGTGGCAAAATGGTCTTCTCAAGCATCTATTGCTAAGCGTTGGTTGACTAATGGTTGATGTTCAAATGAATTAACCATGTAAGATTAGTGGAGTAGTTGATGCTATTACTTTCCACAGTGTTGTCTTGGTGTCATTAAGTCTTGTACGGTCTCCAGTAATGCTTGTTACATATTTTATTGTCTAAATGGATTGCTGTGCTGAAGATTGTTAAAGCTGCCGCCCAAATTGCTTATTGATTGAAGTGAGAGAATAGCAGGTTGGGAAGTGGCGTATTCTCCAGAGATAGAGTTAACCGGCACTGTGTTGTCTGGGCTCACTTTGATTACAAACTAAATCATCTGGTCATTTAGATAAAGTATGTGCTGTAAAAACATCGCCCACAATTAACAGGTTTTAATGTAATATAGAAAATCCAATTAGTTGTGGGCTTTGATTTAAGGAGATGCAGATTTTTTTCGATATGTCTCTGGATCGTAATTGTTTGTATAGAATATTGGCCTTCAGTGAAGCTCCTTTAGTTTATGATGAATGACTAGCTTGTCTTGGTCAAAATGTTTAAAAATGATCCTTCCTGTGAAGGACCACCTGCCTTGTGGCCCTGATCTAAAGGCTTCTTGTTCTCCAAAGTTTTGTCACTCCCTCATTTCCACTTTCAGATTGATTTCCAGGACACTCCAAGTGTTTTCTCCTGATCTCAGTGGTGTTATTTAAGAACACACAGGACTGATCTTTGTCAGCAGTGTGCACAGACTTCTGCAGAAGCACAAGAACAAAAATAAATTGTAAAGAAATGTTCACACATCAGTGGTGTGTGATGGTGTTTTGAAATGAAGAGGAAAAGACCTCAAAGCACAATAGTATCTCAATGCGGTAACAATTCAAACAATACATTTTATTTGTGAACTTATGTTCAGCTGTTCTTTTTAATAGTTAACTTTTAACTATTTTTGAATTTTTCGGATCAGCCATCAAAGCTTGGCAAATATTGGTTAACAGACATGGTGATTTACTTTAAATTTCACCAAGCTGATTACACACTAAAACTCCCCCAGTTCACATTTTCATGCCATTTTAAGTCTTATTTTGACAACAAAGTGGTTATGTCTAAGTGTGTAAGTTGTTTACTTACTTTTTTAAATTAGTCTTCCCATTAACGCTATTATATTCTTCATTCGGACTGATTTGCAACCATGGAATGAGCACAAACACATTTGCTCAGTTCCAGACTTTAGTTTGCAGAATTAAAAACATGCATATAGCTTGTTTTCCTGATTACTAATGGTGCGTAGATAATGGTACAGTGGCATGCACAAGTTTGGGAGCCCCTTGCAGAATCTGTTAAAATGTGAATATTTTTAACAAAAAAAGAGAGATCATACAAAATGCATGTTATTTTTTATTTAGTACTGTTATGAGCAAGATCTTTTACATAAAAGATGTTTACATATAGTCCACAAGACAAAAAAAACAATAGCTGAAATTACTAAAATAACCCCTTTCAAGTGTGGGAACCCTTGGTTTTTAATACTGTGTGTGATTACCTGGATGATCTGTGACTGTTTTTTTGTTTTGCGTTGGCTGTTCATGAGTCCCTGTTCATGAGTTTTGAACAGTTAAACTGAGCACTGTTCTTCAGAAAAATCCTCCAGGTCCTGCAGATTCTTCAGTTTTCCAGCATCTTTTGCATATTTGAACCCTTTCCAGCAGTGACTGTATGATTTTTAGATCCATCTTTTCACACTGAGGACAACTGAGGCACTCAGACACATCTATTAAAAAAGGTTCAAACATTCAATGATGCTATAGAAGGAAGCACAATGCATTAAGAACTGGGGGGTGAAAACTTTTTGAATTGAAGGTCAAGGTAAATTGTACTTAATTTGTCTTCCTGGAAACACACAAGTATCCTCTGTTGCTAAATGGAAAAAAAAGATATTTCAACAAAATAAGAAAAATTTGGACATCTTCATCTTGTTCAAAAGTTTTCACCCCCCAGCTCTTAATGCATCGTGTTTCCTTCTGGAGCATCAGTGAACGCTTGACCCTTCGGCAATAGTTTGTGTTTGACTCAGTTGTCCTCAGTGTGAAAAGATGGATCTCAAAATCATACAGTCACTGCTGGAAAGGGTTCAAATATGCAAAAAATGCTAGAAAACTGAAGAATCTGCAGGACCTGGAGGATTTTTCTGAAGAACAGTGCTCAGTTTAACTGTTTAGAACAAACAAGGGACTCATGAACAACCATCACTAAACAAAACACACAAAAAAAACAGTCGTAGATCATACAGGTAACCACATACAGTATTAAGAACCAAGGGTTCCCAAACTTTTGAAGGGGTTGTTTTAATAATTTCAGCTATTTTTTTTTTTGTCATGTGGACTATATGTAAACATCTTTTATGTAAAATATCTTACTCAGGACAGTACTAAATAAAAAATAACATGCATTTTGTATGATCACTCTTATTTCATTCAAATTATTCACAGTTTCACAGAAAGTTTCCAAACTTTCGCATACCACTGTATGTTTCCTGTTGTGATAAACTAAGCTAAAATTTCTCTAAAGATAAAAGTCCTCTAAAGCACCAAAACATGCTAATCACAGCCAGAATGCTGTTGAGGGGGAGTTCAAAAGGGTATGTTGGCCTGTTTCGACCGTACTTCAGGTGTGGTGGCTCCCACCGCTTCTGTGAGAAATCACTCGAAGTCTTGAGGTTTTGATGCCAGAAGACAGACACAGTGAAGCTGAGAAACTCAGAAGAGCATCTTTAGAGTCTGTGTCTGCACACTCTTTTATATAGTTTGTTCACTAAGGCGTGTTCAGCATAGTCCTTCTACCCCCATACAGTGTATACATTTTACTCAGGAAACATGTGTTCATAATAGCCGATAACTTGATTATTCTCCCACATGTCTGTTTACATACATGGCCATGATGGTAAACTAACTTGATTACACATTACACTCTTCTCCGGGCCTCTTTACGTTCTCCTGCAGGCCCTCCGTACATACAAGAGATACATGATCATAATAGTAGATTACACACATGCTTATATTCACATTGATTATACTTGTTTACTTCAGACTTTGATTAATAAAAATCTTCTACACAGGCAGCCACATCTTCGAATAAAATGCTGTTGTTTAGAACAGCTTAGATTGGATAATGGAAGTTATATGCAAAATTATTTCTGCACCTGCCCAAACAAGCCTTCCATCATGTAAATGTAAATGTGTTCAGTCACGTCTTCCACTCATTTATTATTTCCTGCAGTGTTTCACGCTTTTCATTAGTATCATCTTATTTTCTAGGCTGTGAGTGCATCATTGATTAGATGTCCTGAGCTACATCATATTCACGGATGAGCTCACCTGAATCAGCCTTTCTTATAAAAACATATTTATTAATTTATTTCCTTTCAGAACCTTACTTAATGTGACTTAGTTCAGGATCTTACTGTTCTCCTTTTTGTCAGAGTTTGTTGTCCAGTTTCAGATTTACCTACCATTAAATTCACATACAAAGTGCATGGTAGCTTTAATATACACAAGGTGTCATATTGCTCACTGAAGGCACAAAAGTGAAGTCCATATATTGTTTGTTGTGAATGAGTGGGCAGGATGAAAAAAACTCTAATCAACAAAATCCAGTAATCAAAAGTAAACACATTTTAAGTTCCTTAAAATTTTTTTGAAGGTTTCATGGTTTTTAGCAACTATCATACTATTTTGCAACTAGCAACCATTTTGCAAGAAGTCTATTTGTTGTATATTTTGCTTAAATTACATGTAGTTATGGGGTAAATAAGTACATGAATGAATGAATGGTTGCTTTACATGTTGTTCTGACAGCAACAATGACTTCATGCCTGTACGTTATGACAAATTCCCTTTGAGCGGAGCTAAATCTGAGTGATCCTTTTTTCCCACAGGTAATTAGGATCCACAGAATGTCTTTGTGACATTTTTCTGTCTAGGGTCATTAGTGAAGTTCTAACTCTATCCTCAGCCTCATTAGCAGATCTGTCCCAGCCATTTACCTACCACATTAGCATCTGCCTCCGAAGGGTCAAGTGTGTTACTTCATTTTCAAGCAGCTATATGAATTTCTTTAATACAACCGTTTAAAACCATACAAGGTTGGAAACTGTGAGGGAAATATGAAAGAAATATTATTTGTGAAAGATTTAAAATTTAATTCTTTCTTTTTTTCCCAATTCTCATAGTAAATTGCATGCTATAGATATAAATTTCATGTCATTTAAATTTCTCTAGCCATTCTCAGATGTCTGTCAGTTTGGCGTCGCACCAACAGAGGCCACTCCCACGATAGTTGATTGACATGAGCGTCTTACCTCAGACCCACCTTAAATCAGCTGTAACAGTCCGACCTCCATTGTTTCAATGCCGGAGCAGGGATGTAAGTTAGACAAGAATATCTCAGATTGAGCGATTAAGGTGTTGTGTTGCTGGATGTACTAATGAACATCGTCATTTACTCCCAACATCTGAGCCGCTGAAGATGTAGTGGATTACGTTTGTTTGTGAAGGGAACACATATATCCGTCTATGTTCGCGCAAATCATTCGTGATACAGCAGAAGTGAGTATAAAGGTTTTTTTTTTATGAATCTTTGCAATCACCTTTCCTAATAACTTGCTAGTTAGCAAGTTTAGCGGCTAAATGCGGCTAAATGTGGCTAAAGTAAACAGGCTCGTCACTCCACAGAGAGAAGAGAGGGACCTCGACCAGAATATGATGATTTTTGCAGAGCTGATTTTGACAAGGTAAAAAGGGTGTTGTTTTACACTACCATTGAGAATTTTTAACCAAAATATATTATAGACTTTTCATTAAGACCCTAAAGAATCATATCAACTTGTGGAAAATGGGCATCCGATGACCCCTTTAACATTTTTGACTGTTATAGCACCACCTATTGTCCAATGTACATAAAATGTTACATGCTTGTTTAGAATCATCTGTTGCATATGCTCATCTAGTTTCATGAAGTTTTTATTTAACATTTGCATATTGTGTTTTTAAAGCCTCTTTACCTGTTATAGTACCACCGAATGTCCGATCGCCATGAAACTTTGCTTGCTTGTTTAGAATCATTTGTCGCATGAGTTCACCTAGTTTTGTGAAGTTTTGAGTCTTCCTTTAGACTTTATAGGATTTTGGGTAAATTTGGATAGGCCTCTTTTCTAAATGACTTCCCAAAGGGTAAATTTCAACATTTTTTTTGATAATTATAGGCTTAGAGAGTATTGTACCGCAGTGTTTTTTTCCAGCAAAATAGCTAGAACTAGTTTGCAAAAAGTAGGTTTTCTCAGTCATTTAACAAACGATTTGATTGACAGCAGTAGTTCTAGAGGCAAAGTTGATCTATAGTATCTATAGATCTATAGTATGATATGAATATTGTGCGTATGTGTGAAAAACTGTGTGACATACAATTGTTTATGTGACATTGCCTCCACCCCACCTCCAGTGGCCAATTTCTTTCAAATTTCTCGTAGTACTTTGGGGAGTTTTTTCCGATCGGCCTTCGTTAACCTTGTCTAACAGGTGCTCAAAATTCGTTGACCAATGGCGGCCGAGTTTTTAGAGGTACGCAAATGTCTTTGTAGACACCTGTGGCACTTTGGACCCAGACCGTGCACAGCGATTTTCATGTTGATAGGACAAATGGTTGTGTAGGTATAGCCATTTTTATGTTTTTTTTTCCCTCTTACAGTGCCACCAAATGGCCAAGCTCTGTGATATTTTTCCTGTGACCTCAGATTGAGCTCTTACATGAGTGTTCTGAGGAGTTATAGGCATTTTACTAAAAGTGGCCGTGCCCCTTTCAAGCGTTTTGGCACCCCTTTGCGACGGAGAGTCAAAAGTTCAACATTTTTTGATAATTATTAATAATCACTCTCCAGAGAAAAATGCTAAATGCTCACTCTTTTCAAAAAATGCTAAATACCCGAAAACTTTGCCAAGCTCACAATCAAATCTGATTCCATCCACATAAGACATAAGAGCCTGCTACTGACGGTTTAGGAGTTATGAGCGATTTTGTACTTCTGATCGCTGTAGCACACCCATCAGGCCGATCGAGGCGAGGCTTGGTGACATTGTAGGCATTGTGACTACTACCATCCCTCCAAGTCTCTGCGACTTACGGGTTTGGTTTGCACAATCAGTTTTACGTGAAGAATACTGATCCGTGACCATTCTAACAATTACAATAGGGTTTCAGCGCTACATGCTTGAACCCCTAAATACACTTTTTGTGCTATATATTTTGCTAAATACTTGCCCTCTTTTGCAATTTTAAATTTAATTGGCTCATATACCTGTCAGAGGACCTTAGTTTTGGACAGTAGCTGTACTATATCCCAGAATTAATAGTAGATTCTGCTAATAATGCTAATAATAATGCTGTGCTGAAAATCCTTTACCTATTTTGGTAAAATGCCCTTTTAAAAAATGTATATTATCACCAAATCTTGGATTCAATATTTTTGTCAACTTGTTTTGTTTCAGTTAGCACAGGATTTGTATTTCTTTGTGAAAACAAACTGGAACAAACTGGTCATAGAACCCATCTGAGTCAAAAATGCATTATTTGTGTATGTGTGTTTTTTTTTTTTTTTTTTTTTTTTTTTTTTTTTTAAAACTGTCATCATCCACCCAATCCATGAAAATGTAAATCTGTTCAGTCACGTCTTCTACTCATTTATTATTTCCTGCAGTGTTTCATGCTTTTCATTAATATCACCTCACGTTCTAGGCTCTGAGCGCATTGATTAGATGTCATGAGCTTCTTCCTTTAGGCATCTTTATCATCATCAGTCATATTCACAGATGAGCTCACCTGAATCAGCCTTCTTTATAAAAACACTCTTTTTTGTGTCAGATGCATGATTTGTGGATTTTTCTCTTTTTGTTTTTCTTTCTTGTTTTTTTCGTGAAATCTGTCAACTTTGATCAGTATCTGAAGATTGTCTCTGACTTTCAGTAACTAGTGTTTTTGTCTCCAGACTGCAAACTGTGTCTAAAATCCAGACAAAAGCTGAATAGTGTATTCCAGCCTTAAGATCAGATGCTTGATTCAAAACATGAATCTGCCCTCAGAAAGTTGATGTGATTTCTAAATTGTTGGTGTGTAACTGACAGCCAGGAGACACTTCTGTTGTGTTTGTAGTCAGAATGGTAAAGGTAGTAAGATTATGATCAAGAGAAGAGCGATCATGACTCATCAGATCCAAACCTTCAGGTCTTCTGAGAGAAAACAACATTCACATAGATTTGTTCAAAACATGACTCAGATTTTATCACAACATTAAACACTTCCTTTTTGCTTCAGGGATCAGGAAAAGATCAAATAAATGTGATAGTAAGTTACGTGTTGTTTTTTAGTCATCAGATGCATGTGGGTTTAATATTAGCCACGTCATCAAACTACTTGACAGATTCTGACTCACTCAATTTCCATGAGACATTTTCTGCGGGTTAATTGCAGGTTCTACTGTCCATTTATCAGTTAACATCATTTGTGTGTAATTTCTATCGTCCACCAGCATGCTGGGTGCCACTTTGATTATCCGCTCTGTAATTGTAGCACTTCTCTGTTGGCAAACAGAGACGCGTTACATAAGCAGCATGATAAAGGGCCCTGTGGATTCGTTTATGCTGTACGGAGTATATAAAACCCCACAGTGCCTCTGCTTCAGCCCAACCTGTCTCTGCTCGCATGGGTCTGACAGAAATAGCAGCTGATGGAACAAGCTCACCGGCCCTGATGGGTTAAGTCTGAGTGGGCTGCGGGTGGATTAGAGCTTCCCGTAGCTCAGAATTGTGGGTAGGCGTTGGACTGGATCTCGCTCCAATGCTGCATGAAACATTCCCATATGCTCTTGATAATTACACAAAGACATCCTCGCAGAGTACTGGAGCTTTGACACGTTTTCCTTTAGCATCACCAGCCTGGCTTGTTGTGGCTGTTGATGTATTATACTGTATATACTGTGACATATTGTTTTGCAGCATCTGCCAGTGCCTGAATTTAAGTGACAGTTGCTTGGGTAGATATCAAGTCAAGGATTTATTTTGTCATACTATTTACACTGATCAGCCACAACACTAAAATCACTGACAGGTGAAGTGAATAACATTGATTATGTAGATACAGTGGCACCTGTCAAGGGGTGGGATATATTAGAAAGCAAGTGAACAGTCAGTTGAATTTCATGTGTTGGAAGCAGGCAAAATGGGCAAGTGAAAAGATCTGAGTGACTTTGGCAAGGGCCAAATAATGATGGCTAGATGACTGAGTCAGAGCATCTCCAAAACCGCAAGTCTTATGGAGTGTTCCTGGTGGTTGGTACCTCCCAAAAGAGGTGCAAGGAAGGACAACTGGTGAACTGATCTCAGGGTCATGGGTGCCAAAGACTTAGTGATGCACTTGGAAGGCTAGCTAACAGAAGAGCTGCTGTAGCTCAAATTGCTGATAAACCAAATGCTGGCCATGATAGAAAGCCACATGAGTGTTAGATCTGGACCATGGAGGAATGGAAGAAGTTTGCACGGTCTGATGGCCGGTTTTGTCGCTTACCTGGGGAAAAGATGGCGGCAGGATGCACTATAGTGGTGGTTTCCAAACCTGATTCTGGAGAATCTGCAACACTGCACGTTTTTGATGCCCCTCTTATCCAGGGGTGTCCAAACTCAGTCCTGGAGGGCCACTTTCCTGCAGAGTTTTGTTCCAACTTGCCTCAACACACCTGCCTGGAAGTTTCTAGTATGCCTAGTAATACCTTGATTAGCTGATCAAGGTGTTTAATTGGGTTGTAGCTAAACTCTGCATGGCACTGACCTTCCAGGAGCAAGATTGGACACCCTTGCATTTATCTGAGAGACACATATTTGAGCTGCTGTAGCTCAAATTGATGATAAACCGAATGCTGGGTAGGACAGAAAGGTGTCGGGACACACAGTGCATTGCAGTTTTCTGCATATGGAGCTGAGTAGCCACAAACCTGTCAGAGTGCCTGTGATGTCTCCTGTTCACTGTCGAAAGCGCTTTCAGTGGGCACGGCACATGAGTGTCAGATCTGGACCGTGGAGGAATGGAAGAAGTTTTCATGGTCTGATGGCCAGGTGCGCTCTTTACCTGTGGAAGAGATGGCAGTAGGATGCACCATGGTGGTGATTCCCTGGAAAACCTGCAACACTGCACGTTTTTGATGTCCCTCTTATCCAGGGGTGTCCAAACTCGGTCCTGGAGGGCCAGTGTCCTGCAAATTGTAGCTCCAATGTGCTTTAATACACTTGCCTGGAAGTTTCTAGTATGCCTAGTAAGTCCTTGATTAGCTGTTTTAGCTGTGTTTAATTGGGGTTGGAGCTAAACTCTGCAGAACACTGGCCCTCCAGAAGCAGGATTGGATACCCCTGCACTTATATGACACACACTGAGGCCTTGGAGCAGGGATCTCCAACCCTGCTCCTGGAGAGCTACCGACATGCAGACTTCAGTTCCAACCCTGCTCCAATATCTCTGTCTGTAATTAGTAGCCCTAAACACCTTGATAAGCTGGTTCAGGTGTGTTTGATTGGGACTGGAGCTGAACTCTGCAGCACTGCAGCTCTCTAGGACCAAACTTGCCTACCCCTGCTCCAGGACAAGGATTGGGAAACACTGCACTATGGGAACAAAGCAGGCCAGTGGAGGTAGAGGTCTCCAGACCTGCTCTTAGAGAGCTACCATCCTGCAGAGTTTGGCTCCAACACCAATCCAACATACCTAAACCAGCTAATCAAGATCTTCAGGGTTACTTGATAATTACATACAGTTGTGTTGGAGCAGGGTTAGAAGTGAAGTCTGCAAGAAGGTAAAGGGTAGCTACCTTCACAAGAGCTCCTCTGCTCTGGGCAGTGTTCTGCTGGGAAACACTGGGTCCTGGGATTCATGTGGATGTTACACGTACCACCTACCTACCTAAGATTGTTGTAGACCACGATCACTCCTTCATGACAGTGGTGTTCCCTGATAGCAGTGGGACATTTTTCAGCAGGATTTCTGTTCATGAATGGTTTGAGGAACATGACGAAGACTTCAAGGTGCTGCCTTGGCCACCAAATTCCCCAGATTTCAATCCAACTGAGCATCTGTGGGATGTGCTGGACCAACAAATCCAATCCATGGAGGCCCCACTTTGTATCTTGCAGGACTTAAAAAAATCTGCTGCTAATGTCTTGGTGCCAGACACCTCAGGATACATTTGGCTCGTTTCCACCAAGCGATATGGTTTAGTACAGTACACAAATTATTACAATAAATGATTACAATAAAGTATTACAAATTTGGTACGCAAATTATTTCCATTTCCATTGTCAGAAGTTGTGAATGATACCAAAATAGCGAACTGTATGTGCCACTTTTTTAGAGCCCTTCTGTTGGAGTACCTACTGTAGCACAGTAGTCCAGTACCTAAAGGGTGTAGCAACACTTGCTGCGGAACACTCACGCTGATTGGTTGACAAAAAATCGTCACTTGCACGGGCTTGGGCTTGTTTACATCAGAATGTGCAAACACAAAAAAATATAACAGTGTATTTTATATTTGTATATTTTCACACACATATGTGACAATGCCGCGCTTTCTTCTTTGTGCGAGAATGATGTCGATCGCTTTTTTCCGGCATACATCACGCCTATCATGTAAGAATACTGTTGTCAGTGGAAATGCAAGCCAGATCAGGGTGTTCCGTCCCAAATTGTACTTTACTGTACTGTACTGTACTGATCCATACTGATCGGTGGAAACGAGCCAATTCAGATGTCTTGTTCATGCCTCAATGCATCTACCTCAATCTACCTACACAAATAGGCAGGTTGCTTTAATGCTGTGGCTGATCAATGTAATGGACAAGCATTTAAATCATAATATAGTTATCACATGCATATCATAAGTTACATCCTCCTGCATGATTGGCTGCTTTTGAATGCAGAACATCCATTCAGAGTTGAGAGTTGAAGCTAAAATAGTGAAACAGCCAGTAATTGAAGTCTCATTACCTCAAGATGCTACACTGCTTGCAAACAGTAAACCACCTGCATTAGGGGCATGACTAAAACCTGACTATTGTGCTAAAGTCCAGAATGTTTTCTCAGGAGCCCCAGGTCTTAACTGAAACTTCTTTGCATTTTATTTGTCCATTTTATTGCAATGGTAAGTAATTTAATATGAGAGTGGCTGTAATATAACACCTTGCTGCAGATAAACTTTCATTATATTGAGAGTGTTCATGAGCTCAACTGCAGGCTCAAAAAGGCAATGGGCTGTGGAGTAGTCCATTCCAGCCTATGGGCTTACTGATGATTGAAGAAAAAAAATTGCAAAAATGAAACCAATTCATGTTTAAGTTATTTTTTTGCAAGTTATTTATTTGTTTATTTATTTTTTAATCTTGTCAGTAATGTTTGGTAATATTTCGTACTTTCTAATTATGCATATAGGACTAGTGTGAATAAATTTAGAAAAGTTCCTTTTTGCTTTACCCCCTGGTAAGCTGGTAATAGCAGATAATATAGCATGATAATAGCAGATCACAGTAAATCTCATTGGCTCAGCTTCTAAATCAATGCCTTGGTAAACTATTTCAGATTTCACAAAGCTAAAATATGAAGGTATTTTTAAATACTGTATACAGTGGTACTTAAATATATTTATGTTTGAAAATGTTTTCATTCATTACATTCTTCAGCATTTACTCATTTGCTTGAGCTCACTTTTCATCAAGTTTGTGCAATCCTTTGTGCAATGTGTCAGATGAGAGTATTTAGAATGTGCATTTCTTCAAATATGCTATTTCATGTTAAAAATATGTTGTGATACATAATTTTGGTACCTTAAGAGATACCTTATGTACCTCTTTGGTGCTTTTTTTCTTGTATATGCAGATGTCACAGAGCTGTAGCATTTTTTTTTAACATTAAATAACATCTCGCTCTTTCAGCTAAACATGTAGTACAATACACAGTACTGGCTATATTGCAGTCTGTTATTGGTCTACTTACTGCCGATAATAGGACATGATTTCAGAGCCTCTGGCTGGATGAAAAGACCTGCTGCTAAATGGATGGATCATTCAGT
Organism: Labeo rohita; assembly: GCF_022985175.1. Taxonomy (NCBI): domain Eukaryota; kingdom Metazoa; phylum Chordata; class Actinopteri; order Cypriniformes; family Cyprinidae; genus Labeo; species Labeo rohita. The sequence goes on from NC_066873.1 coordinate 16,009,637, forward strand.
GGATGGTGACAAACAAAGTGTGTGTGCAACATGAGTATGCATTTGTGTGTGTGTGTGTGTGGACGTAGTTATCCCGCAAATGATAAATGACTTCTTTCCCTGTGCTGTAAAGTGCGAAACAAATACAGTGGCTTTCAATGTGATGGAGAGCGCAGCTTCAAAATGAAACCATAAATGTGAATAATGTAGTTCATAAACTAGGACACACTGGGAAGAGTTCTGAAAGCCGTCTGGTTTCAGCGCTGTTTAGATTGATGTACAGTGGCTTTCTTTGCTTATCTGATGCATTTTTTACCATAGAAACTTTTAATGGCCCATCCTTATTGCTCAGGAAATATACAACATTTTATGAGCATATGTAACACTTTCTTATATGAGAAACAAAACACTTGTGCCATATGCAAAATTTTTCATTCAGTTATTCATTATTTACTGATGTTGCTCACTTTAATGTTTTTTTTTTCATGTCTTTTATATTGTTGTGTACTGGTTATCTACTATGATTATACTTGTGTTTATATATAATAGCTATAAAGCTATAAAAAATGTAGTTTAACCCAAACATTTGATGTAATTTCCCACCAGGCTTTGACTGAAACATGAGGATTATCAGTATGAGTGAATTGTGTTTTGACTTTTTTATTTTAAGTTTTAAATCATTGTGCATATTAGAAACCCATACATTGCATATTCATTAAGATAATGCTGAATGAAATCGCTGTGAGCTGCATCATGTCCTGCGTTGCGGGTCACTGATGGATAGGCTGAAATGATCAGTGACAGGTCTCACCAGCTCTTAGAATCCATTAACCGAGGAGACGTTGCATTGCTTTGAGACTTTATCTATCTCAGCAAAGTGAAAGGAAGATTGCAAGGCATTCAAGGGAGCACTTGGAGTCACTTTGTACTTGGTACAATTATTTGGTCCCAGAACTCTCTTAGAAAAAAAGGCAGGCTTTGAATGGAATCAGTGGTTTAGGCTATTGCTTTTTTCAGTTAACTTCTATCTTCCTGCTGAAAATGCTTTCAAATATGGTTTCAAACAGATGTGCATTCACTTGTGCTTTAAAAACAATTGAAAAGGCTCATTGCTGGAAACAGATTGGTTTAAATCCTATTTATGGAGTCAATGTTATAAATCCACATTGAAATTCCCTCACTTTCTAGGACTAGTTTTTTGATTAAATAATAAAAATAAATATTTAATATAATATAATTCAATATTTAATAATACCAGTCTTTTGACAGGGGAATTTCATACATTATGTATACTAACATTTGGTGACATAATCCTGCTGAGGGAATCCTCTACAGTGAAAGTACTAGAGTAAAACACTAGCTTATCACTCTTGACTGAACACTCTGAACTCTGATTTCAATTATTGTTCACCTCTATGATATGCACATTACATCAACCAAAATTATACATGTTCTAATTACATTTTAATGATAATGCCTACACAGAATGGTCTGGAAAAACGTGACTGGCTGCTGCTCGAAGGCGTCAGATTGTGTCATTTTTAATGGTAGCCTTTAGGTTGTATTATTCAATAATAATGGTCAGTGGGTGTAAAACTGGATTTGAGGTCCTTGTAAAGATATAAGGACAGGAAACTGTGCAGTCTAGGAAAATGATAAATGGACTATTTATGGCCCTGTGACCTACAGTGTTTGTATGGACAATAGCTACAGTTTTAAAGGTTTCATTGTTCAGTTCCCTCTAAGCACAGTGTTTGGTGTTATTACTCAGGTAAAGCTCTGATGTGCAGAGTTATTGTGGATTTCCATGTAGCAGGCCTGTTTCAAAAATTAACAACATTAACCAAAAAGAATGTTTTTGGGCATGTACCACAGTATTATTTGAAGTACTATACTGTGGAGTACTGTACTTAAAGGAGAAGTTCACTTCCATTAAAAAAATGTACAGATAATGTACTCACCCCCTTGTCATCCAAGATGTTCATGTCTTTCTTTCTTCAGTTGTGAAGAAATTATGTTTTTTGAGGAAAACATTTGAGGATTTTCCTTCATATGGTCGACTTCTATGGTCCCCAAGAGTTTGAACTTCCAAAATGCAGTTTAAACGCAGCTCTAAACGATCCCAGCTGAGGAAGAAGGGTCTTATCTAGCAAAACGATTGGTTATTTTCTAAAAAAGATTACAATTTATGTACTTTTTAACCTCAAATGCTCATCTTGTCTAGCTCTGCGTGAACTCTGTGTATTCTGGTTCATGACAGTTAGGGTAGGTCGAAAAAACTCCCATCTCAGTTTCTTCTCGAACTTCAAAATCATCCTACATCACTGTTTTACCTTTTTTGTTAAGGGCGTTTGATCTTCTTTGTATGTTCACTTTGTAAACACTGAGTTGGTACTTCTACACCGATGTAGGACGATTTGGAAGTTGGAGGAGAAAATGAGATGGGAGTTTTTCGACATACCCTAACTGTCATGAACCGGAATACACAGAGTACACACAGAGCTAGACAAGAAGCACTTAAGGTAAAAGTATATTAATTGCAAAGAAAATAAAATAAAAATATCAAATAGTTTCACTAGATTAGACCCTTCTTCCTCGGCTGGGCTCTTTGAAGCTGCATTTAAACTCCACTTCCAACTTAGGGGCACCATAGAAGTCCACTATATGGAGAGAAATCCTGAAATGTTTTCCTCAAAAAAACATAATTTCTTTACGACTCAAGACAGAAAGACATGATCATCTTGGATGACAAGGGGGCGAGTAAATTATTTGTAAATTTTTGTTCTGGAAGTGAAAAAAAACTTTTCAGTAATATGGAACTAAAATGGGTAAGGGACAGGTAAGATTTCTGCACCCATTAAACAAAATATATAGTTATTAAATTAAGTACTTGCATCTAAAATAGTTAAAGGGTTAATTCACCCAAAAATGAAAATTCTGTGAGCAATAACTCACCCTCATGTTGTTCCAAACCCCTAAGACCTTTGTTCATCTTCGGAACACAAATTGAGATATTTTTGATGAAATCCAAGAGCTTTCTGACCAGATTAATTCCAACCCCAATGAAACACACCTGAACCAACTAACTAAGGTCTTTAAATTAACTAAAAACTTCCAGGCAAGTGTGTGGATGCTGAATTCTTAAGGGTGCTGGACCTCCAGGAGCAGGACTGGACACCCCTGGTTTATGTTAAAACTGTGTAATCCACATAGATGGACATTTCGTATGCATTTCAAATACATACATTTTAAATTTAGGCCTAAATATGTTTTTGAGTGAATATGGTAGTAATTCATTTAAATAAGTACCATTATTTTGCCATTTTATTTTATTTCTCTCTTAAAAGAAATCTATCAGTGTTTGTAAATCTATAGTGTATGACAACGTTATATTACTGTAATGGCCCATGACACATTTGATGTTGTTCAAAGCTCTTAGCCAGATGGCAGCCTGTCATGCTAATAGAGATGTTGATTATATTTCAGTCACATTTATCAATCACGGTAGTCAAACTGAATTAGGGAGAAAGACCAATCATGTCCAGATTTTGATGTTATGCTTTTATTAAATGTTTCCTACACACTGAAAAAAGGAAAGTGTATATTGTTGGATCCATGTTGTTGCTTTTATAGTTTTTATTAAAATAATTTGTGTAACATGAACATTACATATATATATACACACACACACACTCACAAAAGTGAGTACACCCCTCACATTTCTGCAACATTTTTAGTATATCTTCTTAAGGAACAATACTATAGAAATGAAACTTGGATATATTTTAGAGTAGTCAATGTGCAGCTTGTATAGCAGTGTATATTTACTGTCCCCTGAAAATAACTCAACACACAGCCATTATTGTCAAAATAGCTGGCAACAAAAGTGAGTACACCCTAAGTGATAACATTTAACCATGCAAAGCCATTTGTCCTATTCACCATGTTCATGTTTTTGTCTGCTTGACAGGACCATACAAAGTTGTGTACCTTGTATAAGAGCAGTTAAAATTTGGTGCTTTGAGTACAATTCTCTCATACTGACCACTCGATGTTCAACAAGGCACCTAATGGCAAAAAAACTCTCTGAAGATTTGAGAATTAGAATTGTTGCTCTCCACGAAGATGGCCTAGGCTAAAAGAGGTTCAGTAACAACCTGAAACTGAGTTACAGTACTGTGGCCAGGGTCATACAGAGGTTTTCCAAGGCGGGTTCCATTCGGAATAGGCATCACAAGTGTCGATCAACGAAGTTGAGTGCTCATTCTGTGCGTCAGGTGCAGAACCTGGCTTCAAAAACCAGATGCATGAGTGCTGCCAGCATTGCTGTAGAGGTTGCAGAAGTAGAAGGTCCACTTGTCAGTGCTCAGACCATACGCTGCACAATGCAACAAGTCGGTTTGCATTGGCATCATCCGAGAAGGAAGCCTCTTCTAAAGCTGTCTTACAAGAAAGCCTGCAAACAGTTTGCTAAAGACAACCTGTCCAAGAGCATGAATTACTGGAACCATGTCCTGTGGTCCTATGATCTATGGCTCAGATGGTGTCCAGCATGTGTGGTGATGCCAGTACCAAGAAAATTGTGTCTCTCCTACAGTCAAGCATGGTGGTGGTAGCATCATGGTCTGGTGTTGCATGAGTGCTGCTGGTACTGGGGAGCTGCAGTTCATTGAGACAAACATGGATTTCATTATGTACTGTACATTTCTGAAGCAGAACATGATGCCTTCCCTTCAGAAACTGAAAACGGGAGTTTTCCAACATGATAATAACCCCAAACACACCACCAAGATGACAGTTGCCTTGCTGAGGAAGGTGCAGGTGAAGGCGATCTGACCTGAATCCTATTGAGCACCTATGGGGCATCCTCAAGCGGAAGGTGGAGAAGCACATGTCTAACATCCAGCAGCTCCATGATGTCATTATAGAGGATTTGAAGAGGATCCCAGAAACAACCTGTTTAGCTCTGGTGAATTCCATGCACAGAATGATTGTGCTAACACAAAATATTGACTCTTTGGACACAGTTTTGACAAGTTCACCTAAGGTGTACTCACTTTTGTCGCCAGCTGTTTTGACAATAATGGCTGTATGTTGAGTAATTTTCAGGGGACAGTAAGTGTTGTAGATTATTGCTGCTGCTGCAAAGCAAGTACTTAAATGTGAGTAATTAAGACATACTGTTGCTATATATAGCATATATAATAACCTATAGCAGCTCCATACATGTGAAGCTGGGGAGGTGGAGGGTTTCAGAGGAACTGCTCTAGTGAATGTTAACCAGCCATTTAAATGTAAAGCGGATGCTCATTGGCTACATATGCAACATGAACCAATCAGCTTGTACCAAGTAGTTTAACACTGTGAATATCATGATGATAACCCATCAGCCTGCGCCATCTAGAGTTTCATGACAGAACTTGGTATTATTGAGAGTTTAATGTCTGAACAGTATCACAGAGTAAAGAAATATTTAACCTAAAAATGAAAATTCTTGGCTTTATTCAGTCACCTTCATGTGATTTTTATTTAACTGTAGAACATATGTGACCCTGGACCACAAAACCAGTCATAAGGGTCAGTTTTTTTAAATTGAAATTTATATATCATCTGAAAGCTTTATAAATATGTTTCCACTGATGTACGGTTTGTTAGGGCAATATTTGGTTGAGATACAACTATCTAAAAATTTGAGGGTGTAAAAAAAAATATTGAGAAAATCGCCTATAAAGATGTCCAAATGAAGTTCTTAGCAATGCATATTACTAATCAAAAATTTTGATTTTGATATTTACGGTGAGAAATTTACAAAATATCTTCAAGGAGCATGATCTTTACTTAATGTCCGATTGATTTTTGGCACAAAATAAAAATCTGTCATTTTGACTGTGCTACTTATGACTGGTTTTGTGGTCCAGGGTCACATATAAATTTTAATAGGATGTTAATGCTGCTTTTTTCCATACAATGAAAGTGCAAAGGCCCTATAAAAGTGCCATGAAAGTAGTACATATGTCAAACACTTTATTAAAGTCTTGTGAAGTCATTAAATAGCTTTGTGTATTTTGCATATAGTAAAATTTGCAATATCATGGTCTGTTATGGGGCACACAAGAATCAGTACTGCTTTACTAATGTGTAAGCTGGAATGACACATCTCGATGTGGCATATTTGAATATGCAAATGTTAATCAGATTTGAGAGCTTTAATGAATGAAGAGAAGATTGTCAGTGAATAACCTCTTATTTTGAGGTCTAGATAGCTTCAGAAAACTAATATGGCATATCCGTTTTAGAGCTTGACAGCTGTGGTCATCACTCATTTTAACTGAATGCATGCTTTTCCTTGTGTGTTCCACATAGGAAATAACATCATAATGGTTTGAGACTAAATGACTGAGTAAATGATGACAGAATTTTTATTTTGGGTGAACTATCCCATTATGTGTGTTTCAGGTCTTTGCACACCTCCATTAGCATGACCTACATCTGAACCTCCCTCAGCTAACTTTAAAAAAAAAAAGACACCAATGCAAATGCAATTTATCTCTTGCCACCTGCAGTGTGTGGAAATAAACAAATCTGTCCTCCGTAGCCAAATAAGAGCGCATCAATTATTTCATGCTACTCCACCTATACACAATCCACCATATGTGTCCAGATAACACTGTGATGAACCGCCATACGATGGAAAATACTTCTCTGAAGAAGCTCCCTAACTTTTACCAGTTAACCATTGAAACGTGGTTGTGAGGGAACAATTACAATGACATTTTTGTAAACTGAACTGGCAGTGTCATATAAACAGTAGATAGTCAGATTTGGCATGCAGGTTTTATTATTTTATTATTATTATTAATAATAATAATAATAATTTAATTTGACATAAATAGTTATATATTATATAATAATAATAATAATAATAATAATAATAATACATAGTTGTATTTATTTATTTGACCTACAAATAGTCATTATTTTTGGGACAAATCATTACATCAACAATAATAATAATAATAATAATAATAAATTATTTATTTATTTGAACTACAAGTAGTCATTTTTGGGACAAAACATTACAACAACAACAACAACAATAAGAAGAATAATAATAAGAATAATAAAAATAATAAATTATAATTATTTTAAATTAAAATACTTTTATTTAGTTATTTGACTTACAAATAGTCATAATTTTTGGGGACAAAACATTACAGCAACAACAATGAAGATAATAATAATAATAATAATTTTATTTATTTATTTGACCTACAATTTTTGGGACAAAACATCACAACAACAACAGCAACAACAACAACAACAACAACAACAACAACAACAACAACAATAATAATAATAATAATAATAATAATAAATTATTTCTATATTTGACCTACAAATAGTCATTATTTTGGGACAAAACATTACAACAACAACAAAAACAATAATAACAATAAAAGTGACTATTTAATTCATATTTGTTGCCTGATATGCAGAATAACTGCTTCTTGCAATTCTCTTTGTTAGGCCTGAAATAATACTTTCAAAATAATTGCCATAGCAATAATAATAATAAAATCATCAACAACAACAATAAAAACAATAATAAAAAAATATTTTATTTATTTGTTTATTTGCCCTACAAATAGTCATAAATCAAAAATCAAAGAGTCAAAGATAAAATTAAAAAAATCAAAGAATCTATTGAATCTAAATGTATATTGATTACCACAGACAGAGTTATGCATTCAGTTCTATGTATACGGTGTCCTTTTTACTTTCCCATCCTACCGTAATGACACTTCTGACCTCTCTCTTACCCGAGCCATCTGTCCAGTGAAATGATGTCCACGTACCTGTGGAGTGGAATATCCTACATCCTGCTCATTATGAGCTCTTTACTGTATGTAAGACTCCAGAGGCTGAAACTTCATCACCGTCATCACTTATTCATGACAGACGCTTATTATGCAAAGCTATGATCAGTTCCGCTAAATGCTTTCTGACCCTGGAGAGACATAAACGAAAGGTAGGAGAAGGAGCTTTTGTTTACCTTTATGGAGCGTCATATTTAGTAGAAGTTTATTTTGTAGCTGCTCTTGACATTTATTAGCTCTGTGGGGAATATGTTTTGTGCACATAACAAACAATAGATCCAAGAGGAATCAATTTACCACCTCTCAAACTGCAACAACAATCTAGCAATATACTGTAAATATCAGTAAATCATGATAAAGTATCGTTTTGTATACACTTTAGAGTTTGTTCTGGACTGTTCAGACAGTTTTGCCTACACACAGCTACACATAGATTTCATCATTTCAGTGGCAGAGCATTATGTTCACATATTTGAGGATAAAAACTGCCGAGGGGTGATTAAGTGTATAACAGTACCAGCACATATGGCAGAAGTTTGTTTTAGGCGGCTGAATGGAAATAATCTTTTTCATTTAGAGAGATGCAGACTAGAGGTGTGATATATAAGGCCAGCTGTATCATCCAAAGGTTAAACTGTAGTCATGAGTGTCTCTATTAAATGACGCTCTCAGCAGAAACCCACAGGTGTGTCAGCTAATAATGAAGACTGACCTTAGGAATAAATGGACTAAATGTTATGATAAGCTGAAATGTATATGCCAGTGTCTACATTAAACTGCTAAACACATCCACTAAAGGACTAAATAAGTACTAAATGTAAACTGAACAAAGCATGTTTAAAATTCTGGACTATTTGGAGACATAATATATGGGAGTTTCACATAATACTTCATATTTGTTTGTGTAATTTAAAAACATAGAAAAAGAAATTACACAATCCCTGAAGCACTTTTTTGTTTTTTTGCACTATTGTAGACATTTCTGATATATTTCCAAACCATAATGTAATTTGGTTGTAATATGTAATGTTTTAGTGTAATAATACAGTAACATTATGTGACTGTGAATCATAAACTTGCAAGTCCACATTTTCATGAGCAAATTTAGACATGCCCATTTGAAGTGGATAATAAATGACTCATCTGCTATATCACCCAGTTATGTTCTGCTTTATAACATTACATGTAGAGCTGTCACTAATGATTATTTTGGTTGATTAAATTATAAATAATAGATTATTATAAATAATCTGTTGATTATTTAAATGATTATTCAGGAAATCAGATAATTAGGGGCCAAGCACCGGAGGTGCGGTGGCACCTATTGTATCCGTTGGCGTTATTATTATTCTGCTTCTTCTTCTTCTTCTTCTTCTTCTTCTTCTTCTTCTCTTCCGCCGCAAGTCTATGGCAGCCCATAGAACCGCTTGCGGGAAAGTTGTATAATTTTGCACACTGATAGAGGACAGTCTCAACATTAACCATAGCAAGTTTGGAGTCTCTAACTCAAACTCTGTAGCGCCACCACTTGTCCAAACTTTCAAAAAATTTATGCTAATAACTTTTGAACCGTAAGCCACACAACAAAAATTCTTTTTTCCTCTGATTCCTTGGCTTATGCCGAGTTGAATGGACACCAAAATTCAAAAATCGTAAGGTTTAGTTTTTTCGCTATTCTCAATTGTTTGTAAAACCTACTTTTTCGAACTCGTCCTAGGCCGTTGCACCGATTGTCACAAAAATTGATCCAGATCATCTTCAGACCATGCTGGCAAAAAGTTATGGAATTCAAGTCGATTCGTCCAGCCGTTCACGAATAACACGCAAAAGAATTCTATGAAAAGCTAGTAAAAATCAATGTGAGGCTATATCTCCGTAACAATTTGTCATATTGACACCAAACTTGGTGTGTGTTATAACAAGCATGACCTGAACCTACCTGCAGTGTTTCGGTGCAGTGCCCCCTAGTGGTCAGGAGATACGAAAAATGGCTATTTTTCTTTATAACATCTGAATGATTTGTCCAAAAATCACAAAACTGGTCTCTTTAGATTCAGTGTGTCATACCGAGTCAAACCATATCCAATTTTCCCATGTCAGCCATTTTGGGTGTCGGCCATTTTGAATTTAGCTTTAAAATGCTGTATCTTGAGAACGGATTAGCGTATCGTTTCGACATTAATTACAAAAATGTTCGGCACCATGCCCTGAATGTACATAAAAATTTTGGGGCCAGCGCCACCTTGTGGTCAAAAGTTATGACGAAATTTCAAAAAATGCTAATAACTTTTGCGTACATTAGCCTATTGAAATGAAACTGATTTTGATAGATTCCTTCGGTCATGCTGAGAACACCGATACCAATTTTGCCCATTTTGGCTGAACTTCCTGTCCGCCATTTTGATTCATGTTAAAAACCTACTTTTTCAAACTCCTCCTAGACCGTTAGCCCAATTTTCACCAAATTTGACTCAGATCATCTTCAGACCATGCTGACAAAAAGTTATGGATTTTGTGTCGATACACGAAACCGTTTTCGTTTAGCGCATCAACGAATTTACTGGAAAGATGCCAAATTGCATCCGAGTCTGTATCTCTGCAAAGCTTTGACATATTGACACCAAATTTTATATGTGCTATTGTCACCACACTCTGACCAAGCCACATCAATTTGGTAACAGTGCCACCTATGGGTCAGAAGTAATACGCCATTCACTAAACATTAATAATGAAATTTACAAAAATGCTAATAACTTCTGTTTACATTAGCCTATTGGAATGAAACTGATGCCAATAGATTCCTTGGGTCAAGTCGAGAACATTGATACCCATTATGCCGAAATTGGCCAAACTTCCTGTCCGCCATTTTGATGAATGTACAAAACCTACTTTTTCGAACTCCTCCCAGACTGTTAGTCCGATCTTCACCAAATTTGACTCAGATCATCTTCAGACTATGCTGGCAAAAAGTTATGAATTTCGTGTCGATATACGAAACCGTTTTCGTTTAGCGCATCAACAAATTTGCTGGAAAGATGCCAAACTACATCTGAGGCTGTATCTCTGCAAAGCTTTGACATAATGACGGCAAACTTTGTGTGTGTCATTGTCATTTCACACAGAACACGTCACATCAATTTGAAAACAGCACCACCTGTTGGTCAAAAGTGATAAGCCATTAAATTTTATTACGATTGGTTGTATTTATGATTTTTCAGCCATTTCAACTGATATTATCCTAAAATGGCTTAAGTTACTCACTGTTGTAGTCGGTCTGCTGCTCCTTGCCGTGCTTAAGTCCTCATTCTGCCTCTTTTGTGCTTGGCCCCGCAATTGCTGCTTGCAGCTATATTTATAATTTTTTTTGTAATAAAAAACTAAAATTACTTAAAATACATATAACAGCAATAATGTAATAACAATTAGTTCAAATAAAGTATCAAAAACAAGTATGGTTTTATTGAACAAAACTGTTAAAATACATGATGTATTATAAGCAATAGAGCTTATGTATATTACGCATTGTATCAAATGCCTGCAGAGGGCACCAACAGTCTGACGATTGTTTTTACACTTTACTGCGCAATCTAATCCTTGTTTAATAATATTTAATTCAAATGTCCACATAATTTGAAATTTTGGCCATTTCTTTATGACAGAAATGCTTCAGCCACAGTAAATTCTTAAAGCTGCAGTCAATAGCTTTTTTGGTTAAAAATGATCCAAAATCATTTTTGAGCAAGTACATAACCAGCCAGTGTTCCCCTGACTTTAGATGGCGGATTGTAATTCCAGAAAGGATTGTGGGTTTATGAAACACATGTAAGTGAAAAAAGTTTATATTCCAGTTTTAAATGTGCATCTGATTACAGATAGCCTATGTGGGGTTACACAAGATTTGTATTTTATATTTAAAAGAGAACCAAGGAACATAAATTAGCCTTTTGGGTTAAATGAACAATTTCTTTATATGATATTTGAATGGTATGACAATTATAGATTAGACTGTACAGAAATTGAAATCTAATACACACTACATACATGTAGTCACACAATGCTGATGTTCTTAACATTAACAATTTGAGAACAAAGTATAACAATGATAATAATTTGCATGGTTTGATATGATATGAGCTAACGATTGTTAGATTTAATCACCATTGGTGGCGGAATTTATTATAATGTTTTTTTCCTCAGTCAGAACAAAAGTGGCAGACTTGTTACTTACTTGTTCAGATGACAATATCCGGTGAAAATTCTTATTTGGGTCATATATTCCAAGATGTAGGCTAGAATCTGCGATACCTATGGATTCCGGTGTGGTGACTGACAGTCACACATACACCTAAAAACATCAGATTCATCCGCACTGGAGCCGTGCCGTTGCACGGCCCATGCAAAGAAGATGTTTCCACAAATAACTGCAATTGCAAGATTCAAACAGAGATGGCGACAAAGAGGCAAAACTTACAGACTGCAGCTTTAAAAGGATAGTTCACCCAAAAATGAAAATGTGATGTTTATCTGCTTACCCCCAGGGCATCCAAGATGTATTTGACTTTGTTTCTTTAGTACAACACAAACGAAGATTTTTAACTCAAACCTTTACAGTCTGTCAGTCATATAATGGCAGTTAATGGGATCCACAGCTTTGAGAATCAAAAAAACATACACAGACAAAACCAAGTTAAACCCTGCAGCTTGTGACGATACACTGAGGTCTTAAGACATGAAACAATCGGTCCTTACTAGAAACTGAACAGTATTTATATAATTTTTTTACCTCTGATCCACCGCAATGTCCAACTGTCCTGAGCGCGTTCACAACAGCTGGCATGTGACCCTCAGTTCGTTGTGAAAAAACCATAGGCACAGCTGATGATTTTAGTAGTACTTTATCCCCCTCTGGATCTCTAAAATCATCTGGGGAAAAATGATCGCTGCAGACCCTCCACACTTCTAGTAACTTCATGGGTCCATTGATATACAGCCGAAGAGCAAGCAACCATAACTTTAGTCGAAGTCGATCAGGCTCAAAAGTTGGGAGTCCGTAAAAAAAGTCAACACTACCAGATGAGTTTGCGCAAGCAAACGTAATATTTTAGTTTTTAATCGGTTGCAATAATCAGGATAAGCACAAGTAATTACCATTTTGAGTAGCCATTGTACCCACAATCTCTGTGCACTGTGTAAACAATAAGCGACGTATACGCGTGACAGATCACTTCCGCACATACGTCTACTATGCCAGAGCATGTTGATGCGTCACTCGCCAACTGTTGTGAACACGCTCAGGACAGTTTGACACTGCAGTGGATCAGAGGTAAAAAATGATGAAAAGACCGATTGTTTCATGTCTTCAGACCTCAATGTATCGCCATGAGCCGCAGGGTTTAATTTGGTTTTGTCTGTGTATGTTTTTTTGACTCTCAAAGCCGTGGATCCCATTGACTGCCATTATATGACTGACAGACTGCAACGGTTTGAGTTAAAAATCTTCGTTTGTGTTCTACGGAAGAAACAAAGTCACCTACATCTTGGATGCCCTGGGGGTAAGCAGATAAACATCACATTTTCATTTCATCCTTTTAAATATGTGGACATCAAAACTTGTAAACTCAGAGCGATGGTTTAAACTTTTATTTTGAAATCACGATGAACAGTTAGCATATTGAGAAAGATACTGAGGTATGCTCCTGTGTTTGGAAACCAAACTCACAGCAACATGCAGAGGTGAAGTTTGAGACGCTACACACATGGAAATAATAACAGTTTGTGTGGAGCAGCATTTCTGTAAACAGAACCACTCTGACTTATAACACTTTACTTAATTGAATCATGCAGTTTGTGAATTCACAATAGCATTATGTTTAATAATGCCTTAATGTTTAATTATGATTTTATATGGGTTTAATGTATCATGCGGCTCATTTTTTAAAATCAAGTACTCAAATTGACCTAATGAATCGTGACAGCCCTAATTACATGTATAATTTTTAACAAGTGTTGAGCCCTGTCATTGTCTAATGCTTAGTAATAAAGTGTGATTCAAAAAATGTGATTGAAACTTCCATTTGTCGAACTTTTAATGATGCCCCCTGCTCGTCTCATATCCCTAATGCTCCTGAAGCCAACTATGACTAGACGCTAGACATCTGGCATAATGAGCAAATTGAAATTGAAGTGAATTTTTCAAACACAACAATAAGGCCTAAGGGTACAATTACTTTCCAAACTTCTTGTCATTCAAAACTGCATAATAGACAGTGTTTGTTGAGTGACAACAGTGTCAAGGTGCTGTTTTAACTCCTTATGAAGCAAAAAGGAAGAAAGTGAACATAAATTCCTGTTGGCAGCGAATAGACGAATGGTTTGTAGTTCTGCACTGGTTTGAATGAAATATATAGTAGGATTGAGTGAAGCTGTCATCATTTCTGTCTCCCCCTTTCCATTTTTCTTTGCCCCCTCTTCTTTATTCGACTACTTTTATGTTATGATTTGTTTGTGAACAGTTTTGAGTAGTTAAACCTTTTGCCAAGATGGAAAGTGAGCTTATGACTTTGTCATAAGGGGGATTTATTTTATTTTATTTTATTTTATTTTAGAAAAAAATACTAACAACACATTACATTCACATCAGCAGCTAACCACCAGTTTTATTTAGTGTTTCATATATTGTGAGTGCTTGTGTGTGTGTAGAAACACGAGCGTGTGTGTGGGTGTACATGCTTTAAGAATTATGGCAAAGCAACCAAAAATTGTCCCCAAAGTCCTATGAGGGTATAAAGCAGTAAAGTAATTTACTGCTGTGCACTAATATCTCCCTGAGTCACCTAAACATGATTAGCATACACCCCGCAGTACGCTGCACTGCATATTTCTTATTATAAGAAACTGGTGATAGAGCTTTAATGGAAGTTTGCAGAATTATTGTTCTTTTAATATAAAGGTGCAGATTTCATATTGCTCTGATAGTGCAGGTTATAGAGGCAGAGTGTCTCAGTGGTAAATACTGGAAACTGAGGAACTTATAAGAAGTTCTTATTGAGTAACAAACTAGCTCCATGTTTAATTAGAAAAGAAAAAAACATGTAAATCAAACAGCTGCTAATGGTTAGCCCTACAGTCTTCAGAAAATTAGCATTCTATCTTCTGTTGCAGTATAATCGGGTTTTAATGTTGCTCTTTGATACTTTGTCAAGGTCTGATGACCTGCTCAGAAGCAGGGTGACTGTTAAATGGTCTTATCACGACAACATTAGCAGAGACTTAACATTTCCAGACCTTCACAGAACTACAGCCTGAAGTTTGTCAGAAGGCAAGGCGAGTGAGGACTCTGGCTCTTTTGAACATCTCAGGGTTGTGAGGTCTGGATTTGAGATGGTAGAGGCAGAGTGATTATGTAACTGTGAGGGCAGGGTGAAATGCAAACATCCTTTCTTCTCTCCGCTGCCGTATCTTACAGTCAAGAGTAAGGTAGGAGCCTTAAAAGAGCTATTTCTATTCTATTGAGCTGCACTGTTTGGTAGGAGAAGCTGATGTACCAACATGTTCTAAGTCTTTATAAGATTAGGCATTAAACTGGATATAGTTTCCCTGAAGGATGTGCGTGATATCTTAGTGCGGTGTGTACTGTATGTAGGCCTGTCTGACCACCTCACTGTTTCCTCTCCTCCTGTAGGGCATCAATATTGTGGAGCCAAGTAATGAAGAACATCCTCCCCCGTCAAAGCCAGGAATGTATCAACTGGACATTGTGCTGAAGAAGGGCAATAATCTGGCCATCAGGGACAGGGGAGGTACGTGCCCTCTTCACCACATTTTTTGCTGTGCGACTTTTTTAGATTTCTGAGGTTTTGGTAAGCACTTTTTGTATTGTAGCAGTTTGCCACCCAACATTCACTGTCAAAATGTGCCCTGAAGGTGACATATAAATGAACTTGTTTTATTCAAAGAAGTCACTAAATCATTTGTAGGTTCACCAAAAGTCATAAAAAATGTGTCTGTTTACACTAATTCCACCCACCAGTGGGTGACTGGGTTAGACAACATTGCAAAAGATGCCTGTTAAACAGAAGGTCTAGTGATGTAAGTGGTAAAGTATATACAGTAGCTTACTGACGTGATCAACCTGAGTTCGAATCCGCCTTTTGCTGGCCTCATTCTTCTCCCTTTTTACCTCATATATCACATTAAAAAAACATTTATTTTCAATGAAAATGAAGGAAATATTTGAAAAGTGGAAAAAAATGTCCCTCTGGGGTGTTCACTGTTTAAGGTTAGGGTTAGGTATAGGGCTTTATTGTACCGAAGCGGCATCCATTTAATAATTTTAATAAAATTACTAATTTACACTCAATACGTTGTTATTGCATACTGTTTAAAAATGTACTACAATACTGAGGTGCAGAAATCTGCCACTAAGAAGTAGAAGCAGCATGTAACTACTACTATTGCAAAGAAAATACTCATATTTTTACATAGTGTAAATAGAATATATCGTTATTTGGACTATATTGCTAAGAAAATCCTGCTGTTTTTACTAAGTGTAAATAGAATCGATCGCTGCCTTTATAAAATTTAGATTTTTATATTTTATATAAAATGTTAATGTTAATGTTAATGAATGTCTAACAAATTATTTTTTTCTCTAGTGTTGGGTATTTAATTTGTTTTCAATTTGTATATATTTTAAATATACTAATATTTTAAAATTATTGTTATTGTTGTTTTTATTATGATTTGTTTGTTTAATTTGCACTGGATTTAAAATAAATAACAAAATAATAAATAACTAAATAAATTGCACTTATGTTATATTTGCACCTAGTTAAAACAGCATATGGCTGTTTTGTGCTATTTCACTTAGTGTAAATAGAATCTATTTGCTGTTTACACTTAGTGAAAATAGCATCTAAATAGCGTCTATTTGCACTTTATATAATTTGGATTTTTATATTTTATATAAAATTTTATTTTAATGAATGTCTATAACAAATTAATTTCACCCCAGTGTTCGATATTTGTTTTCATATTTTAGATTTTTTAATAAATTCATATATTCATATTTTGAATATATGAAGAATGATTCATGTTTTTATTAATGTTAAGTAATAAAAATAAAAGTTAATTATTAATGTTAATGTTTTTATTATAATGTGATTGTTTAATTTGCTCTGAATTTAAAATAAATAAAAACATTAAAAAAATAAATAAATAAATTGTACTTATATTATATTTGCGTGTAAATAGCATATGGCTAAGAAAATATGCTGTTTTCAATTAGTGTAAATAGAATCTAAATAGCATACATTTGCACTTTATAAAATTTATATTTCTGGATTTTCACTTAGTGTAAATAGAGTGTAATTGCTGTTTGCTCTTAGTGAAAATAGCCGTTGCCATTATATATTATATAGATTTTTATATTTTATATAACATTTTATTTTAATGAATGTCAATTACAAATTAATTTTTTCTCCGGTGTTTGGTAATTAATTTGCTTTCAGTGTTTATATATTTTTAATATATTAAAAATGATGATGATTATGATGATTTTGATTATTATTATTATTATTATTATTATTATTATGTATTAGAATTTTATTGTTTAATTTGGTCTGGATTTAAAATAAAAACAAACAAATAAATAAAATGATAACACTTTACAATAAGGTTTCATTTGTTTACACGAATGACTATATTAGTTAACATGAACAATATTTATATATCATTTATTAATCTTAGTTAATATATGAAGTTCAAAATATACTAATACATTATTAAAAGTTGTAAAAGTATCTGTTAACAGTAACTAGTGTACTGCAAACTAGCATGAACATGAACACTTAATAACTAGCGTTAACAAAGATTAATAAATGGTGTAAAATATATATTCATTCATTGTTAGTTCAACTGTTCATTATTAGTTCATTTTAGTTAATCCATTAATTAATGTTAACAAATGAGACCAATTAAGTATTACAATAAAATAGTTTATGCACAAAGTAAAACATGATAAAAATCAATGTGATATTCAAAATGTAAATGTTACTTAAAGGGATAATCATTATTTACTTTACAACGTAAAGGCGAGTAAGATGACATGATGTTTATTTTTGGACGAGCTATCCCTTTAACTTTACACCCCAAGCAAATCAAAGTAAATATTTACAATTTACATCATAGTTTGAATCTCTAGCGCCCCCCTTTTTGTTCTGCTATCATGAAATGTTTTCTAAATCTGTGAGAGAAAATTTGTAAAGTGAAGAAACAGAAATAGTCAGGGCTAAATAGATCTTCTGCTCTGGTCACCTTGACTCATGTGTATCTCAGCAGACAACAGCAGAACCTTGAGCTCACCAGAGGATGACTCTACAGTCCTGCCCATTACTTCAGACCTGCTGTGGTGTCATGTGAGAGGACGGGCGTTAGTGCTTTTGAATGACAGAGGGACAGACTGGAGCAGTAATGGTCTCATTAGGGGCTGATGGATGGTGCTGCAGATCTGTTCATACGCCCTCTGTGTCTCTCTCTTTTTGACTCACCCAAATAGACACACACGTTAAAATAATGAGCGAAGACCTCGGCAGCTCACCTGCCCTCGAGACACGAGATTCTGCTCTGTGTGAGTCATACAGTCAGTCATACGCCCCCTTGAGAGAAATCCTGAGTAATCCTTGAGAGGAAAAATCTCACGCTTTCCTCCAACAATAATAGAATACGCAGCCGAGATTAAAATTATTCACCCGTGTATTGTTTGAAATTTGAATAGCTAAAATTAAACTTTGCATAGATTTTGCAAGTTTTACTTTCAAACATAAACATTTCTCTGTTTTATCTGGATTCTGCATTGACTTGCATAAATTTGCATTCCAGTGTTTATTATCATAGCATGTTTATTGAGCACCGAACCGTCACTCTCTGCAAGTCGATGACCGCTGCTGCTTTCCATTTGCGCTGTGTGTGTCTAGTCTAATTACACAGGATGTGCTTTACTGAAGGATATCCACATGATCTGTAGTATTTGCGGCTCTCGGCTCAGCCATGGGTCAACAGAAATGCATGCTAGATTTAGGTCTTCCCTATTTATAATAATAATCACCATGGTACATTTTATTCTTTTCTTATACCCAATGGCCTACATGGTTCATTTACACAGATAATATCGCTAATGTTACATTGTGACCCTGACAGATCATAGCAGTGCTAATATTGACAAAGTTTCTGTTGATTATATGGACCATTCTATAGACTTGGTGCAAACTGCTGTCCCACAACTAAAAAACACATTTAAAAAGCATTTAAGTATTGAAATATAACATAATATAACATCATTTTTATGTTTTGAAACCTAAAATAATATTTAAAATATCAGTAAGCTTAATATATATAAACCATCATTTATTTGGTATTTTCAATTGGGAGGTGGCTGTCCCGAACCCTAACCACCAAATTTCAACTCATGAAAATGATATTGAAATAATTGTTGTATTTTTTTCCATTGTTGTTTTTAAAAGTTGCCTTTTGATTCTTTAAAAAAGTTTTATTTTATATATTTTCTTTGTAAATTACTGAAGTTTATGTAAAAAAAGAAAAAATGTAAAAAAGCATTTTCATGTCACTACCAAAACAGTGTGTTTTAGTCCATTGGCTGAAACTGGGTTTAACTACACCCCTACATTTATGATCCGGAAATATATATGTGTCACTCTCTCTCATAGCTACATGGTGAGTATCTAGGCCTCATCATTTTGAGGTAAATGTGTTCAAAAGTATAAAAAATCTGTCACTATTGAACACTATTTCTTAATACTATGTGTGTGTACTTGGATGATCTACAACTGTTTGTTTTTTTTTTTGTTTTTTTTTTGTGATGTTAATTCATGAGTCCCTTGTTTGAGTCCCCAGTTAAACTGAGCACTGTTCTTCAGAAAAATCCTCCAGGTCTTGCAGATTCTTACGTTTTCCAGTATCTTTCACATATTTGAACCCTTTCCAGCAGTGACTGTATGATTTTGAGATCCATCTTTTCACACTGAGAACAATTGAGGGACTCAATCACAGCTATTAAAAAAGGTTCAAACATTCACTGATGCTCTAGAAGGAAAGAGCTGGGGGTGAAAACTTTTCAAATTTGAAGATCAAGGTAAATAGTACTTAATTTGTCTTCCACTACTACATGAAAAAAAAAAACATATTTCAACAAAACAAGAAAAATTTGGACGTCTTCATCCTGTTCAGAAGTTTTCACCCTCCAGCTCCTCCACCAAACTTTTGAAGAGGGTTCCCAGATAGCACACGTACGTCTGCAAGATGTCTCTTAAAGATCTCTTGATCTGGAAAGCATCTGCTGTGTACAAACATTTGACAGACATCTGTAAGATGTCAGTTTTACATACATTCTAAATCATAAACATCTTTGAGACATCTAATAGACATCTATTTGACATTTGATAGGAAACTTCCAATAGACATATTGTGGATGAGCAAACTTGCCTTGATGTCTTGCAGATGTAAATGCAGATGTCAAATAGACGTCTCTGAGATGTACGTGTGCTATAAGGGTTATTTTAATAATTTCTTAACTCAGGACAATACTAAATAAAAAATAACATGCATTTTGTATGATCTCTCTTATTTTGTTAAAATTATTCACATTTTCACAGATTCTGCAAGGGGTTCCCAAATTTTCGCATAAAACTGTATATTCAAACTAATGAATCCTTAAGTTTAAAATCAGTATGATCAACCTTTTGCCTTTTATAAACAAAAATTGGATTCAAAATACAGCAAATCTCATAAATCACACTTGAAATATTGTAAAAATCATAACTGTTATTAATTTACCTCTGAAAACTTTTGAATAAAATAGAAAATATATATATATATATTTACAAGGAAGATGTAAGCAACATCTTAAGTCAATATAACCCTTCTTATTAAATGATATATTATTGTGTTTCGGTGACAAATATTCGTGACAAATATTCCAAAACTTTCTGAAAGTACAATATGAAAATTACCTACACAGTTACTAGATATGTGTACCTTGGATATTACACAATTTTCACACATACAAAATTTATGGAAAAAGATTTTTTTTTTCAAGATGTTTCCAACTCTGACTTGTAGAATGGCCCATATATTGAAATATTAGTGCTATTACGCTGTTTTAGAAGTCAGTATGATTTGGTTTTTGAAAGCTGTGTTTGAAAGCACCAAGGCTGCATTTATTTGTAAATTGTGAAATGTTATTAAAATTTAAAATAACTTCTTTGTGTTTTAATATATTTTAAAATGCAATTTATTTCTGTGATGCAAAGCTGAATTTTCAGCAGTCACCACTACAGTCATCAGTGTCACATGATCCTTCAGAGATCATTCTAACATGTCGATTTGGTGTTTTAGGAAACTGTTATATAAATTATATAAAATTATAATAAAAATATTACTGACCCCAAAACAAAAAAAGTCTGCATGCACTTAAAATTTTTAAATTGTTTTTATAGCCAGATAGCATAGTTACGCTGTCTGTTGTAGCACTTGTATATTCCCCTCATTTCACTGTTAGAAAGCAACAGACATGTTCTGAGAACAGCATGTGTGAAGAAGACAAACAGTGTCAGCGGTGATGAATGACAGCGTTGAGTCTGTTCTTAGGTTGCAGACTCTGTGCGTTCTGCTTGTTTTAACCTTGACTTATGGAGGATTGTGTGTGTTTGTTAGGATGGTGTGGACAGCTTGGCAGAAACTGATCCAGGATTATAACATCAGGGATGTTGTGATGTTTCATTGTTTCCTGTTGTCTTTCTCTGGCATTGAAATCAATCTGTCAGCATCTGTTAATGATCTGATGGTGCGTGTTTGTGTGGAGGAAGTGAACAACATGCAAAGCACCTGTAGTTAAGGCTTTTACAGTCCAGTGGCTCAGTTATTGCACAATTATAAATGTAATGTGTGAGATTAATTAGAAAAATACCACGTCTGCTGAGTGATGGGTAATGATATTGCCCAATGTTTTATAGACTGGAGACTCTGAAGATGTTATAGTGTATTTGTCTCATGTGTTCAGCTAATGAGAGACAGGGGTTGTTTTTATGAAACCACACACTCATGTTCTTTCCTCTACTATTATTGCTCATTACTGCAGCATTTCGTGACTTAACATTTGCATTTTCTGTCTTGGCAGTTTGCCTGTCTCTAAAAAGCCTGTCTTACACAAATTGGAATCACCTTAGTATGGACATTAACAAACAAAAACAAATCTGTTTGTCACCAGTTTGCTAAACTGCTTGGATTTAATATAAGCTCTTTTAATGTAATGAAGCACAATGTTCCTACAGGAATTAAGGGACTAGTCAACTTTACTGCCTTATTCTGTCAGTCATCTTTATGTGGAGTATTCCTTTAAATAATGTAGTCACTCTCGGGTCATCCCAAACCCAAATGATTTTTCTTTCCTCTGTGTAACACACACACACAAAAGAAGATTTTGCTAAGAATGTTCATGCCTGCACAACAAAAGCATGCACTGACCAGGTACTGGTTTAAAGAAAACAAAAAACTAGTGTTGGGTTCGACTCCACCTAAGTCGAGTCCGAGTCGAGTCCGAGTCTTTTACCAATCGAGTCCGAGACGAGTCCAAAATGGGCCGAGTCGGACTCAAGTCCAAGTCCCAAAGGTCCGAGTCCGAGTCGAGTCCGTCCGAGTCCAAGGAAACACTACTGTTTGTCAGTATCTTAACACTCCTGGACCACCTCCTGGAGGGAGGTGTCCTACAGATTTTAGCTCCAGCCCCAATTAAACACACCTGACACCTGAACCAGCTAATCAAGCTCATACTAGGCATACTAGAAACCCCCTGGCAGGTGTGTTGAGGCAAGTTTGAGCTAAACCAAGGACCAGGACCGAGTTTGGGCCCCCCTGTTTTTAACCTTTACAACTAGAAAAATGCAATGTCAGTTGAAATGTAAGAAAAGCAAACCTCGAGTGGATCTTGCCATTTTGATTTTTGATTTCACAACATCTCATAATTAGTGTCCATGCTCTGCTTAGCAAACTTACAGTCATGCAACAGAAGTTATGGCTGATCTATGTAATGTGACATTTTAGAGTGAAACAGGTTTTAGAATGTGAAAAAATATAGGGCGGGACTTGACTTTATTCACTGATATAGTAAATGTATAAATTCAAGGGTGGGGGTAAAGGAGTAGGTATCTTGGTGAATGGGACCTTAAGAGCAGAAAACATGTAGCCTCTTGCAGCTCTTTTATTTTGATTGTTGTTTTTTTTTATATGACTTTTTTTTTTTTTTTTTTTAATGAAAATGAGGTTTTGAGGGATAAACCTAGTCCTTACAATGGCACACACTGTGTATAAAGCCCTACCTATACTTTCCATAAGTCACAGCAAACTCACACCTGTTTTATTTTTGAATGCATTTATAGTTACATTAATTACAATAAATTACATTATATAAGTAATAATTGATGATGGGCCATTTAATTATTAGAAAATCATGCACACCCAAGGTGGTTTTGGACCCATAAAAACTGTTGCTGCAAAGATGTTAGAAAAATTATTTTACTTTCAAGCTAGAAACTGACACCATGTTTAAATAATAATAATTTCAATACAGAAAAAACTAATCAACTAATGTAAGTAAAACATTCTCGAGCTCAAGGCAAGTAAACACTCCAAGTATTACTTACAAGCAAAAGTATTAATACATATATTAATCAAAAATACAAATGAAATAATATTTTTTAAAATAGAATCTTTTTTTAAAATAGAATTGTAGATTATTTTTGTAAGTTTTTTTTATGTAGGTCTATATAAAGGCTATTACAGAAATAGACTACAGACATTTCATGAAGTAATAAATGTTAAAACTGCAAAATCTTCACTGTATACATTAAAGATAATTCTTATTACAGTTAATAAGTGATTCAGTCAAGAACCGTGAGTGATTTTCTCTTTTTTTTTGTTTTTTTTGTTGTTGTTGTTTGATTATTGTTACGCTGCTGTCGCTTTAAGATCTGATGCACAGATCAAATATTTTGTCGCATCAGTATTTCTCCCAGCTGTTAAGGTTTGCTTATGACAAAACCGACTTCATTTACATGAATAGTCTCCAATACGAGCATGTGTGTAGCAATAACAGAGCCTATTAGAAGAGAAAGAGAACTGTATTCGCACACTGACTGAGAGGCGCGTTCTGTGAGCGCGCTTTGAGTGTGTGCGCACTAGTGATGCGCGGAAAAAAATGCATTCTGATTATTTGCGAGTGGGTCGCGGGTGGATGAGATGAATCACTAATGAGGCAAATGTTAACTACATTTTCTAAAATATGAACCTGTTCTAAATACTTTTTTCAGGCAAACGATTTCATTTGTGTGTGTGTGTCTGTGTGTTCACCTGTTCGAGAAGTTGTGACAGAAAAAAAGACATTCCAGATCAAGTTTGAAGGGAGTTACGCATGTGTTAATGCTACTGAGTAGGGTAATATTTAGTGGTGTAGTGCAGTACCTGCGGATACCCATTTTTTAATCCGTCGGCTTTGCGTATACCCACTTATCCCACTAAACATTGGACGTCGGATAGACGTGCAGATCATGTCTATATTGGGTCCGTCGGTCAGGGTCACGTCACTACGACGTCACATTGCGCAGTGGGATAAAATTCCCTCTGATGCACATCATTCAGTAGTGTCCTGCATTAACCAAAATCATGACAGGCCACCATTTCTAATTCAATCGTATGTGAATAAATGCAAATGTTCCCTCAAAACACATAGTAAAGACGGTAGGGAATGTGGCGCCGGCTTCCTTTGAAATATGTTTGATGATTGCGCCTGACATGCGCCCGCGCCCGCTCCGTCCGCGCCAGCGCCAGATTTGCCGAGTCGTAAAATTAACAATTATTATTGATTACTAATTTGAATCAGTACATTATAACGAAAACAATACCTTAAAAATGAAAAGAATTAGATTTTTATGATCTGATATTTCTTAAACTGGGTGAACCCCTGTAATCTTTTGTCCAGGGATCCAGTAGACGTTCAAACACCCAATTGATTTCATCAGAGATTGCGGAGAGTCACGTCCAGATGTCAACGTTATTCTTTTTAGCGTGGCTTTGGCTTAAAAGCACGAACGATTAAGCTTATATAAGTGTGCAGCGATGTGCAGATCAGCTGAATCAATCTGCTGATAAAAATTAACCATCCATTCATCATATCATCATGCAAAACTAACAATTAGAATAGTCGTAAACGACGATCGGGTGCGGGTCAGGTGCGGTTATCTACATCAGAGAAAAATACAGGTGCGGGTGGGTGGCGGGCGGATAATTTATTTGAAGCTGCGGATTCGGGTGACGTTTGAGCTCATCCGCGCATCTCTAGTGCGCACATAAACCCATCGGCTTTCAAGTAGCCTACTGGACAAGACTTTCGTGATGATGCATCGAATCAGTGACATTTCCGTCAACTGTCTCTGGACTCGGACGGACTCGGGATATTTTCCGAGTCCGAAAGGCTTGAGTCCGAGTCAAGTCCGAGTAAAAATGCATCCGAGTCCGTGACAAGTCCGAGTCCCTAAAAATTGTACTCGAGACCGGACTCGAGTCCGAGTACCCCAACTCTACAAAAAACAAAAAAAAGTAAGAAGGTAACTGACCCTTCACAAAGACCTGGGGCCAGTTGCATAAACTTAGCCTCTATGTTAAGACAGTGTCTTAAGAGCTAGTTTGACCAGCTAGCAGTTAGCCAAAGGGTAATCAGTCTTATTTTTTTGGATTCAACTTAGACTAATCTACATTTTTATGTAACTGAATTTAAATAATGACGACCAGCTTTAAAGAAAAAAAATAGCTGGCTTACTTTTAAGACTAGTCTTAACCTTTTATGCAACTGGCCCCTGCCTCCCTTAGTTACCGTTGCTATGTCCAACAAGCCATGGCTCTCTCTTGCCACACATCATGTTCTCACACAGTAAAAATACATCACGGAGCAAAGAGGAAACTGACAATGCGCTGACCGAGCAGGTTATTTCTGGTATGAAACAAAGTCTTAGCTGTCAAATTTGTGCAATTTTTAAGAAATTCAAACAATAAATACCATTTTGTGGCTCTTTAATGTGTCGTGACAGATCAGTTCAAGTGGCATGTTGATCTTTCCATATTTACTTAAAGCACAAAATAAACATGAATAAACATCAGAAGGTATTTTTATTTAAAACACAGAAAGACGTCAATACACAAAGGCAAAGATCGCCTGTCAATCAAGCTCCCTGCGAAGGGTCAGTTGCGTCTTTTTATCTCACAATTTTTGTCTCGGAATTGCGAGTTTACATTTCACAATTGAAATGTAACAAATGTTCACAATTGCAAGGTATAAACTGGCACTTATGACTTTTTTCTCAGAATTGCGCAATATAAACTTGCAAAGAATTGTGAGATTAAAAACTGGCAATTCTGACTTTTTCTCTGAATTGTGAGATCTAAATTTATAATTGTGAGTTATAAAGTCAGAATTGCAAGGTATAAACTGGTAATTCTGACTTTTTTTCTCAGAATTTAAAGATATAAAGTCAAAATGGCAGGATATAATCTCACAATGGCAATATAAAGTCAGAACTGCAAGATGTAAACTCTGAATTATGAGAAAGAAAAGTCAGAATTGTGACATAAAAAGTTGCTATTATTGCTAAACTGGCACTTATGACTTTTTCTCAGAATTGCATGATATAAACTCACAAATGTGAGTTATGAAGTCAAAATTGTGAGGTATAAACTGGCAATTCTGACTTTTTTCAGAATTGCGAGTTGTCAAGTCAGAATTGTGAGATATATAGTCAGAATTGCAGGATACAAAGTCACAATTGCAATATAAAGTCAGAATTGCGAGATGTAAACTCTGAATTACGAGAAAAAAAGTCAGAATTGTGAGATAAAAAGCTAACAATTAACTTGTTTTTTATTCAGTGGTGGAAACTAGCTTCCATACAGCTTGTTTGAAGGTCTGTGTGAGAAACAGATTTTTTCTCCCAGAAATTTGCCTCATTATTTGCCTAAAATCTTGACCTGCAGCCATAGCGCAATTCATTTGAAAATGCATTGTGACATGCTTGACATCAGTGACACTAAATAGCCTTAGTTGTCTCATTTGTCCGAACCACTATTTTTAAATATGTTTTAAAATAGTTTTTTTGTTTTTTTTTAAGAAATGTATACTTTCATATAGTAAGGACACATTAAATTGGTCAAAAGTGATAGTAAAACATTTATAATGTCCCAATGATTTCTGTTTCAAATACACAAGTTGTTTTTAACTTTCTGTTTGTTAAAAAATGCATGTATCATGGATTGCACAAAAAAATATTAAGCAACTCAACTGTTTTCAGCGAATCAGCATATTAGAATGATTTCGGAAGGATCATGTATTACTGAATACTGGGGTAATGATGCTGAAAATTCAGCTTTGCCATCACAGAAATAAATTACATTTTAAATTATGTTAAATTAATACTATTATTAATAAATATTAATACTAATACGATTGTTTTATACGTGTATATATATGTGTTAAGTAAGACATTCTGTCTTAAAGTGGCCATTGTGAGATTGTAATAATCCTGACCTCCTGTGCCCTTCTCATACTAACCTGAAAAGCAGACATGACATAAGTCTAGCCTAGAGAATCATAGGACATGATGTACTGTTGCTTCCTGAAGGGTGTGATGTTTAATCTTTCACTTCCCTATTTTACCATATAAATATTGGAGTCTTTCTTTAATAAAGTGCCTTTGAGTGAATTACACTTTTTCTGTGTGTGGTCATCTCAATGGTCCAGGATCCTGACTCCATCGCTCAACTAAAAATGAATCTCGGCAGTTAATCAAGTTAGATATTAAATTCTAATTGAGATATTTAAGTTCTAATACAATAGCTAACATAAACTGTAATAATATTAGTAAATGCAGCCCAGTGAGCATGAGACTATCTAAAACTATTGTATAATAATTGTAGTATATATTTACATATCTAGCCTGTTGTTCTATTCAAGTATATTTGCTGCATGCTGTGCTATAGCTGCGCTCACACACTCACACACATACACACTTGAGCAGGGGATCACCAGACTGAATAACAGTAAAAACTGCTGCAGTCATCAATCCATTGCTGTCGTGGGGCATGCTGGGCAATGGAGTGTGCCGCATATGTGTGGGGAATTGACCACATCCCTCTTCTGTTTCTGTGTGCTATTGAAAGGCTTCTTTTCTTCAGCACTTCAGTCTTAAATATCCAGATGCCTGACAGCCAATCTCACCCTGACCTGTGGACCGTCTCATATTTTAGAGAAAGAAAATGGAAAAAGATGTATCTCAGATAAAACCTCAAACTTTTTTATTACATTTATTAGATATGACACAAGAGTTCTATACTTCAAATCTCTTATGTGTCTCTCATTTTGGGGCTCAGCATATTGGTTTGTAATAAAAGGCTTGACTAGAGTTCAGCTCCTGTTGCTATAAAAAAGAAAAATAGTAACCTACACAGAGGCAGGAGTTTGACAACTAAATCTTTTATAGATCAAATTACTCAGCATGACTGAATATGTTCAGAATATAACCCTATAATCCAACTCTATAATATTTGATAAACTAATTTCTAAGGCCTCTAATTTAACAATATTTGCTGAAAAAACAAACAAACAAAAAAAACAACTGTTGTACACAATCTACTACATGCATCCTATCATTTGATTGACAGTTAATTTGTTTATTTAGTTATTACCTTTTAGTATAATTCTAAAAATGTCCACCTTTAGGTTGTGGTATATTAAAGCAGTAAGCCCCAAGAAGCCATGGTTTACTGTGAATTTATAACAGCTAAGGGACGTTGTTAGCTTAGCACTTAGCTATTGTAAATTTACTGTAAACCGTGGCTTCACTGGGCTTATTGCTTTTATAAAACGTTTATTCCATATACGCAGTAAGGATTCACAAAATAAAACAAAGCAAACAAAGTGTAATGATATTAATAAAAACATTATTCATTATTTAACCATTGTCAATCAGAATGAGGGACCGTAACTATCCGTTTTATAAGTAAGAATAACTGTTATATTACTACTAATATTTTACATTTACTGGACTAAAGCAGCACAGGTTTATTTATTTAATGTTTATTGTTTATATCTCAATCATCATTATACTGAATTGCGTTATGTGTTTTTTCTCACACAATAAAATCTACAGAGCTTTGATCATAGAACTAAGTATTTAAATATCATCTCCTTTTTGTTTTGAAACCCTGTATTACTGGGAGATATGAAAACTGATATTTATGTGCATTTTTTGTAAGTAGTTTGCTATAATGCTATAAAAATCTCACTGATGAAAAGAGTTTCGTCTTATATTTAGGCCATATAAATATTAGCAAATGCACCACATTCAATGTTTTTGCTCAGTTTGGGCTTCTGAATAAAATATTTAGAGATATTTTTTCCTCCTCGAGTATGAGCTCTGTATTTTCTTGCTTGATGTTACACCATAAAAGCCTGATGTATCAAATATGATTAAAAACACACATACAAACTTTGTTTATATTTTGTGTGAATGTTAAAATGTTCCATTACTTTTACCAATACATTTACAACATTTATTAAGAATCCTGCTAACACCTACTAAATTAATAAATGTACAAAAAGGCGTAAAAGTGTTCATTGTTAGTTCATAATACCTAATGCATTAGCGATGTTAAGAAATTGAAACTTGTAGCATCACACTATGCACTATGGTCAAAATGTACTGTTCAACATGAGTCATGATTAGCTCATTCTGTCACATATAATAAAAAGGTTTAGATAATAGGGAGGTTGCCAAAATGCCATCTGACTAGTCATGCGATCTTATTAAGTTGGCCTTACAGGATTAGTTCACTCCTAAATTAAAATTTCCTGATAATTTACTTACCCCCATGTCATCCAAGATCCAAGAACAAAAGGAAATTAAGATTTTTGAGGAAAACATTCCAGGATTTTTCTCCATATAGTGGACTTCAGTGGGGATCAATGGGTTAAAGGTCAAATTACAGCTCTACACAATCCCAACAGAGGTATAATGGTCTTAGTCATTTTCTAAAAAAAAAAAAAAAAAAAAATAAGGAATATACTTTAAAACCACAAATGCTCAACTTGCACTAGCTCTGCAATGTTGGAAAGGTCATGTGTGGTTAGTTCTTCATCAGAAAGATAGAATAGGGGGAAAAAACATTTTCCCCTCCTTCAAAATCGTCCAACATTGTTGTTTTACCTACTGTCTGACTTTCTTTGCACGCTTACTTTGTAAACACTGTGTTGGTACGTCGGCCTACTGTCACGAATCCTGTCCACTATATGGAAAAAAATACTGAAATGTTTTACTCACAAACCTTAATTTCTTTTCGACTGTGAACTAATCCTTTAAAAAGGTGATCAGGTGTAAAATAAAACTGCTTTTACTGCACCTGTAAATAATATTTACATTCACATAAGACTTCGCCATCATGCTGAGATAGTAGCCATCATGTTGCTCACTTTGTTTCTTTTATCAGACTCCTTTTTTTCCAGGAGGGTATCACTTAAAGTGGCTAATGTGTACAGAATGGGTGTAGTGAGTGACAGGGCTGAAAGTCTGTGCCATCACAGGGCCCCAGAGGGCCGGTGTTAAGTAGGTCTGCTGAAGGAGATGGAGCTGTCTCAGTGCCTGAGTGCAATTTCCAAATTTCCTGCCAATGACAGTGATCAGTCAGAGCTCTGGGAAATCGGATTGAATAATTTAGCTTAATTATGAATCTGTGTGCATTATTCAATGACCTTTTTTTTTAAACTCTCTTGGCCCGTTGTGATTTTTGGGAGGGTAATTATGAATATGCAACAAAGAGGCCTGTTTCTAATTAGATAATACAGCATGTGATTGTTTTGCATACAGGAAGAAAATGAATTTTGTCTCACCCCATCTTGTCCTAAAGGCGTCCACAGGTGTTTATTTTGGTAGGGTTTTTTTGTAGCAGTGAATGGGTGCCATCAGAATGAGAGTCCAAACAGTTGATAAAAACATCACAATAATTTACAAGTAATCCACACGACTGCATTTTTGTAATACACAAACCATCAAGATGTTTTTAACTTCACTGTAAAAAATAAAAAACACTATTTGAGTCAGCTTAATTTGTTGAGTCAGCTTAAAATAATTTGTTACCCTGCTGCTTTAAAATGTTAAGTTCAGTCAACTAAAATAAGTTTATTCAACTTGAAATGTTAAGTTGTACTAAGTAACAACTTAGATATTTGTGTTTGCTAAACTTAACAGACGGGTAAGTAACCCAGCTGCCTAAACATTTTAAGTTGAATCAACTCAAATATCTAAGTTGTCACTTAGTATAATTTAACATTTCAAGCTGAATAAACTTGTTTTGAGTTGACTGAACTTAAAATTTTAAGGCAGCCAGGTTACAAATTATTTTAAGTTGACTCAACAAATTGTTTTTTACAGTGTTGGAGCTGTTGCTTCCAGCTAAAACATGAGTCCTGTATGCATAATTTTGCTTTCTCCAGTGAAAAAGTTGTGTCATCTGAAATGTACACAAAACAATCATTGTTTACAAGCAAAATAAATCAAAAACAAATATGCCAGTGGAGTTTGATGTGAAAGTACAGGAGGAAGCATTATTACAGACATTGATTAAATTAGTTAAATTACTCTGACGGCACCCATTAACTACAGAGGATCCATTGGTGAGCAAGTGATGTAATGCTAAATTACTCCAAATTATTCATTTAATGAGTAAAACTATAGAATTAAACTTTTTTCTTTTCCTTTCTTTTCTTTCTTTCTTTCTTTCTTTCTTTCTTTCTTTTTTTAATTCTGAGAAAAACGTTGTATTTTCCTGTTAATTGTTTCTGTTACTATGTGGTTTCTAAGGTGTGATTGCTTTAGGTAGTCATTGATCATCCATTCTGTGGTGTCACTCTGAGTCATGGGTTGTTGTTTGGTGGAATATGTTGAGGTGTGACCTGTGTCAAAATTGCCCACTTATAATTTGTTGATACATCAGAGCTTTCAGACTGTTGGTGGGCGCTTTTAACAATTACAAAGAGGATGTGGGCACACACTGATGTTGGGGGACACAGTAGAAATGTGAGTCTGTTTTGACACTGAGAGACTTCAGACCAACATTCATGTCGTGCTTTAAATTTTACATGAACTATTGCGTCTGTGGATCCTAATGAACAAGATGGATTCTGTGGGCAATCAAATGACTTCCATCAAGATTTCATCAGTGCTTGGTCTCTGAGCTCATGAGAGGAAATTACTGCAGAATATTATATCCCCACCTCAAATTACTACTTTAACTCATCATCAGTAACACAAGAAAACTCAGTTAGCCTGAAGAAAAAGATCAATTTCTAAAAGAACTTCTTCTTTAACTTTACTTTTAAATAGTACTGCTAATGGGTAGTCACAGTGTAGATGACGCCATAAAATCATTCATATACTGTACCACGGACTTGGTGTGCTACTTTACGGTGCTTACAGAATACACAAGTCCAACAACACATGCTTTTACTATGGTACTATGTTTAAAAAGCCATGGGCGTCATTACCATTGGCGGTTGTGCACTAATATATATAAATAAAAAACAGTCTGTGCAACAGTTGAGGTCAAAACTTTACATACACCTTGAAGAATCTGCAAAATGTTAATTATTTTACCAAAATAAGAGGGATCATACCAAATGCATGTTTAAACTACTTGCTGTTCTTCAGAAAAATCCTTCAGGTCCTAAAAATTTATTTGAATCCTTTCCAACAATGACTGTATGATTTTGAGATTGAGATTTTCACACTGAGGACAACTGAGGGACTCATACATAACTAATACAGAAGGTTCAAATGTTCACTGATGCTTCAGAAGGAAAAATGATGCATTAAGCTGGGGAATGAAAACTTTTGAATGAGGATGTGTACATTTTTCTTATTTTATCTAAATATCATTTTTGTTTTCGTTTCATACTAACCTTCAGAAGCTACAGAAGATAGTTACATGTTTCCCACAAGACTAAATAAGTTAAATTTACCCTGATCTTTAAATTCAAAAAGTTTTTAGCCCCGACTCTTAATGTATGGTTTTTCCTTCTGAAGCATCAGTGAGTGTTTGAACCTTCTGTAATAGTTGCATGTGAGTCCCTCAGTTGTCCTCAGTGTGGAAAGATGGATCTCAAAATCATAAAAGTCATTGCTGGAAAGGGTTCAAATACACAAAAATGCAAAAAAAACAAAACAAAGAATTTGTGGGACCTGAAGGATTTTTCAGAAGAAAAGCAAGCAGTTTAACTGGATTATTTTTATAAATTCAACTATTATTTTTTCTTGTGGACTATATGTAAACATCTTTTATGTGAAATATCTTATTTAGGTCAGTACTAAATAAAAAATAACATGCATTTTGCATGATCCCTCTTATTTTGATAAAAGAATTAACATTTTGCAGATTCTACAAGGTGTATGTAAACTTTTGACCTCAACTGTATTATATAGAAATCATCCTGTTGCAATAAATAAATAAAAGTTTGTAATGCAGAATGAGTAAACAGACTAAAAATGTAATAAAAAAGTATTGCTTTATGTTAATTCTCTGGAGCATGTTGTTCAGAGAAGCAGTTAATATGGCTGCCCTGAAAATTACCTGTTTTTGGAACTAAAGGTCGAGTTTATTCATTTTCTTTTCCATAAATATACCCGGGTATGTCATATAACCTGCTTTCTGAAATACTCCCCAGGTTATCATATAAGATTTGTGCTAAAACAGAATAAGATAGTGAAGAGAGAATACATTTATTAACATCACACTGCCCCTTGGTGGCTGCATGGCTTAAGTTATGTGGCCATTAATGCAAAGAAATAGATGCATAGTAAGATCCTCCTTTCTCTGTATAGTGGTGCGTGATAGCTACTGTACTTTTATGACAACTGTGCTGTTCTTAAAACGGCCAGTTTATTAGCCTCTAAAATGGATGTGACATTTGTCTTCTGGTCTACTGTATAAAAGTACAGCTCAGTTGAAATGGCTGCCAGCCAGGCCTCAGTGCCAGTTTGTCAGTTTGTTTCATCATCGCTGGCAAAGGCAATTCCACTTACACCCTGCAGTTTGACTGTTAGACGGCTGCACAAGCAAGGCAGAGTTTGATGATTGAACACACACAGTCTCTGCCAACACCATGAAGTGTGTGAATTTAGTCAAACACTTACCACATGCTTGCCAAACTAATAATAAATAAAAAAATAAATTAAATAAAATAAGGCTCTGAGATTAAACATTTGACTCAAATTAATTACATTATTGTACTAGTCAGGTATAGCATGTTTACACATTCAGGCCACGTTTGTATAGTCAGTGCTTTACGGATACAATAATGGTAATCAGTTTCTTTGCTAAGAGCAAATTCAGCTGATTTGAATGCTTAAGTGGCCCACTGAGATTGAAAGATAGTCATATTGTAAACAGCAGTCACAACACATTATGTAACATCTTATGTATTTTGTAGACAATTAATGACAACAACAATAGGAACATTTACTTACATGGTCTGTGCAGTTCTCTGAGTTACAGTACATTTAGTCATCTGCTTTACTCTCATCACGTTGGCATTGTAACAAAAATCTTTCACATACGGCCTTTCTAACACAAAACATGTCTTTACAAAAGTTAAATCAATGTATTGTTTGCTGTGAACGAGTGAACCGGATGATTTTCACACCACTGAAAAAACTCTAGGCTACCACATCGAGTTCTCAACAGTCTTGTGAATAAATGTTCTGTATGTGTTTCATGGCCTTATTTCAGTGACCACACATAAACTTTGTTTCCTCAAAGTTACAAACATGTACATTTATGTTGCTTACATATTATTGTAGCCCAGTTTGTGCTGATTACAGAGTAATCAGACTTTAGCCATTAATATGTTTTTAAGATACTCAAAAAAGCACAAATGTCAGGGAATGTCAAAACTTCTCCAGGGCCCCAAAACCACCTCATCACTAATAATTTATATATTTATTATGTAATAGCTTGTTTATATATTTATGATAATATAACTTAGTTGAACCAAATCTCTACCAAAAACACTAAATGAAGCCACTAAAAGCATATTTTATGAGAATAAAAATGGATTTTAAAAATAAAATATATTTGGGTTGTTCCATTTTTGTTGAAAAGACAGTGGAGGAAGCAACCGAGAGAATCCTAGCAGGGAAATACAGCTTTAAACAAAGGCTTAAAGGAGACATTTTATAAAATTGGACTGTTTCTATGTTTAATTGCTATAATCAGGTCCCCGGTTTATCTACCAACCCAGAAAACGTGAGAAAGGACAACCTAGTAACGTTGTTTTAGTAAGCCTTTCTCTGCAAGCTTGTGAAAAACTAGTAGCTCAGATATCGCTCTCCGCCATTATGTAGAAAGGAGATCTTATTATAATATTATAATAGCTAATTTGCCCCTTAATTTGCACGTTTCCACCCACAGCGCCGCCATTTCGTTTTCGCAAGCCACAATGGTGTACCAGTTTTAAAGCCATGGTGAAAGTTTGAGCAAAGCATGCTAACTGTTCTGTCGTTGGCTGCACAGATGAGCACAAAACACTATTTAGAGTCCCAGCCTCAGAGGAGACAAGAGAGCAGTGGATTTATTGATTTATTTACTATATATTACGCTGCTGCTGCCACATTGATCTAATATAAACATGAGATTTCTTTCCCACCTGTTTACCTTCACAGACATATCCGACTATTTTTGTAACTCATTTGTTTTTTAACATAAGCTTGTGTGTATTTGACAGTTTAAGCACAATAAGACTTAAAAGAGAACAGCGTGTTTCTGCTTTCACTCAAAATGGGCATTTTTAAATTGATGTAATGATCTGTGACATATATTTTGACCTGAAACTTCACAGACACATTCTGGGGACACCTGAGACTTATATTACATATTGTGAAAGGGGCATAATAGGTCTCCTTTAAACCCTTAGGGTGGTTTAGATGTATTTTAAAGCAGGGTTGGGGTCAAGAAAATACATTAGCTGGTTTTGAACTCAGGTCATCCTCATTAGCAAACAGTAAAATTATGCATTACTACTGTTCCTTGGTTTCTGGCCAAGATAGTAGTCTCCGATGTCAAACTCTCAAGCCTCATTGACAGTGGCACAACTTTTATAGACACATAAAAAAAAGCAGTTTGAGAGCAAATGTGCAGGTGTGTAATGTACGTATTGATCTGAGGGCAGAGGAGGAATCGCTCACCGGTCAGCACACTGTGACCCTGCAGTCACATGCAGTACCTCACTCATTCAAAGCATCTATTGATCCTTCTGTGAACAGATCTCTCAGAGCGCCTCTACTTCCTGCTCACTCAAGTGTTGTGAACGGCAGTTTGATTAATGTGATGGGGAATGTACAGTACTCTGAAATTTCCCCCATTCTGTCGTTCATTGTGGCTGATGAGAAATCATTTCTGAGCACAGATTTTACCGTTTACAGTTAAACGTCTTTCAGTTCCTATAATGCTGAACGCTGTGCTGTAGATGGCTGTCAAGGGCAGAGATGAGGCATACATCAGACCCACAATTTATGTGTCAGCACTTTCCCCCCAAGCTTTTTTTCAACCACAGACAGTCAAAATTTTTAGATATATTGTTCAGTGCTGCAAAAAAAAAAAAAAAAAAAAAAAGAAAACAAAAAAAAAATCTGCCCCTTCTTTCTTTATTATTAATATTTTTGTTCTGCAGTATTCTGTGCATCACATTACATTTCTACTTAAAAAGTTGGAGACCACATTGGAAATCATCAGTTAAGAAAAAAGGAGACAAAATTCTAAGACATTCTGATTTTAAATTACTATGTTGATATCATTTGAAATTAACAAAGATGTATTCAAAGTAGTTCAAACTTCATTTGTGGTTTAAGTTGTTATGCTTCTGTTTATGCGGTACGAATGACGTACATGCCATGTTTGATATTCACATCAGGTCTTTTTTGCTTTTTCCCTTTATCCTAAAGTAAAGACATGAAAATAAAATGTCTTCTTTCAGCAATCTCCCATGGTGCACCAACAAAACTCACAGCTGGGGATCAACATCCAGAGGCAAACAGATTGCTTAACCGAAGCCATTATCTAGAGTCACTGGCTCCTCTAGAATTTGAATGCAGTTCATTGTATTATTCAGATGAATGACTCAGTGGTTGAACGAACATTAGGATTGGCTTTAAGGGTGGGTGAATAGGAAAATAACATCCTGTGTTGATATCGCTGCATCTCCTGAATGAAGGGATGGATTTCAGTGGTATATAAAGACAAGTGAATTTGAATGCAAATGAGTTATTAGATGTACTGCCTGTGGAGATTTGCATCGAGAAGCTTGTTTAACTGAAGTTTTGTTTTCATGTTTTTGTACTTAAATGTTTGAATGTTTGATTACCATACTAAATGTCTCAGCACTGATCTAATGACATTACAGTGGCTTTCCTCAGAGAGTGATAGATTATGATGGGCACTGAGAGTAACACACTGCAGAGGTGTTGAATGGGGATTCCCTTTCGGCGAGCCGATGTAACTGAAGCGATCATATATGGAGCTGTCATTTGACACTGCTAACATGCCTACACCAACACTTTTCTCACTTGTATCATGTGCTCCAGTCTGGAGATGAGTGTGCGCATGTAGAGACCTAGACAAATACTGCGAAAGGCTTTAAAGGGACAGTTCACCCAAAATTCTGTCATCGTTTACTCACGTTGTTCCAAACCTCTGTGATTTTCTTTCATCTGTGGAACGTAAAAGTATTATTACTATGCAATAAAAGTGAACAGTGACCATGGGCTTCCAAAAATGACAAAACGCACCATAATACTTTCATATCTGACTTGATGTGTCATATGTCAGTACCTTTATGTGAGGAACACAGATATATTTAAGTCATTATACATAAATAATCTCATCTGCTTTAGATCTCATTCTTGTTTGAATACAGTACAGTACATTCTAATATATCAAATTTGAATATGCATGAGATTTCTGAACTATGTAAACTTGAATTTGATCTTTTTCTCACACAAAGGTGTCAAATACTAATGTAGCATCATATTCACTCTTTTTTTTATTGCTGACGCCAGATCATGCATCTCTGCACAGGGATACTCAGGTTTCTGCAGAGCAGAACGTGAGCTGAATTTAAACATTATGTGGTTGATTTCCGGTAAATACAACACTTCATTTAGTCAAAATATTGACATTTCCCATGGCACTGGTGTTTATCTTTGTCAACGTAATGAAATCTTAGGGATCACTTACAAGAGTGACTCCATTCAGGACGTGTTTACTGTGGTTTGGCACACCACTGTTTAATAGTTCATTTATTTGTTGCATTTTGTGCACAGAATGTTATTTATAATGATTACAGCATCATCTGCATCTAAATATTTTATTGAGTTTGATTATCATACAGTGTTGTGACGTTTTTCAATATTTCAGTTTGTATTCAATACAAATGCTTATTTATTCATTTGAAAAGCTTATAAATATTCAATGTTGCTTCTCCTGCTCATTTATTTGTAAAGAATGATGCCACACTTTTATATTAAACCAAATACCTTTCTCAGTTTATCAGATCTGCATGGCAAGTGTGGTAGTTTGGTAGATACTATGCTATGCTTCTTCATGTCTCAG
Organism: Labeo rohita; assembly: GCF_022985175.1. Taxonomy (NCBI): domain Eukaryota; kingdom Metazoa; phylum Chordata; class Actinopteri; order Cypriniformes; family Cyprinidae; genus Labeo; species Labeo rohita. The sequence goes on from NC_066873.1 coordinate 16,048,261, forward strand.
GAGAATGTAATAGTTCCTGATCCACTGCAGATAGAGCAGGTCAGGTGACATGGGCAGATTCTCCACTGAGCACACAGTGACATCTAGTGCTCTCTTTTGGAAACTGTATTATATTGTACTGCAAAGTAGAGGTGTGTGATAATGACAAAAAAATGATATCTCCATAGTATCTGGAATTTTGTTGATAACAATAATTTAATGATATTTTGCAGAGCATGTTATTGTGCTGGTACATTGCCAGGTTTAGGACTGCTGTGGACTCACAAAGCTTTTGATATTTTTCATATTCTGTGTGGTGGTTACTTTTCAGAAGTAACATGAATTAACTTTTCAGTAAGTTTAAATTGATTTTTACATTTTATGGGCATTTTTACTTTTATACGGTCATTTTTTTCTAACTTAAGCATAATCTTTTGTGTTAAATTCTTAAATTTAATCAATAGATTCAAAGTAAGACACTATTGGGCTGTTGTACCAATTAAAATGAAATCAGTATCAACAAAATTCGTGTTTGCAGTGCAGAGGTGGCACAGAATCTGCATCTGAAGTAGCGTTTAGATGCATTTACACATACTGTTTAATACAGGACATGAATGCCTTTAACCTGCAGTAATAATTGTATAAATAATGTTTTGATGTTTTAAAAAAGTTGAATATTGATATTCACACATTCAGTGTTACAGTTGTTCTTTCTGTTGAGTCTTGTTATTTTTTCAGGGTATGTAATTAGGCTCTGCCATGTTGATTATTACTCATTAGTGTATTTGTTTGTTTGTGGTTGCACTCACTGTATTCAGACTGCCCTTGGCTTCACACAGCACACTCATCCACTCTCACTTTAGTGCTTGAGCCAATAAGGGCTGACAGTTAAGGTCACATGACCCAAGTCTCTTTGCCTCTGCTCTTTCAGACCCATTTATACACACCATGGACAGCTACTCCATGAGAAAGAAAAAGCCCTATAGCAAGAGAAAGAGGCTTAGATAACGAATGAATATGTGCATATGAGCAACAGTATGCGTTTTTTGCTGTAAAAAAAAAAACCCTTTTTTTGCATCATCTCAGTTTGAGACTGTTTTATTGCTAGATGATGTAGGATTTTCAAGTAGGGCTGTTACTAACAATTATTTTGGTAATCGAGTAATCGGTCGATTATTCAACTGATTACTGACTAACCATTTAATTAATGACTAAACATTTAATTTAAATGTCCACTCAATCTTTAATATTCGACCAATACTTTATGACAGAAATGCTATGCTACAGCCACTGCAATTTCTAGAAAATGTGGACATCAAAGCGTGTAAACTCAGAGTGAAGGTTTAAACATTTATTTTGAAATCGTGATGAACATTTAGCAAAGATATTGATGTATACTCCTGGGTTTGCCTAGGTTTATAAATTATTTACCTTACAAATCCGATGAAATGGCACACGTTGCGTTCCCAGACGAAGGTTATAATAAACCCAAACTCACAACAATATGCAGAGATGGAGTTTGAGACGCTTCACACATGTAATGGCTTTTTCCCATTGACAGAATGATAACAGTTTGTGTAGCAGCATTTACTGTGAACGGAGCCGCTCTGACACACACGTACATAATAAAAGCTCATATATTAAACCTGCATCACATATATTTATTTAATCGAATCGTACCATTTGTGAATTCACAATAGTGTTATGCTTTATTATGATTTTAAATGGGTTTAATATATCATGCAGCCTTGAAGGAATGTGTAGAATTTGGAATAGAGTAAAGATGCAAATTCCACTTCATTTTTTTTTCATTTTCTTTTGCAGTAATTTTAAAGATTAAGCTGATCTGTAACACTATGTGCACTTTTTGTTGTATTCACAGGGACCAGTGACCCATATGTGAAGTTTAAGATCGCAGGGAAAGAGGTTTTCCGCAGCAAAACAATCCACAAAAACCTGAACCCAGTATGGGATGAGAAAGTCAGTCTGTTGGTGGAGAGTTTGAGAGAGCCGCTCTATGTGAAGGTAAATGATTAAACATAAAATTCAGAGTGCTTTTTTCCTGTCATTAAATTGACATTTTATTGGCTGCTTAGTCATTGTGATTATTTAGGTTTTAATTCAGTGCAGCTAATGAAATTGTCAATTTACTGTATGCTGGCTTTACAGTCACACACTGTAAAAAACAATTTGTTGAGTCAACTTAAAATAATTTGTAACCTGGCTGCCTTAAAATTTTAAGTTTATTCAACTCAAAAAAAGTTTATTCAACTTTAAATGTTAAATTATACTAAGTGACAACTTAGATATTTGAGTTGAATCAACTTAAAATTTTAAGGCAGCTGGGTTACTTACCCATCTGTTAAGTTTAGCAAACACAAATATCTAAGTTGTTACTTAGTACAACTTAACATTTCAAGTTGACTAAACTTATTTGAGTTGACTGAACTTAAAATTTTAAGGCAGCAGGGTAACAAATTATTTTAAGCTGACTCAACAAATTGTGTTTTTTATTTTTTACAGTGCAGTAACTCCTGCTTCTGTTCTTTATTGTGTGCCTTACTGCTGGGTGTTTTTATTTGCAGGTCTTTGACTATGACTTTGGGCTGCAGGATGACTTTATGGGCTCTGCATATCTCTATTTAGAGTCCCTGGAACACCAAAGGTCCTCTGATGTTTTGTGACACACACATATATATGTGCAAACACATAAATGCTGTTGTGAGAAATGTGGAGCACAATGCTTGATCGTGGCAGGATTTTGGTTGTTCATACTGCAGGTTCTCTCTCCCTTTTAGGACTTTGGATGTGACCCTTAACCTCAAAGATCCCCACTATCCCAATCATGACCTGGGTTCACTGGAACTGGCAGTCACACTTATTCCAAAAGAGGGAGACTTCAGGGAAGCAGTGAGTTCTTGGTTTTATTATGTTTCTGTGTTTTTCGAGCTGATGTGTTTGAGCTGAGAAAATAAACTGGAGGTGTGTTGTGTGACGTTGCTGGATCGGATATGCCTGAAGATTCTGATTGTTTTACACTTTCCCTAAAAATATTAGGGAATTTTTACAATTGTGGTTTCTAATTCTGGAAACGTCATAAAAATGTATAAAAACTTGATGAACTGTACATTTCTTTAGCAAATATAATTATGTGCCTCAGCTCTACAGTATCAAGAACATTTACACTTACCCAACACTTACAGAGCCTATCATGGTAAAGTCATAGAAATGTTTTGGTCAAGGCGTGAGCGCTCTGTTTCCATTTTTTAGTATTATTATTATTTTTTTTATATTTTAAAAGTGAAAACTAAAAACAGAAAATCTAGTGCTTTCTTTGATTCACACTAAAAGTTTCAAGTTGGGGTCCTTATTTTTGTTTTTTAAGGAATTATGTTTTTTTTTTCTCCAGCAAGAGCACATTCAATTCTACGGAGCCCCTAAAGGAACATGATCTTGCAAATATATCTGTGTTCCCTTGCAAAACTTTTGCATTCTCTTGCACAGATATTTGCTTTCCCACACAAAACTTTTGCATTCACCCACAAAGATATTTGTGTTCTCTCACAAACCCGGTAGAGTTTACAGTTTGTAAGTTGGTGGTTAATACAGCTCCGTACGTTCACAATGGAGTATTATTTTGAACTTGGACTTAAGTATAAAGAAACACAGTCAGTGCTTATAGTTCAAGGCATGGTTTCGGGACATTCTAAAACGCTTCACACGGGGCGTCAGTGTTAACGGTTCACGGAGGGCATGTCTGAAGCTTTGCGCTGATTGGCCAGCGTCTGCGCTGAACGGGATTGGCTAGCATCTGCACTAGTATATTTGCATAAGGCGATCTGATTGGCTGACGCCTGCATTGGCGCTTGAAAAGTTAAACATTTTTTAACTTCTGTCTCGAGCAACACCAGTGACGTGACGCATCGGACCCATAATTCAGTTCGGCAACACTTGATGTCACTCCATTCAAAGTAAATGAGAAGCGCTAACGCTGACGCCCCATGTGAATGGGGCATTAATGTACTAAATCAGTGACATTGGAGGCCCAAATTCAGTATTTATAAATATTAATACTAATAACAATTGTAATATTAATAACCTTATTAATAACATTACTATTAATAAAGCAGATAGCCATGAACGCAACACACTAATGCATGTTAAGCCCCCCCCCCCCCATAGAAAACTGTTATAGAAATCACTTAAGGTAGGCTAATGGACGAAGATGGTAATATATATATATATATATAAAAACAAATCTGGTAGTTTACGAATATAGTATATTACACACAGGAAAGCAGACAAAACCAGAATATGAATAGAGTGTTCGACTTTTCCCATGTTTCCCCCCCGACAGAAAACTAAATTAAACAGGAAGTGTCTTTCTGAACTCAACTGGTTTTGTTAGAGAACGCAAAGGTTTTGCAAAGGAAAACAAAGTTTCTCGAGGGAATACAACAGTTTTGCAAGAGAATGCAAAAAAAAAATTAAAATATTTTTCCTCCCACCCCAATTTTTTTTCACCACCATGTCCCTTTAGGGGCTCCGTAAAATTCTAATAATATTTGACACTATTACTGTTTTTAGTGTATTTTTCATTTAATCAAAATCAGCATTGGTGAGACCCATTTATTATCATATTTTTTTTTCCCAACCCAAACTTTTTAGCAGAGTTTTTATATGGTTTCATATATTGTGTCACCCATCTTACTGCAGTACAGAAGACGTTCTCTGGGTTGGATGAGCCAGGGTCTGACCTGGAAAGGATTTCTTTTGCATACATCAGAGAGAAATCTATTGTCTAGAGAATATGCTCAGCACTGGCAGGCAGAATTTCAATGAGAGGAAAATGAGTCCAGTTATCCATTAGCCAGCTAGTGTCCTAGCAAATGCACCCTCACTTTATTTTAAGCGTCACGCAGTCATACGTCACATTTCTGCATACAGTAATTAATTCTTGGGATGAAAGATTAATTATTGCTCAGCATGTTTAAACAAGGACACGTAAGTTGGGAAATAATGGTGTTTTACATAAAACTAAATCATGAGAAACTTTATAATAGTAACTTCAGCTCTGGGTCAATTTGACATAGTTAATTAATTCAAGCCCACCATCTACTGATATTTAATATGCCTGATTACACTCTAATGGCCAAGTATGGAGTGGAAAGCTAGCATACTACTTGATGCATACAGTACCATATACTACACTGTCTTTATATATATTTTAGGGCTGTCAGTCGATTAAAACATTGAATTTAAAGGATTAGTTCACTTCCATGACATCCAAGATGTTCATATCTTTCTTTCTTCAGTCGAAAAGAATTTAAGGTTTATATCCAGAATTTTATCCATATAGTGGACTTAAGTGGTGGCCAATGGTTTCAAGGTCCAGATTGCAGTTTCAATGCAGCTTCAAAGGGCTCTACATGATCCCTGCCAAGTGATAACAGTCTAAATACAATTAAAATACAAATAAATACATATGCTCTTCTTGCACTAGTTTGCACTAGCCTTAAACAATATTTGCTGTGTGATCCAGTCACTTATAACACATCTATAGATGTGTGAGTGCATCTGTGTGTATTTTGTGTGGGTGAACTAACAAAGCATTGAATGACCACATTTTGTTTTGTTTGTTTGTGTGTGATTTAATAGTTTTATTAGCTTATAATGGCTGCCCCCCAACCATAGCTTCCCCGGGCTGCCTCCTTATGACCCCTTGACTCTTCTGAACAGTATCCAGACAGGATGTCAGGTTCACCTCTAACACCCTGTTAGAGAGGGCAAGGGGTGGCTTTATAACGCTTTGTCTCATTCACAGACCATGCTTATGAGAAGGAGCTGGAAACGATCCAGTAAGGTAATAACAGCATGTCCCACCTGCAATGATCCCTGCCTTCCGCAAATCTCTGCTCAGACTGAGGGGGGCCGTGATCCCCAGCCCTTTTCCTTTTGTTTACCCTTACTTACCTTTTTTTGTTTCAGTTGTAAAATCGGCTTTTGCTGGCTTTATTTTCAATGTGCTGCAATATACAGGGTAAGAAATGCTGCCATCTAGTGTACAGATAAGAAAGTGCACCTTTGGGCTCCAATTCTGCCTTTAAGGCTGATATTAGCAGTGAAAATCAGTTTCAGATACAAATTCAGGGCTGGCAGGGTTTCCTTTGTGTATTGCAGCAACTGACTGAGAAAATAAAGCATACTCTGTTCTCGTCATCTTCATATTGCATCGACTGCACGGTGCATGTGCTACAGTGTTCAGTGAGGAGGTTTTGCACTTTATTGTTGTATTCAAACAGGACGTGATTCGAGCAACTACTTGTATAAGCTGGTGATTTTTGATATGTTAAGCTACGTGTACACAAACCTCTGTTCTTACCGTGATTTCTTATGCCTGATTTAATGCCTTATTTATTTCTTGGTATTGTAGTATATTTTTGTGGTGGGTCTGCACACAATATCTTTTTTATTATTTTTTGTTTATTATTATTTAACACATTTGTTGCTGTTTATTTCGGTGCTTTATCCATCCATTTGATAATGTTTGTTTTTGAATGTGATATTTTGGTATAACATATTTGTTATATACTGTATCAGAATTATAAACATTAGATCAAAAACTAAAAGTAACTAAAATAAATTTAAATTGAAGCATTTAAATTACTACCTGGAAATAAATCAAACTAAACTAAAACTGAAATAAACATGAATTAAAACTAAAAAGTAATATTTAAAAATAATTCAAACTATTTTTAGATCATAGTAAAAACTATAATAGTATATAAGTAATATTAAAACAACACCTAAATTCTTAACAGAGCAGGTAGCGTATTAATCTAATATCTTTACTGATTTTTATTTAAGACATTGTTGTAAAAGTTAAGCTGTTCCTCAACCTCATTATTCATCTAGAAGTTGAATTTCTGTTATAGTTTTTTTTATTTATTTATTTGTATAATTTTTACTTGTGTTCTAAATTAAGTGTTTTAATGCCTCATTTTATTTTATTTTATGTTAATTTATTATTTTATTTTATTTTTTTATTTATTTTTTTTTTTTTTTTTTATTGGTATAGTAGTATAGTTTTGTGGTGGGTCTATGCACAATATCTTACTTTTTATTTATTTTTTTATTATTTAACAAATTTGTTAATCTCGATGCTTTATCCATCCATTTGATAATGTTGTTTTTTTGCTTTAATATTTTTGTATAACATATTTGTTATATTTTAGAGTTATCATTAACTAAAACAAAAACTGTGAAATACATTTTTGTTATTTGAAATAAAGCTTAAATAAAATATAAAGATTAGGTCAAAAACTTGGCAACTAACTAAAATAATTTTAGTTTAAAACATTTAAATTATTACCTGGAAATAAATAAAATAAAGTTGAACTAAAACAAGAAATGAGCATAAATTAAAACTAAAAAATAATATTTAAAAAAATAACGAAATAAGAAAAGCACACAAAACAAAATGTGAAATTAAAATGCAACTGAAAATATAAAAATAATTAAAACAATTTTTAAATAATAGTAAAAACTATAATAGTATGGTAATACTAAAACAACACTTGAATATTTGAGAAGTAAATATTTCAAAGTAATCTTAAAAGAGCAGGTAGCGTATTAATATAATATCTCTTGATTTTTGTTTGAGACTTTTTTTTAAATGTTAAGCTGTTCCTCATCAACCTCATCAAGTTAAAATTCTGTTATAGTTTTTTTTATTTATTTGTATGTTTTCTTTTTCCTTGTGTGAATGGATTGTTTTAATGTCTAACTTATTTTACTTTATTTTATTTTATTTTATTTTATTTTACTTTATTTTATTTCTTGTTATTGCAGTATATTTCTGTGTTTTTTTTTTTTTTTTTTTTTTTTTTTTTTTTTTTGGTATATTTGTTGTATATTTTTTATTTAATTTTGTTTTTGTTATTTAAAAAAAAATGTTGCAGTTTATTTTCAAATTATTTTTGTATAACATATTTGTTATATATCATTATTATTATTATTATCATTAACTAAAACAAAAACTATGAAACACATTTTTTTGTTAATTGAAATAAAGCTTAAAAAATTAAATATAAACATTAGATCAAAAACTTTAAAAAGTAACTCAAACAAATTTAAGTTTAAGCACTTAAATTACTACCTGGAAATAAATAAAATTAAACTGAACTAAAACGGAAATAAACATAAAATAAAACAAAAAAAAAAAAAAGTAATGTTTAAAAAAAAAAAGCAAAATATTGAATTAAAATGAAACTCATTGAAATTCATTCAAATAATGAACAGTAAAAACTATAATAGTATATAAGTAATACTAAAATAACACTTAAATATTTGAGTAGTAAATATTTTGAAGAATTCTTAAAAGAGCAGGTAGCCTAATAATCTACTATCTCTATTGATTTTTGTTTGAGACATTGTTTTTTTAAATGTTAAGCTGTTTCTCATCAACCTCACTATTTATGTGTAAACTGAAGTCTGTTATAGTTTATTTATTAATTTATTTTCTTCTTCCTTGTATTATGAATGGATTGTTATGTATGAAAGTGGCATGTTGGTCTGGGATGGGAATAATGTACTACTCTTTTTGTATCTGGTCCATGCATGCATTTGTACAGAAGACCTTTCTGTTGTCTGCTAAGTGAAAGTCCTAGTTTCAGTGGTAATTTGTGGTCTTCAAGTGGAGTCCCAGTTTAAGACATTTCTGACACACAACCCAGTTGCATTGATTTGCGCTACTCAAGAGAACAAAATGCACAGCTCTCGGCTGCATGTTCCCAGCAGAGGTCAAGTAACTCCTGTTTTGTTTTGGCTAATATTGGAGCCCAACTTTCAGAGAGGCCCAGAAACATGAAAGTGGCTCTCCAGCATGTGGATAAGGACGTCCTGCTGAAAGGCTTACCCCACCCAAGCCTTTGAAGCTCCAAAGTGGGCCATGTTGGCTGGGTCTCGGGAATACTGTAACAGCGCTGTGATAACTACTTTCACACCGCTCGCCGTGCACACTTGGGTGTTTCTTCTATTTATATTCCCTATATCTCTTTCATTTCTAAAATACTGTAAACGATGCGCTCTGTAGATGCAAATCGAGCGGGATTTGTAATTGATACATCTCCTAAATTAAGACTTCTGCTGTGATATATGAATATAAAGAAAACTTCACCTTGAAGTGCATGTAAAAACAAAATTAATGCTAACACAGCTGTTAGCCAAAATTATACCTGCATCCAGTTCTACTTTCTGAATCTACTTCATGCTTTTATACTTTCTTCAGGAAATGCAGCCTTTTTAGTTACAGTTAGTCAACAGCAAAACAAAACAAGCTGCTTGTTTTTGGTCAGCATCATGGCCAAAGATCACATTAGAGCTCTGAATGCTCACGTTAACCCTCACACAAAAATAGTAATTTTATAGTGGTTGTGTACAGTCAGAGTATCACACTAATATCTGTAGAGAATGCCATTAGCTGCCTGCTTTTAACATCAAAGCGGTGTGTTTTTTCAGAACAGGTTTGCTCTGAGTTTAATGAAATGCATTAATGAGGACTCCAAATTAAGCATTGAGGTATCTTGTTAAAATAGTTTGTTTGGCAAATGTCTTGCTAAGTTGAAGCTAACAGACCTTGTTTGTAGGCTTTGGAGTCATTGGGCGAATCTCAAAAACTGCCTCAAAATCTGCAATATGTTAATTATTTTGCCAAAATAGTAGGGATCATACAAAATGCATGTTATTTTTTATTTAGTTCTGACCTGAATAAGATATTTCACATAAAAGATATTTACATATAGTCCACTAGAGAAAATAATAGTTGAATTATTAAAAATGATCCCGTTCAAAAGTTTACATACACTTATGTACACTTATGATTCTTAATACTGTGTTGTTACCTGAATGATCCAAAGCTGATTTTTTTCATATGCAACTATTACAGAAGGTTCAAACACTCACTGATGCTCCAGAAGGAAAAACGCAATGCATTAAGAGCCGGGGGTGAAAGGTTTTTGAATTTGAAGATCAGGATAAATTTTACTTTTTTTGTCTTCTAGGTAACATGTAAGTATCTTCTGTAGGCTCTGAAAGGCAGTACTAAATGAAAAAAATATGATATTAGGCAAAATAAGAACAATGTACACATCGTCATTTTGTTCGAAAGTTTACACCCCCTTAATGCATATTTTTCTTTCTGGAGCATCAGTGAGCATTTGAACCTTCTGTAAGAGTTGCACATGAATACCTTAGTTGTCCTCAGTGTGAAAAGATGGATCACAAAATCATACAATCATTGTTGGAAAGAGTTCAAATACACTAAAATGCTGAAAAACCAAAGAAATTGTGGGACCTGAAGGATTTTCCTGAAGAACAGCAGCAGTTTAACTGTTCAGGACAAACAAGGGACTC